>NC_134786.1:56949660-57039660 GCF_046742065.1 Oratosquilla oratoria
ATATATATATATATATATATATATATATATATACACACGCACACACACACACACACATACACACGTCCACTGATGGGATGGAAGAACAAACAACACAATCGCAAAGAAAAATCTTAATTCAAAAGTGGACGGAAAGATAAAGGTGAGAAGACAGAGAACTGTTTTCCTTATCGTTATCACTAAGAGTGTTATTCACATTAGCCTCATTATCTTGGCCCTCCCCCCCCAGACTTCCCACTTCCCCCCACCCCTCCCTTTGGCAGACAGGAGGTTCCTCCATTAGTCTTGACCTGAGAGTCTGCTCGGCCCTACACGGTCCATATGGTCTCGAGGGGGAGTTTCGGATGTATGGGACTCCCCATGAATCAGAGGATACACAGACCTGGAGCGCATATTTACCAATGTGCCGCCACCCCCGGCCGCCCACTCTCCTCCCTCCTCCCTCCCCTTGCCCCCTCCACAATTCCACCAATCATGGGCAAGCCAAGTGGATGATGTCATTTCGTAAAGCCATACTTGACCAAGGCCTACTCATTACTTAGTAGAGTACATTCCTCCCCGCCCGTCCTCCCTCACCCCACCACCACCGCCACATTTGCACCAATCACGGCCATGCCAAGTTTGTGACGTCACCTTGACCTGGGCCTATGTGTTACACATTCCTCCTCTCCCTCTCTCCGTCACTCACCGATGTGTTCACATACCCTCCACTTTTATGTTCCCTCCACACCCATCTTTAGTTACTCCATCGCTCTTCTTTTCGTGGATCCCTCTCGCTAACAAAGGAAAGGGATAGACAGGTATACACAACAAAGAAACGATTGTATGTATAGGTATTCAATGAGATCAATGATGGGAATAACGCTGAGCGACCGAAAGAGAGCAAGTAAGGTGAGAGAACAGACTAGAGTGAAAGATATTGTGGAAGCAGTAAAAGAGAGGAAGTGGAGTTGGGGAGGTAAGTTAGTGCGAACGACTGATGAGCGATGGAGCAAGTTACTGAGTGGACGCCGCAAGATGGGAAGCGTGGAAGAGGGAGACCAGACAGAAGGTGGAGAGACGAGAGAGGTTTGCAAGAGTGACGTGGTAGAAGTTGGCGCGGTCGTTTGAATCGTGGAATGCTATAAAAGAGGCTTTTGTTCAGCAGTGGACTCAGGATGCCTGATTTGATTAATATGTATTCAATTCCACGGAGTTAACACACACGAGAGATAAAGATATATACATATATATATATATATATATATATATATATATAGAGAGAGAGAGAGAGAGAGAGAGAGAGAGAGAGAGAGAGAGAGAGAGAGAGAGAGAGAGAAGGGACACATTATCTCCCCTCGTCATATGTGAGCGCCTTCTGCTCATTATCCTTCTTGGGCGACAACGACCTCAGATCGACGCGAGGCCGCGCAAGACCTCATCAGCGGGATCTTGAGGGTTTCCACCTCCTGCTCTCTTGGGCCGGTGTCACACTGTCCGGCGCCGCCGTTGCGGTTTGTTGTTGGCTATTGCAAGGTCTCCCTTATTATGAGCCATTAGACTCGAAAGGTTATAGTAGTATCTCAACGAATTGGTGGTCATTATATAAAGTTCTGGCTATCGTTAGGGGATTTTATTAAACTAAATGAACTTGCCCATCATCTGGACGCATCCAGCGCCTCCACATAGTGTCACACAGGCATTAGAGTGACTTCTTTGAAGCGTAGATCCTGGGAAAACCTTTTTTCATTGGCCCTTGGGGTAAATGAAATCGCCTGGTGGTAGCCTGAATGAAAGGAAGAGTGCCACCCGGTACGGAAGGGGTTGATTGGAACTGTCATGCCGAGGGGGGGGGGTGAGGTGGCACCGGGGTTGTGGTAGCTTAAGGTAAGAAGTAGCGAGAAGTTTAGGGGAGAGAAAAGGAAAGATAGGGGATGTTACCCGTTGTTTGGTTTCTTATTCATAAGATGGTTTTCATCTCTCACTTTTTGTGTGTGTGTGTGTATGTGTGTGAGCGTGTGTGTGTATGCGCGTGTGTATGTGTGTGTACACATGTGGGTGTGTATGTGTGTGTGTGTGTGTGTGTGTGTGTTTGTATGTGCGTGCGTGCGTGTGTGCGTGCGTGTGTGCGCGCGTGCGTGCGTGTGTGCGCGCGTGCGTGCGTGTGTGCGCGCGTGCGTGCGTGTGTGCGCGCGTGCGTGCGCGCGTGCGTGCGTGTGTGCGCGCGTGCGTGCGCGCGTGCGTGCGTGTGTGTGTGTGTGTGTGTGTGTGTGTGCGTGTGTGTGCGTAGACTCGCGACGTCAGCCGGAATGAGATGAAAAGTGGCACCACAACCATCCAGCCAGAGCGGAACAAATAGCCTCTTCTTACCTCTGACGGTTCCGGGGCCATTTGCATTCGCAACATTAGTCGTTGTACTCGAACTCGGACCTGCGGCACACGAGGCGAGAGAGGAGGAAACAAACGCGCTATGCGGCACAGAGAGGGAAGAAAAGAACGTAAAGGAGGAAGGAAGAGAGACCAGAATACAAAGAGACGTAGAGAAAGACACACAGGATTAAAAGATGAGGAAGCAACAGAGAGACGGAGGGATGGGGTGGGAGGGGGAGGGAAAGAGCGGTGGGAGCCTCACTTATTGTAACAAGAAGCTACAAGAAGTTACAATAACCCCCAATTTGAAGTCATCGAACTTAGATATTATGCAAATAAAATATCCTGGGACCCGACTTTTTTTCCCCCTTTCTCTCTTTTTTCCTCTCTTCCTGACTCACTATTCCGCCAAATTATCTCGATAATTTTTCTTTGTACCTGTCTCGCTTGTTCGCCAAATTACCTTCGCAGCGTCGCTTCGCCAAACTTGGCACGCATCGGTGCCAGTGAGGAGCGCCTCTACTTCGACCAGCGCGCTCGACCGCGATCGTAAATGGTTCTTTCGGGGTTACCACGGAGATGAAGAGAAAAGCAACAGCTACCCCCCCAACCCCCGACCCCACCAACCCCGGAGGGATGATCCAGACTACCTCTAACCCCTTTGCTACCAAGAGTGCTATCAAGAGTGCCACGAAGAGGTAGTTAGAACAAAAGAATAGAGGAGGTGGTGCAGGAAGAGGTGGAGGAAGATAAGAGTAGAGGAGAAGGAGGAGGTGGGGTGGAAGAGGAAGATATGGAAGAGGTGGAAAAGGAGGATTTTCTGTTGGTCATAACCAGCGATTCTATCCTTGGACACAATATCGCTCTGAAGAGGTGGAGTCAAGGTGTTCAGACTTTTAAAGAGGGCAGTAGAAAGGAGGGGCAGCAGAAGTCAAAAGATGATGATATTATCATCATCTGTTGTAGTTATTGTTGTTGTTGTTGTTGAGAATAGTCTCCAGTGACAAAAACCCACGTGATTCTGGTCGACAGAGGTTTTACTAAGTCACTAAAACAATGGCAGCAGAAAATATATTTTACAGGAGTATAATCAATAACCCCAGAGAGGCAAGGAGGAGGAGAAGGGGAAAGATGAGGAAGAGCAGGAGGAAAAGGAGAAGGTAAAAGAGGAATAAAAGAGGAGGAAGAGAAAGTAGAACAGGGGGTGGATGAGGAGTAAAAGGAGGAGGGGAGAAGAAGGATAAGGAAGAGGAGGAAGTGGAGGAGGAAGTGGATGAGGAGGAAAAGGAGGAAGGGGAGGAGAAGCAGAATGAGAAAGTAGAACGGGACGAGGGGAAAAAGGAGAAACAGGAGGGGGAAAAGGTGGATAAGGAGGGGTTAGAAAAGAATAAGGAGGGGAGAGGGAGGAGGAGGAGGAGGAGGAGGAGGAGAGGAGGAGGAGGGGGAGGGGAGGGGAGGGGAGGGGAGGAGGAGGGGAGGGGATGAGGAAGGGGAGGAGGGGAGGAGGGGGGAGGGGGAGGAGGGAGGGGAGGGGAGGAGGAAGGGGAGGAGGAGGGAGGGAGGGGAGGGGAGGAGAAGGGGAGAGGAGGAGGGGAGGAGGGAGGGGGGGGGAGGGGAGGGGAGGGAGGGAGGGGAGGAGGGGGGGGGGAAGGGAAGGAGGGAGGGTGAGGAGGGAAGGAAAGGAGGGAGGGGGAGGGGACGGGAGGAGGAGGGAAGGGGAGGAGGGGACGGGAGGAGGGAAAGGGAGGAGGGGACGGGAGGAGGAGGGAAGGGGAGGAGGGAAGGGGAGGAGGGGACGGGAGGAGGAGTGCAGGGGAGGAGGGGACGGGAGGAGGGGCGGGGGGGAGGAGGGAAGGGGAGGAGGAGGGAAAGGGGAGGAGGGGACGGAAGGAGGAGGGGACGGGGGGGAGGGGGGGGGAGGGAGGAGGGGGGGGGGGAGGGGAGGGGGGAGGGAGGGGGAGGAGGGAAGGGGAGGAGGGAAGGGGAGGAGGGGACGGGAAGGGGAGGGGAGGGGACGGGAGGAATAGGATGGGAGGAGGGGAGGAGAGGATAGGGGGGAGAGGGGAGGGGGGGGGGGGGGAGGGGGGAAGGGGATGGGAGGGGGGGAGGGGAGGAGAGGGGGGAGAGGAGGAAGGGGAGAGGGGGAGAGGAGGAGGGGAAGGGGGGGGAGAGGAAGGGAAAGGAGGGGAGGAGAGGAAGGGAAGGGAGGGGGAGGAGGGAGAGGAGGAGGAGGGGAGGGAGGATGGGAGGGGAGGATGGGAGGGGAGGAGGGGAGGGGAGGATGGGAGGGGAGGATGAGGAGGAGATGGGGAGGGGAGTATAGGGAGGTGGAGAGGATGGGAAGGAGGAGGAGGGGAAGGGAGGAGGGGAAGGGAGGAGGAGGGGGAGGTGAGGAGGAGGAGGGGGTGGAGGAGGGGTAGGATGGGTGAAGGTGGGGCAGGGAGAGGAGAGTGGAGAAGGGGAGGCTGGTGGGGAAGGGAGGAGGTGGGAGTAGAGGAGGGGAAGGGAGGGGAGGAGGAGGAGGGGGGAGGGGAGGAGGGGAGGGGAGGAGAGGAGGGGAGGAGGGGAGGGGAGGGGAAGAGGGGAGGAGGGGAGGGGAAGGGAGGGGAGGTGGGGAGGGAGGAGAGGAGAGGAGAGGAGAGGAGGAGAGGGTAGGAGGGCCAGGGAGGAAAGGAGGAGGGGAGACGGGAGGAGGGGAGGGGGGGGAGGAGGGGAGGGGAGGGGAGAAGGGGGAGGTGGGGAGGGGAGGAGGGGAGGAGGTGGGGGAGGAGGGGAGGAGGTGGGGAGGGGAGGAGGGGGAGGAGAGGTGGAGGGGAGCGGGAGAGGAGGCAGGGAAGGAGAGGAGGGGAGGTGGGGGGGGGGAGGGGAGGGGGGAGTGGAGGGGAGGAGGGGAGGAGGAAGGGGAGGGGGAAGGGGAGGAGGATGGGAAGGGGAGGAGGGGAGGAGGGAAGGAGGGGAGAAGGGGAGGGGAGCGAGAAGGGGAGGAGGGGGGAAGGGGAGGGGAGGAGGAGGAGGAGAGGAGGAGGTGGGGAGGGGAGGAGGTGGGTAGAGGGAGGGAGGAGGTGGGGAGGGGGAGGGGAGGAGGGGAGGGGAGTGAGGGAGGGGGGAGAGGGGAGAGGGGAGGGGAGGGGAGGAGGAGGGAGGAGGGGAGGAGAGGAGGAGGGGAGGAGGGGGGAGGAGGGGGAGGGGAGGGGAGGAGGGGAGGGAGGGGGGGAGATGGGAGAGGAGGGGAGGGGGAGGAGGAGGAGGGGGGGGAGGGGGAGGAGAGGAGGGGAGGGGAGGAGGAGGGGAGGAGGGAGGGGAGGAGAGGGGAGAAGAGGAGAGGGAGAAGGGGGGGGAGGGGAGAGGGGGTGGGGAGGGGAGGGGATAGGAGAGGGGGAGGGGAGGAGGAGGAGGGAGAGAGGAGAGAGAGGAGGGAGAGGGGGAGAGGAGGAGAGGGGAGGGGGAGGAGGGGGAGGAGGGGAGGAGAGGGGAGGAGGGGGAGGAGGAGGGGAGGAGGGAGGAGAGGGAGGAGGGGAGGAGAGGGGAGAGGGGAGGAGGAGGGGAGGGGAGGAGAGGGAGGAGGAGGGGAGGGGAGGAGAGGGAGGAGGAGGGGAGGGGAGGAGGGGGAGGGAGGAGGAGGGGAGGGGAGGAGAGGGGATGGGGAGGGGGGGGGAGGGAGGAGAGGGGAGGGGATGGGAAGGGGAGGATAGGGAGAGGAGGAGGGAGGGGGAGGAGAGAAGGGGAGGAGAGGAGGGGGAGGAGAGGGAGGGAGGGAGAGAGGGAGGGGAGGAGGAGGGGGGAGGGGAGGAGGGAGGGTGGGGAGGGGAGGAGGAGGGGAGGGGAGGAGGAGGGGGAGGAGGGAAGGGAGGAGGTGGGGAGGGGAGGAGGTGGGGAGGGGAGGAGAGGAAGGGGAGGAGGGGAGGGGAGGAGGGGAGGAGGGGGAGGGGGAGGAGGAGGGGAGGAGGTGGGGAGGGGAGGAGGGGAGGGGAGGGGAGAGGAGGGGAGGAGAGGAGGGGGGGAGAGGAGGGGAGGGGAGGGGAGGAGAGGAAGGGAGGGGAGGAGGAGGGGAGGAGGGGAGGGGAGGGAGGAGGTGAGGAGGGGAGATGAGGGGGAGAGGGGGAGGAGAGGAGATGAGGGGGAGGAGAGGAGGGGGAGGGGAGGAGAGGAGGGGAGGAGGAGAGGAGGGGGGGAGGAGAGGAGAGGGGGAGAGGGGGGAGGAGAGGAGGGGGAGGGAGAGGGGGAGGAGGGGCAGGAGGAGAGGGGGAGGGAGGAGAGAGGAGGAGGGGAGGGGGGAGGAGGGGGGAGGAGAGGGGGGGAGGGGGGGGAGGAGAAGGGGAAGAGGGGGTGGGGGAGGAGGGGAGGGAGGGGGAGGGGAGGAGAGACGGGGGAGGAGGGAGAGGGGGTGGGGAGGGGGAGGGGAGGGGAGGAGGGGGAGGAGGGGGTGGGGAGGGGGAGGGGAGGGGGGAGGGGGGGAGGAGGAGAGGGGGAGGAGGGGAGAGGGGAGGGGGAGGGGAGGGGAGGGAGGAGGAGAAGGGGGGGAGGGGGAGGGGAGGACGGGAGGAGGAGGAGAGGGGAGGGAGGAGGGGAGAGGGGGAAGGGAGGAGAGGAGGAGGGAGGGGAGGGGAGGGGGAGGGAGGGAGGGGAGGAGAGGGAAGGGGAGGAGGAGGGAGGAGAGGAGAGGAGGGGGAGAGAGGGGGGAGAGGGGGAGGGGGAGGGAGAGAGGAGGGGAGTGGGGGGAGGAGGGAAGGGGAGGGGGGGAGGGGAGGGGAGGGGAAGGGGAGGAGGAGGGGGAGGGGGGGGGGAGGAGGGGGGGGGAGGAAGAGGGGAGGGGAGGAGGGAGGGGAGGAGGGGGGGGAGAGAAGGGGAGGGGGGGGGAGAGGGGGGAGGGAGGGGAGGAGGAGGGGAGGGGAGGGGGGGAGGGGAGGGAGGGGGAAGAGGGGGGAGGGGAGGGGAGGGGGGAGGAGGGGAGGGGAGTGGAGGCGTGGGGAGGGGTGGAGGGGAGAAGAGGGGGGAAGAGGAGGGGACGGGAAGAGGAGGGGAAGAGGGAGGAGGGGGAGGAGGAGGGGAGGGGAGGGGGGGAGGAGGGGAGGGGAGGAGACGGGGGAGGGGGGAAGGGAGGGGAGGGGGAGAAGAGGAGGGGAGGGGGAAGGGGGCATAGGGGGAGGGGAGAGGAGGGGAGGGGAGGGGGGGAGGGGAGGAGGAGGGGGAGGGGGGAAGGGGAGGGGGAGGGGAGGGGGAGGGGGGAAGAGGAGGGGGGGGTGGGGGTGGGGGGGAGGAGGGGGGGGGGAGGAGAGGGGGGGAGGGGAGAGGAGGGGAGGTGAGGGGAGGGAGGAGGGGAGGGGGGGAGGGGGGGGGGAGGAGGGGGAGGGAGGGGGGGGGGGGGGAGAAGGGGAGATGAGAGGGGGAGAGGGGGGAGGGGGGGGAGAGGGGGGGGAGGAGGGGAGAGGGGGAGGGGGAGGAGAGGGGGGGGGAGGGGGGGGGAGGGGGGGAGGGGAGAGAAGGGGGGGGAGGGGGGGGGGAGGGGGGGGGGAGGAGGGGGGGGAGGAGAGGAGGAGGGGGGGAGGAGGAGAGGGGGGGAGAGAGGGGGAGGGGAGGGGAGGAGCGAGGGGGAGGGAGGAGGGGGGGGGAGGGGAGGAGAGGGAGGGGAGGGGAGGGGAGGGGGGGGAGAGGGAGGGGAGGGGGAGGAGAGAGGGGGGGAGGGGGGGGGAGAGGAGGGGGAGGGGGGGGAGGGGGAGGAGGGGAGGGGAGGGGGAGGAGAGGAGGGAGGAGGAGGGAGGGGGGGGGAGGAGAGGGAGGGGGGGGAGGGGGAGAGGAGGAGGAGGGGAGGGAGGGGGAGGGGGGGAGGGAGGGGAGGGGAGGGAGGGAGGGGAGGGGAGGGGAGGGGGGGGGGGGAGGAGGGGGAGGGAGGGGGGGAGAGGGGGGGGAGGGAGGGGGGGGAGGGAGGGAGGAGAGGGGAGGAAGGGAGGGGGGGGGAGAGGAGAGGAGAGGGGGGAGGGGGGGGAGGAGGGGGAGGGAGGGGAGGGGGGAGGAAGGGGAGAGGAGGGGAAGGGAGGGGAGGGGAGGGGGAGGGAGGGGAGGGGAGGGGAGAGGAACGGAGGGGGAGGGGGAGGAGAGGAGGGGAAGGGAGGGGAGGAGAGGAGGGGAAGGGAGGGGAGGAGAGGAGGGGAAGGGAGGGGAGGAGAGGAGGGGAAGGGAGGAGAGGAGGAAGGGAGGAGAGGAGGGAGGAGAGGAGGGAGAAGAGGAGGAGGGGAGGAGGGAGAAGAGGAGGAGGGGAGGAGAGGAAAGGATAGGAGGGGAGGAGGGGAGGAGAGGAAAGGAGGGGAGGGGGTGAGAGGAGGAGGGGAGGGGGTGAGAGGAGGGGAGGAGAGGAAAGGAGGGGAGGGGTGAGAGGAGGGGAGGGGGTGAGAGGAGAGGAGGAGGAGAGGAGAAGGAGGGGAGGAGAGGAGGAGGAGGGGAGGAGGGAGGGGGGAGAGGAGGGAGGGAGGAGGAGGGGAGGAGAGGAGTGGAGGGGAGGAGAGGAGTGGAGGGGAGGAGAGGAGTGGGGGGGGGAGGAGAGGGGGGGGGGAGGAGGGGAGGAGAGGAGGGGAGGAGGAAGAGGGGAGGAGGGGGGAGGGGAATGAGGAGGGGAGGGAGGGGGAGGAGGAGGAGGGAGAAGGAAAGGAGGGTGGTGGAGGGAAGGAGGAGCAGGGAAGGAGGAGGGGAAGGGAGGAGGAGGAAGAGGAGGAGGAGGAGGGGAGGAAAGGAGGGGAAAGGAGAGGGAGGGAGCGGGAGGAGGGAAGGAGGGGGGGAAGAGGAGGGAGGGAGGGAGGGAGGGAGGGAGGGCGAGAGAGGAGGGCGGGAGGGGAGGAGGGAGGAGGGGGAAAGAGGGGAGTAGGAGGGGTAGGAGGGGATGAGGAGGGGGAGAGGAGAGGAGGGAAGGAGGGGGAAAGGATGAGGAGGGATGAGGAGTAGGGGGGGAGGGAGAGGAGGGAAGGAGGGGGAAGGGATGAGGAGGGGGAAAGGATGAGGAGGTGGAGGGGAAGAGGAGGTGGAGGGGATGAGGAGGGGATGAGGAGGGGGAGAGGAGGAGGAGGAGGAGAGAAGGGGAGAAAGGGAGGAGGGGATTGAGGGGATGAGGAGGGAAAGAGAAGGGGAGGAGGGTGGGGAGGAGGAGGTGAAGGGAATGAGAAGGGGAGGAGAAGAGGAGGAGATGTGGAGGAGGGGAGGAGAGGAGAAGGAGGAGGGAAGGAGGAGGAGGAGAGGAGGAGGAGAGGGAGAGGAGGGAGAGGAGAGGAGGGGAGGAGGAGGAGGAGGAAGAGGGAAGGAGTGGAGGGGAAATTGAAGATGGGACAAGGAGGAGGAGATAAAGACGGAGGGGGAGAAGGAGGAGGGTCTTTAAGTATAAGCTGGAACAAGTAAAGATCTATGCTTAATTTTCGGAGATGCAATTAACAAAACTGACGAAGTGAGGGCAGTGCCCCCACTTGGTGCAATAAACATTATTTTGCTCATTCTGTACTTAAGCTCCCCGCCAAAATAAATGCCTGGCGAGTTTATATGCATTTTATATGCATTTATGTGCATTTCATGCACAATTCAAAACACATTCTACCTCTTCTCATACCATTACATAACCTAACCTAACTGGTTTTGGGTGGATATTGAGTTTAAAATATTTTCAACCTCAATTATCAGGTTATCGCCATTACTATCTCACTGTCAACAGTAAACTTTCGGATAAAAGAAATCTGGTTTCTGGAAAGTCTCAAACATAATTGGGTATACGATTTCTTTCTTAAAGGGTCCCCTTCCTTCCACTTCGTAACCACTGTAGGAACCTATCCTAATTAAACCTAACCTAACCCAACATAACCAAATCTCTGCAAACCTATCCTACGATGTCCCACCATTCTGCTACCCTTCTGAAACCTTTCATTCGCCAACTCTTTAACAACACTCCTTCGGTGTGATATTGTCCGTCACCAGCCCGGGCAGTGGGCGGGAGACAGGGATGACACTTCGTCCACGAGGAGCTAAGATGGGAAGGGGGTAGAGTGAGTGCCTTGGCTGGCTACCTCCCTTACAGTGGGGAAAAAGTCTTTGGTGTAGATAGATTTTTTTTTTTAATCTATGATATAGATTGGATACGTCACGAGCGTGCCAATTTTGTTTTCTTAATAAGATGAGAGCATAGAAAAATTTGACGATCCTTCTGTATTATGTGGGTCCCACATAAGGTTAGATTAGATTTAAGTTAAGCCTGTTGATTAATTTTAGGCGAGAAAAATGGCGCGCACTCTCCCGCATAACAAAGTTGGGTAAATTTTTATAAGTTCACACCTACGCAATATAGCATTAGAAAATTAAATATTTTGTTGATGATAGTGCATTACCGTAATATACGTTTTTCTTGGTGGAAATGTTGGACAATTTTTTTTTTCTTTTTTTGCTAAGAACGATACATAAACTGAGCTGTATCGGCTGTTTGTGACGCCATCTTTGTTTTGATAGATCCGAAGGTCGAAGAAATTAAAGTATGATAAATTCGTCCATTCTTATGTAACCTAACCTAACTTGCATTTAGTAGTGCGGTACCTGTAATTCTAGAGGTAATCAAGGTCGTCGTCGTCGTCGTCGTCGTCGTCGTCGTCGTCGTCGTCGTCGTCGTCGTCGTCGTCGTCGTCGTCGTCGTCGTCGTCGTCGTCGTCTTCGGCCTCCAATTATATAAAAAGAAACAAGGCGTCTCAGAGTCACTGCGTTTCCGTTCGTATGTGTATCGCTCTTGGTAATTTTTTTCTGTTGTTGATTTCCGCCGAGAAAAGCGTATATTACGTTGATGTTTTATAATAAGATTATTATTTAATTCTCTAATGCTATATCTGGCAGGTGTACTCTTCTAGAAAATAAATTTTATCAATATAAGAAATAAGTAACATTATTGCCGTTTCTCTAGATAGCATAATAGAAAATTAATTATTGATTTTGTAAATTATAATACATCAACGTAATATGCAATTTTCTTGGCAGAAATAAACAACAAAAAAGTTGCTAAAACCGATTTACTAACGAAGTAAGGGCGGGTGAAGAATTCGGCATGTCTGTTTCGATTGATGCCGTGGTCGAAGAAATGAAAGGATGATAAATTCGTCTATTCTTATCTAACCTACCTATCTGACCTACGTAACCTAACACGTATTTAGTAACTCGCTACCTGTAATTCTAAAGATCATCCGGGTTGTCGTAACGGATGCTGACGGCCTGATAATTGTTGCACCTCGGGCAATTAACAGACGACGGCAGAACCCCGTGTTCTCTCATAAAGTCTAAGGAAGCCCTATTGTCTTTGTAACAGCGCTTATGAACGTCACTTGGAGTTGGAGACCATCCAGTGCACACGTGAAAGTCATTGTGACTGACAGTGACTGGACTGGACAGCATGGCGTTTGGATCCTATGATCACAGCTACGTTCGGCAGTATAAATGCTTTTAGCAAGTTTTTTTTTTATTGATTTCCACGAAAAAGTATATTACGTTCATGCATTATAATTTACAAAACTGATAATTAATTTTCTAATGATATATCGCGTGTCACTTCTAAAAAAAATACCGAAAACGACGAGACAAATCACTATTTTACTCTTCTTTGGAAGTAGTTTACGATATATAGTATTATTTCCATGCCATTCAATGTTTCCTCATAAATTTTTAAATCTTAGTTTTGGCGGATCGTAACTAAGTTTGTCATTTGACTTATATTGTTTACGGCAATATATCCTCTGAGTTTATATCTACAATAGACTATATGTTTAGTCCTTAGCTTTCTATCCATTATCTATGCTAGACAATTTTTTTAACACAGCAGTGCTTTTTCGTGCCGGTGATTAAGTTTGGTATCTGACTGTACAATAACAAATAAATAGATAAATAAATGAAATGAAATAAATGAAAAAACCTTATACTACTGATGTACATTACCCTTAAGTCTCCTCTTGCTATGATTAAACGCTGAAATCTTAGTTGTGGTGCCGAGTGAGGTGCAAGACCAAACAACGGGACCACAATATACGAGTCCCTGTTTACTTTCTACTGATCTAAAATGTTGTATGTTTACCTTCACTGTGGTGTAGGGTGCAGGCAGGAGGTTGCTGTGCCACCTTTTTCGGAAAATGAAACCTTAATCTTTATAGGAGTTTTCTTGCCAACTTCCTCATTTAAGTATATGCCCAAGTTCTCGGCGTTGTGTATTTTCATTTTCATTCTTATGCCTTCGTCATAATTTCACTATTTTGTTTCACAATAATTCAGATTCCTTCAACCGTTTTAAAATTGAATTCACAAATATTAGATGATAATTTGGGTTTTTCAATTTGAACTCCAGCACTTTCGTCGGTAATTTTTCAATATGAAACTAAATCTATTCGACCTTCCACTTCCGATAAAATCTACCGTTGAAATAAACTAAGAAAAAATAAAATGGTGGGAGGACCGACAGCTTGACCAACCAAAACACTCTGAGATGCCAAATGCAAATTTGATTGGCTCTTGTGGTGACGTCGACACCCCTTCATCCCTTCTCTACTGAGTGACAAGGAAAATAATTAAATAGTCTGGCGGCAGTTTGAATGAAAAGAGGAAATGACACCTGGTACATGAAGAGTTAACATGATGAATAAGCCTTATTTGTGCGTTGCGCTAGGTTCACTCAAGCTCTAATTCAAACTTGTTAAGCAAGTTATTCAAAATAGCTATGAACAATAAGATAACTTTCCGTAAATGTACTTTATGAAAGTGGTTAGAAGATACGGGGTGTTATTATTTTTTCAGCTCTTGTGGGGGCTGTTGTTGATGTGCATGATGACTAATAATTCATCTTTATGATTTACAATTGTGTAAACAAACACTGACCTAATGGCGGTCGATCGATCACACTCTCCCATGTTTTATTCTTATTTTCTATATTGTGAATGTGTTTGAGATGAAATGTCAGAGAAGTATGATAGGGGTTACTAGGCTAGATAGAGTGAGAAATGAGGAGGTGAGGAGGAGAACAGGGGTAGAAAGGGAGCTGGGAGATGAGGTTGATGAAAGAGTATTAGGATGGTTTGGACACATGGAAAGAATGAGTGAAGAAAGATTAGTAAAAGAAGTGTGGAAGGCAGAGCTGGAAGGAGTAAATATAAGGGAGCGTCCTAGGATGAGATGGATGGATGGGGTGAAAGGGGCATTACAAAAGAGAGGAATGACAGGAGAAGACAGAAGATAGGGGTAAATGGAGAAGGGTTGTGTATGGATGAGGCTGTGATGAATGAGGGGGAGTGGGTTGGGGATGGGAGGTGAGGAAGTATGTATGAGAAATAATTTGACGCAGCCCGAAGGGATTTCTCCCCGTCTTCTCCTTTTCTGCATGAGGGGACGGAGAGTGGGGGTTGCCGAATTTATGAAGCGGCCTTGCTGTGGATGTGCTGTGTCTTGCGACACTGCTTCTGACCCAGGGCAGTGAACAGGATGCAGGGATGACCTGTCATCCAGGAGGTGCCAAGATAAGAGGGAGGGAGGAGGGTGGAGGGAAGTGGAATATGTAGGGAATGGAATGGGTGTGAGGGGTTTATATGCCTTTTTCTTTTTGGCTACCCCCCCCGTGTAAGGGGGAAAATTCCTTTGGTATATGTATTTTTTTATAAATTCATTTGTGTACTTATATAAAAACACACACACACACACACACACACACATATATATATATATATATATATATATATATATATATATATGTATATATCCATTTGTTTGTTCATTTTCGTATTCATCTATTTATGTACTTATTTATCTATTTATTTACTCATTCACTTATTTGTCTATTTATTTATCTATTTGTTTATTTATATTTTCATTTATCTATTCATTCATTTAGCTATTTACTTATCTAATAATTTTCATTTATTTACCTATTTGTTTATTAATTTTTATCTTCAGTTCCCAGGTCAAATTTCCTACACCCAAGTTCTCGGATCACATCAGACAAAGATGACTAACAAGCACTCTGACGAAGAATCCAAAATTTTGGCAAAGAATGAAGTCTACAGCCAGAAGGTAAAAACGCATCACTTGAGTATCCTAAATGATGAAGACGCCTCAGAACTGAGACAGGTTAAATCCTACGGCGTCGACACTGGTCTCCTCCTCCCATCTCCTCCTCCTCCTCCTCCTCCTCCCTTCCCACCCCAACCTCCTCCTCCTCCTCCTCCTTTCCCACCCCCACCTCTTCCTCCTCCCTCCTCCGTCACTGTGTGTACGCACGCAAACACTGCTAAACTTTGGCAGTTAATTACAGTGAAGGTTATATTACTGACTTGTGCTAAAGTAGCCACGTCTACTCTTCGATTCTCAGTTGCATATGTATATTACCTGCCTCCCAACAGTCCCCAAATCGCATCACAGGGCAAAGGTGACGGCTTCGGCCGCAGCTACTCAGCGCCCCCTGGTGTACGCTCCTCACCTTCTTCCTCTATCCTTCCCTTGCCGAAAGGGGTCGCCACGGGGCTGAATGAAATCGCCTGGCGCCAGGCGGGATGAAAGGAAAAGTACTGTTCTGTACGGAAGGGATCCATATCCTTTCCCTGTGATGTCAATTCGTGTGCTTTACTCTTGATGGCGGCAGGCGATTTCATTCGGTGAGAGAAGCCTTCCACACTCAGGATGGACTAACTACTTCACGCAGATAAAGCACCTTGTGTATGCTATTCTGGCTCCAACTTGCCAATTTATTCAGCTATGCCGATGCCACAAAATGCGGCGGCGCCGGTTGCGGCCAGATTGTGTTTGCAAGTTCAATAATCTTAATAAAATCACCTTGCGACAGCAGCCACAATTTGGTATAACGACCACCACCACCCTCTGGTTGAAATAGTACCATTACCTTTCGAGTCTAGCGACTCATAATAAGGGTGTTTTTGCTATTACCAACAACAAGCCGCAACGGCGGCGCCGGACAGTGTGACACCGGTCTAAGGAGAATCTCCGGAACATGAAAAAGGGTCTGCAGACAAGAAGCTCTCTTAACCCCTTCAACACGATGGTGCACATCATAAGCTTTGCTCTGACTGAAGAAAGACAATTTGATTCATTTCAGGGGACAGACCCCTCATTGAAAGTTGTCTTCAGTGATCGAGACCCCATTCAGGCCGGAGTTCAAGTCCTCAAATATATAAGAAATGATCTGTTTATTGGCTATAATAGAATATTTCAAGGACGTCATCGTGCTGAAAGGATTAAAAGTGTTCAATAAGGGCCCAGATTGATTTATGCTGTTCCTCTGTTTATTAAAAGAATTGAAGACAATGCGATTGGAATGAATCTCCCCATCATGAAGATGAATATGAAACCGCCACCTGGCGCTCACCATGAGAAAAACAAAAGTGGCACCGTCGAAGGCGGTGGTCGGAAACAGGTCGTAAGCTTGGTGTGACTGGGGCTTTAACGAGGACATTTTTCTATCCTGATTAATTACAAATCCGATCTCAATTAATCCAGTTTTCCAAAGGGATTATAAAGGATGAGCATACCGACAGGAGACCTTTTGTTCCATAACTAGGTCGGATGCTAAGAATAGAGAGTTAAACGAAGAAATGAATAAACAAGCGAACCAAACAGTTGGCAGGCATTACAGCATTATTGCTTAGGTGTTTATCCATACGAATCTTAAAACCTCGAACCGTTCTGCATTGCACTAACCCTGTAGTATGGTTCCTCCCCCCCCCCATTTTATTCTCTAGACCAGGGGTTCTCATTAGGGGTGAAATTCACCCCCAGGGGGGAATTTTGGGTTTTCTGGGGGTGAATTGTGACCACATTAAGTTTACGGAGTGAGGAAAGCAAATATAGGCTCTGGCCTATCTGGCCTGTCACCTGGGCTGGAATTATACCAGTGCTGACCCAGGTTAATCTTAGGATTAGAAAAGTGTTACGCTGTGCGATAATATCTGCATATTATTTAGAATGCATCTTTTGAAACAGGCAATCTTGGAAAGGAGGGGGGAATGACATTCTGGCAAAGGGTGAAAGGGGTGCATGAGCCAAGCAAGGCTGAGAACCCCTGCTCTAGACCATTTGTTCCCAAACTAGTGGGCACCCCCCGCCCCCTAGAGAGGCGTGAAGAGGATTCAAGGGGGGATGGGCGTGAATTCATCTGCTCGAAAATCATTGTTTAATAAGAATATCGAAATTATTCCAAGAACAAGTATCTGCCGTTACATACAGTCACCCTAACCCGTTTTCTATTAACCAGGCGTTTCTTAACCTTTTCCGACCACAGTACCCACTGTTGTCATGTCTAAGCAGTCTAGCACCCCTATCTTGTTATTAGAAGGGTAAAAGAAAATGATGGGTACTGCTTGATGATTTATTTTCTTGATTCCTTAGAACTGAAACAAACTGACAATATTGTTTGTAGAAGAAATAAGAACACCCAAGAAAAATAAAATAGCGTGGAAAAAGTCAAATATGCACATATAGGTAATCAATGGTACATATATCAGCACCCCTTATAATTGATTTCAGCACCCCCAGGTTGGGAAACGCTGTATTAAGATATAAATAGAAGAGATATATTATATCGTCTAAATACAAAAAAAAAAAAAAAAAAAAAAATTGGGGCGTGCTGGAAGCAAAAATGGGGCGTTATACAGTATATAAGATAATTCGGTAACCACTTCTCTGGAATGTCTCCAGACGATTTTATTCAACCCTTTGGGACACACTCCTCGGTGCCGAAGGTGTTCGGACAGATTAATTTATTTATATAATCAACGGAGATTCAGTAGAAAATCTTGTTGCATATATTCGAGCGAGGCATAATTTTCCTACTTGTACATGTATAACATCTTCCACTAATACAATTAGTACTTGCTTTACAAGGAGCCTGATCGTAAATGTTCCATGGAAGACATGAAGAAGAAGGCAGATTACCTTGATGGAGGTTTTGCCAACATAATCTGTAAGGATCTTTTTATTTTATCTTATTTTATCTATTCATCTATTGTATCTATTCATTTATTCAACTATTCATCTATTCATCATTATCTATCTGTTTTGCTGTATTGCTTTTTAATTTTATTCAGTTATATATATTATCATTTTATTTTACTTCATTTACTTTTTTCTTTCTTTCTGCAGTATGACTAGCAGTTTCTCAACGAGGATGCAATGCCGACACTCGCTCCATCCGAAGGAGTATACATCACCTTGCCGCTAATTAACAGCTCGAGTCAAAACAAGACAACGGTATTTATAGAACAGAAAACAAGCGAATCAGCTGTTTGGCTCCTCGGCACGACAAGGGGCCAGAGACGAGGAGGGTAAGAGGAGGAAGACAAGGAAGAAGGGCCAGAAGGAGGAAGGTACTGGGGGATGGAAGGAGAGGAGCAGGATGAGAAAAAGGGCGGAGAGGAGTAGAAGAATTAGAAGCAGGATGAGGAGTATAAGGTAGTCTGAGGATTATGTGCAAGACAATGAAGAATGATGAGGAGTGTGAGGGCGATATAGATGGACGGCCATGAGGAGGACCATGAGGAGGACCATGAGGAGGACCATGAGGAGGACCATGAGGAGGACCATGAGGAGGACCATGAAGAGGACCATGAGGAGGACCATGAGGAGGACCATGAGGAGGACCATGAGGAGGACCATGAAGAGGACCATTAGGAGGACCATAAGGAGGACCATTAGGAGGACCATGAACGACACTGGCTGCGTCGTCTGCAACAAAGAATATGGAAAACTAGCTGATTTCTCCATGGCTTCAAGGCCCCTCACACGGTCAATAGCCATTGAAAATATTCATATTGTCAATACTTCTGCTATTGATAACATAACCTCTCCCATACTCAACACAGGCGACAATCTGTAACTAAACAATTTCGTATAGAAATCAGTGACCCCACTGGGCCATTGTAAAAGTTAAGATAGAAACAGGCTTAACCCGGTCATTAGGTGGGAACTCCCAGTCCCACTACCCTCCCACAACTGAATAGAATCAAGATAAAGAGTTTAACAGATAAAAAAAGAGAAAACCGTGGAAGTAAATCCGATCCTAAGTTTTGCTTTCTAAGCTCCTAAATCCTGATGGTCTTCAACTTGTCGAGATAAATCCTCTGGGGATAGAGGAGGAAGAGGAGGAAAAGGGCGAGGAGGAAAAGGAGGACGAGGGCGAGGGGGAAGAGATAGGAAGCGAGAACAAGATCAAGGACGAGGGCGAAAAATAGGATTAGAGGGAAGAGGACGAGACGAGGGCACGCACACACACACACACATACACACACAAACACACACAGCACACACACACATACATACATACACACACACACATGCATTACCCATAGATCGGGCCATATAATTATGAGGACTGAGCTCTCATCCTAGATGGTATTAGTTGTCGATCACAAGTCCAAAGCGTAGTCCAAGACCGTGGAGAGTCATACACACACATGCACACAAGTACAGAAACACATGGACAAACACATACACATAAGCATATACATACACATATACTCGTACGCATACATACACTTATACATATGCATACGGGTCACCCTACATACAGTCACCCTAACCCGTTTTCTATTAAGACAGTGTTTCTCAATCTTTTCTGACCACAGCACCCTCTGTTGTCATGTCTAAGCAGTCTAGCACCCCTATCTTGTTATTAGAGGGATAAAAGAAAGTGAAGGGTACTACTTGATGATTTATTTTCTTGACTCCTTAGAACTGAAACAAGCTGACAGTATTGTTTGTAGAAGAAATAAGAACACCCTAGAAAAATAAAATAGCATGGAAAAAGTCAAATATGCACAACTAGGTAATCAATGATACATATATCAATGTGATTTTTGTGTGCATCACGTCCCCCTGTGATTGATTTCAGCATCCCCAGGTTGGGAAACGCTGTATTAATTTTGAGGAAATCATCGATGAAGACAAGGAAACCGTGCGCTGTATTGAAACTACACGCAATAAGATAATCAAAAATGAATCCTCTTTCGCCTTCAACCTCATTTGTCTACAAGAGAATATACAAATCAAATCAAATCAAATCACCCATCCCGAGTCCACTGCTGAACAAAGGCCTCCTTCATAGAATTCCATGATTCACACGACCGCGCCAACCTCTGCCACGTCACTCTTAAGAACTTCTCGATCTCGTCTCTCCACCTTCTGTCTGGTCTCCCTCTTCCACGCCTCCCTTCTCGCGGCGTCCACTCAGTAACACACTTGCTCAATCGCTCATCAGTCGTTCGTACTAACTTACCTGCCCAATTCCACCTCCTCTCTTTTACCGCCCCCACAATATCTTTCACTCTGCTCTGCTCTCTCACCCAACTTGCTGTCTTTCAGTCTCTCAGCGTTATCATCATTAATCTCTCCATTCTCCTCTGTGCAGTCCTTAATTTTGTTTCTATCGCCCTTGTTAGTTTCCAAGTCTCACACCCGTAGATTATTACTGGCAGAATGTATTGATTATAAACAATAAAGGTAGAGAGCCTCTCACGATTTTATTATACTTACCAAACACTTTCCAACCAATTGCAATGTGTCTTTTTAATTCATTATCATGATATTTCGTCACTTTCACCATCTGGCCTAAATAATTATACTCCCCAACTTCTTCAAGACTCTCACCATCGACTATAATCTCTTTACTTTGAACTTTCGTGTTGAACATTACTTTGGTTTTACTCTTATTCATTTTTAACTTACTTTGAGACTTTCTTTGTTCAGATCACTCAGCATATCTTGCAAGTCTTCTGCTTTTTCTGATATAGGAATAACGTCATCTGCAAATCTTAAGTGGTTCAAATATTCGCCATTAATCTTCAAACCTTTCTCTTCCCAACTCAACCTTCTGAAAATTTCTTCCAAACAAGCTGTAAATAATTTGGGTGAAATTGTATCGCCTTGCCGTACTCCTTTCTGGATCTTGATATTTTCTGTATCTTTATGTAGTCGAATTATAGCGGTACCTTTCGCTTAAATCTTTTCTAAAACCCTTACGATTTGTTCGTTTGTACCCTGATTGCGTAACGTGTTTAGTACTTCTATTTGTTCTACCGAGTCAAAGGCCTTCTCATAATCTACACAAGCTAAACAAAGAGGCATATTGTATTTTGTCGTTTTCTCGATTAGTTGGTTCATCGCCTGCAAATGGTCTAGAGTCGAATATCCGCTTCTAAAGCCTGTTCTCTCAGTTGATTTCCATATAAAATTTGACTTAGTCTATTTGTAAGGATCTTGAAGAATACTTTATATACATTTGATAGCAAGCTAATTGGTCGATAGTTACTAGGGTCCTTCTGGTCTCCTTTTTTATGAAGTAAAATCACTATAGCATTGCACCACGATTCAGGAACGCTTTCTTGACGTAAGCACTGGGTGTACGACTGAGCTAACTTAATATGATCTTCTTTTCTCTGCGTCTTTCAAGAGATCTATCGATATACCATCTTCCTCTGGTGCTTTTCCTTGTTTCATATTTATAGAACAAATTCTACTTCTTCCTGTGTAATCTCTTGTACACTACTAACGTCTACACTCGAATTTACTGACTCAACTACGGTCTTCCACGAGTAAAGCTCTTGGTAAAATTCTTCTACTCTTTTTACCATTCTGTTTCTGCATTTAATGATTTCTCCTTTTCTATCTTTCAAACATATGATTTGCGGTCTTCATTAAGCATGTCTGCACTCGGTCCCTTTAATACTTTTACCTTTCCGAACAGTTTCCTCTATTTCATCCATGTTTCTCTTTCTTTTCTCTGATCTCTGTCTTTTGTTGATAAGCTTGTTTAGTTCTACTCTTTCTATTTCGTCTTTCCTGCTTTTAACCCATTAAACTCCGATGACAAGATTCTTGTAATTTGGTCAAATAAAAAAAAAAATCATAAAACTCCAAAATGTTTGATCAAACATTCTGGTGTTTTATGGTTTTTTGTTTTATTTGACCAAATGACAAGAATCTTGTCATCGGAGTTTAATGGGTTAATCTGCATGGTCCTTCTTCTTTTCATTAGTTCATTTGTAGCTTTGGAGTATTTGTTTTCTTTAATACTTTTTGTACTTCCTACTTTCTCTGTTGATTCCCTAATGATGTTCACTCATTCTAAATTCATATCTACGACGGTGTCCTCGTTGGATCTTAGAGCTTCAAATCTATCTTTAACTTCTAAAATTTCTTATTATTATCCTCAACCTTTGCAAGGCTGATTTTCTTTCTTAAACTAGTTTATTTCCCTCGGCTCTGAAATTGAGTTTAGTTGTGCAACCTACCATTCTATGGTCACTACCTATGTTGACTTTATTTATGACTGTAACATTGATAACGCTTTTTCTCTCACTTCCGAATATGAAGTCTACTTCGTTCTTTGTTGTTCCATTTGGACTTCTCCACGTCCATTTACGACCTACACGCTTTTGGAAGAAAGTGTTCATTATCCTAGTGTAGGCCTTATGGTCTCTTGCAGTCTCCTTTATTCTTATGTTATGTAGTTCTTCGCAAAATTTACTAACATCTCACATCTGTCATTTCTTTCACCTACTCCAAACTTCCCAATGCACGACTCATTTCCCATCTTCTTCCCCACTTTAGCATTAAAGTCGCCTATTACCAACGTGTACTTATCTTTTTCTTGATCCATTACCTGACTTAAATCATCATAGAACGACTCAATTTCATCGTCTGAACTCTGTGTAGTTGGTGCATAAACCTGAACTATTTTTAGAGTGTACCTTTTACACAGCCTAATCACAATCCAAGCTACCCTGTCTGATAAACTACTACATTTGACTACGTTACCAGCAACCTCTCGGTTTATCAAGAATCCTACTCCACTAGATCTTTCTTTGTTCTTACCTCTATAGTAGAACAGGTGACCATCTTGTAATTGTATCAGATTTTTTTCCGCTCTTCGGACTTCGCATAGTCCTACGATGTCCCACTTGATGTTGTGTAGTTCTTCTATTAAACTCTCCAGCCTGTGGTCATCTGAGAAAGTTCTTACGTTGTAAGTATAGATCTTCATTTTCTTCATGTTGTTTAATGTCCAAAACTTGGATCTGCTTGGACAGTGCTTACTCACATTTGGTGCCACACTGCCCATAAGCACACGAGGCAATGCGGTTGGACCTTTAGGAGACGATGATCCAACAGGAACGCCCGGTTTTGTTTTGTTTTTGTTTTTGTTTTTTGGTTGTGCTATTCATATTGGCTATGAAGGGTTGGCAGTAATCTCACCTCCTTGGCAACTGGTTTCTGATGAGATATTTCTCTGGTGTCACCTTATTCATTATATTTGGTGAAGCCCTATATCTATAGGGTGCCCAATGGTCCAAGCCGTCATTATGACGGTACCCCAAATATCTATGAGGAATTTCCCTGTTCGCCATCAGGGACGTGCCAGTTAGCAGTGGGTCCTGCGACTGTGAGTGTGAGCAGCTCTTTGTCTGATTTTTCTTACAAAACCTATTCGATATGGGTGTTCCTGAAGAGATTTCCTCTCTATTGTCATAGCTTTTGTAACATTAAGATTCTCAAACATATCCACCACGTCAAGGTGTCAACTCTCGGATAGGAGAGAATATACATATACATAAACATGTAGATACATACTGTATACATATGCATATCCATATACATATACATTTGTGTTCATTACAGTGTACAAATAGATCGACGTATATTTTACACAGTGGACAGATGATTACGATAAAACACAATGCACAGAAAACATCCAAATGTCAACAGGTGTAAATGGCACAGGTAAACATAGCTGTGCCAACTTCCAGGCCCTTCACTACTGAGCAGGTGAAACAGATGAATAAAATCACCCAGCGGCAGCCAGAAAAAATGAGAAGTGCCACCCGGTACGGAAAAGGTTAATTATGTTTCCATTAACCTCCCCCAGTGACGAGTGTTGGCCCTTTTTTCTTGGCAAACAGCATCAACCAAGTCAACATCCCCTCCAGTGTGACAACATTGTCAAGCAGAATTGCTAATGAGAGCGTATGAAAAAGGAAAAAGTGAATAGATAAACTCGATCAGTCTGAGGCACAATCCCCTGTGGGGTAGGTGGATTGCAGCAGAGCTCGAAAGTTTTCGTTTGGATATGCGTTCACATGAATATTGCGCTCTAATGATTGTCTATTAGTTTTGTTTACTTTCTGACTCTCTCGTTTGTGTGTTTCATTCCTGGCATTTGTTTTTTCTGGATCCGGCATCATTGTGAACCGAAAGACCCTATCAAGCTAGTTCAATAGTTCTACTGTAGTGCCATCGCTGATACCCAAAATATGTGGTGCCAGAATGAACACTACAATTATATCAATGAATGGATGGGCGAGATGTATAGTACATCTTCATAAAATCATGTTCAATCAAGAGCACCATAATATGATGATGACAGTCAAATATATCTATATAATGAGATAGGGAAATCCTGCATTAAGTCAGATTAATTTGATTAATAATCGCTGCCACCATCCCAACCGATATATATATATATATATATATATATATATATATATATATATATATATATATATATATATATATATATATATATATATATATACATATATATATATATATATATATATATATATATATATATATATATACATATATATATACGTGACTAGGTGTGGTTCGTGAATGAACATACGATTTCAATCCATACCCCTTTTCAGGCCGTTTAAGTATTACTTATATTGCGAAATCAGGTTAGGTGAATTAATTTTCAAGTTTACAACAAATTGATTTGCTGATTTAAGAGACGATTTTGTCATTACGATGTACATTTACCTATTCAATGTAAAAGAAACATGATTCAATGTAAAATAAATATAGTAAACACGTCATGGGGTTTATATATGTAACGCTTCCCCACCGTACAAGAATGTAACAAAGACGTGGGGGTAGAAATATAACAATTACACGCCGTACAAGAATGTTCGTCTCTTTTCCTTTGAAATTTACATCCAATCATATTCTAATTTAACTTACTAAAAAATTAATCAAACTTTACCCTAGATTAATATTTATGAACAATCTGTAAGACATAGAGGTAGTGAAAAAAGAAAAAAACAAATGGAGTATAAATTCAACGCTTCAATGGCGTGAAACGAACGTGTGGATTTTACGCCTCTGACCGTCCGGCCACCTTCTTGAATATCACTTTACAATTGATAATCTAACCTAAACCGTATCCTAACCTAATCACATAATTGTTTATATTGTTGGGAGAGAGCACTCTCGGCCACAATCCCGTTTCACAAACTACTTCTTATTATTTCCTATAATCTATTACAAAAGATTCTTTCGATCGCCATGCTTGATCTATCTTTATATTTGTATTTATTTGTCTGCGTACTCCCTCTACCCCATTATTACGTCCCTGTCGGTATAAACGTCTTGACTCAGACTATGTTCTACTGAATAAGTTATAATAGATTCTAACTTACAATTCCATATTTTTAATTAATTTAAATTATATTCAAGGATATTTCACTGAAACAATGGAATCTACCTATTCGTATCTCTGGACGAAGATACTGACTACCACTTCGTAATTCAAATCAAGGCTCCGTTACCTCGTTTCGTGATGTAACATTTATGCGTCAAAATTTCCTTAAAAATATTCCTCTACTGGAATCCTGAAATGGAGGGTGGGGACTTTTCTCCTTCACGTAAATTTAAGGTTTCTAGTCTATGCTTACATACAAATACGTCCTCAAGCCGTAATGGTGGGATGGAGTGAGAGATGTAATGTCCCCTATGCCTAAGCGTGATCTCGCGTGTAGAACCTTCGAGAAAAAGAAAAAAAACAAAAAATAACACTCAATTAAATCCCTGGCCTTACACTATCCCTGGGGGGTTTTGGCAGCACCTTTCGGTGCCACACGAAAGGCATGGGGTACTGGATGGCTACAGAAATGGCTCATGATTTCATTTGCATAAATATTGTATTTTTTTAAGTTGCAACAAATTGTTTCGTTTTGCATAATGCAGATAAAATTCATATGTTTTAGATAAATGTAAATAGTAGAGTACATATATTTTCCCATAACTGCTATGAGTGAGTGCACAGGAAACAACTGAAGATCATTGCACTCCTAACTTCCGCATCCGTCACAGGTTTGTTTTGGTTTAATCATGGCAGCGACGCATTATAATTGGATGAGGATTGTTTGGTAAATGTAGGAACATTATTAGAGGTTGTACCAACATGTCTGAAACGCAATGGGTATGACAGTAATAATCTACGGATATGAGAATTGGTAACTGCCAAAAGCGATGGAGCCAAAGATATTGAATGCGCAGAGGCGAATGGAAAGATCATTGCTGGGAATAACATTGAAAGAGTGGAAGAGGTCAAGGTGGGTGAGAGAACCCATTGGGACACACACGCACACACACACACACACACACACACACACACACACACACACACACACACACACACACACACACACACACACACACACACACACACACACACACACACACACACACACACACACATATATATATATATATATATATATATATATATATATATATATATATATATATATATATATATATATATATATATATATATATATATATATATATATATACACAGAGGTGATAAATGAATGGAAGTAAAATTGGACAAGGAAGTTAGCCAAAAATGAGTATGGGAGATGTAGCAAGTATGTTACTGAGTGGACGCTGCGGGATGGGAAGCGTGGAAGAGGGACACCAGACCGAAAGCGAAGAGATGAAATCGAGAAGTTTGCAGGAGTGACGTGGCAGAGATTGGAGCAGTGGTGTGACTCGTGAAATAGTTTGGGAGAGGTTTGTATTTAGCTGTGGACTACGAGTTGTTAATGAGCGAGGACAGATGGGCTGCGTGACTCAAACTTGGAACTCGGAACCGCTGGACTAGCGTCCAGCCCATTCTTTAATTACCTACTACTCCATGGCTGGGCATGACTAGTGTGACCGTAGCTTAACCACCCCCGCAGTCCTGTGGCTTCATCCAGAGATGCGCAGTCTAGCCTCTCCCTGCATTTTCGCAGCGGGGGTCGTCGTCATCATCATCAGCTAAAAAAACGAACCCCCGGGAGAAGTTTTAATCAACATACATCTAATGTAATGGTGATACTTACACCAGATTGCTCCGATAAATCACGAAACATTCAAGATCTTGATAATCAGGGCACATGAGGCCATTATGTGTAATCAGTCCCTCGCTCTGAGTGGAAAAACTTAATTATTGTCTACACTTCCCGTACCCCTTTACGGCGCGGCGGGGGAGTGGCAGCAGCAGAAGATGCGAAAGTTTTCTTTATTTACAAACGACACCTACGAGCGTTCCCGCTCTTCCACTGTCGATTTGCGTCGTTGCTATCCGAACGACTGGTCTGGTGGAGGTGCAATTTTTTGCAGTCGTGCACATATATACTTCAAAACGACCCTAGCTCGTTACACTTCGGGACTGTTACTGGCTATTTGCATAACCATTCTTGTAGTTCATGCATAAGTAACGAGCGAGCCTTGAGCAATTGTACCATAATACTTGCTTTGATATCTCACTTCTGGGAAATAGCAGCCGGCACCTTGCTTCAGACCCTTCCTCACAAAGGTCTAAAAATTTGGGATTGGTAAACGGAGGAAGCTGAAGGAAGTAGCGTTGGTGAGGATTCTTGGTGTTGACGATTACCCCCTACACACACACACTCCCAATTTAAGACTCATAATCTGTCATAATTTCGAGTACCTAGCAAACACACTTGCTACGCCCCAGACCCACTAGAAAGAGCGAACACTCCAAAGGCCGAAAAATGTCTGTGCTGGTGGTGATAGTGGTGATGGTGGTGGTAAAGGAAGTAATAGCTACAACAGCGACGAAAGTGTAGTAGTGAGATGTGGTTAAGTGGTGGTGGTGGTATTGGTGCTTGTGGTGCTGTGGTGTTGGGGGGAGGGGAGGCAGGGAGTGATGAGTTTCGTTCAAATAGAAAATGTCGGATGTCGAAAAAGGTGAGAACTTTCCTCGGCGACGTCAAAAGCTCAGATTCCAGGAAGAGGAGGAGGGAAGGGTGGAGGAGGGGGAGGGGGCAAGGGAGGGATGGGGGAGGGTATTCGTGAAAGATGTAGGCTTATATGCATTTCCTCCTCCCCTCCCCCTCCCCCTACCCCTTCATATCTTTCCCGGGGTGTGGAACAACAGAAGTATCCCATTTCGTAACAGGAGGCGTTTGGCTGCGGCCATGACCTATGTATGAGAGGTGAGAGAAATGACAGAGGCGAGATGTTGATAAATTTTGCAGAAAACTATGATATGAGAATAATGAGCACTTTCTTCCAAAATCATGTGGGTCGTAAATAGCCCTGGAGAAGTCCAAATGGAACAAGAAAGTGCGATATAGTCTTCATATAGAGATAAGAGCAACAAGGTTAGCAATGTTACGGTTATAAATGAAGTTAATTTAGGTAGTGACCATAGAATAGTAGGTTGCATAGCAAAATTCAACATCAGGGAAGGAGACAACAAGCATTGCGAAACTTAAAAGGATAACAAGAAGGAATTTTAGTTGGATGCCATCTAGTTTGTACATTGCATGACTAAGATTTAAATTCTCAATGAATATATTTTTAATAGGAATGAAAAAATAAGTTAAATTCATAGATTGTACAAATCAGATAATTCTATAATTGATCAAGTTGTTGTCCAAGCACTCGTGACTTAGGAAGAGACATTGTGTAAGGTCACGTGGACCTGAGAGAAATTTCCATTTGATACATGTTTTCCCAGTTACTTCCTTATCATCTATATATATATACTTTTGTTTGTCCTACCTTTACACTCTCAAAATGTCCGAATAAGACGAAAGCGTTTGTGTTTTTCTCTATTTTCAGAATCGCACGTTTATTTGATTTTTGCTGAATACATACAGAGATATATATATATACAGAGAGCGAAGGTAGAGAACCGGCAGATAGGATCAATGAACACTGGGATGGTTTGCATATATGGAAAGAATGAGAGAAGAACAAACAACAATAAGTGTGGAGGGCGGAGGTAGATGGAGTAAACTTGAGAGGAATACCGATAAAAAATGGATGGACGGGGTGAATGAGGCATTGGATGCAAAAAGAATGGCTATTGAGCAGAGAAGGGAGAAGGCAAGAGAGAGGTGTTAGTGGACAGTGGTTGTGAATGGAGAAGGGAATAATGCAGACTTTTTTCATCTCGTTCACTCTGTATGAGAGAAGCAGAGTCGCCATGTAATGAAGTGGTGAGGGTAAATCAGTCTCGCTGTTTGGGACCCTCCGTGGTGTTGTCTTGCTGCATTGCCTCTGACCGGGTGGGAAATAGGGATGACCCTTCGTCGACAAAAAGCTAGGAGAGAAGGGACAACAAAATGGTTTTTAGATGGGTGTGGGATAGACAGGGCTGTTGCTAGGAATTGCGGGGCTCAATTAGAAAATTGATAATGAGGCCTCTACTCCACAAAAGTTCGAAATTGATGTTTTATTTCCGTGTACAGTAGTATGCCAGTCTTAGCCAAAAAGCATTAAATGCTTGATGTAATAAATACTGAAAGAGAATGTGAACGTTTTGCCTTTATAATACAGGTTAAAGCCTGGGGATCTCAAACACTTCCGCGCGGGGCCTACTTTGATTAAATCGTTCAAAATCGGCTTAAGATCGGCCCTGGGAATGGGTGAAGAGTGAGTGCTTGCTGTAACTTGACCGACTGCTTTATAAGGGAGAAAGAGTATATAATTATATGTACATATAGTGACTAAAATGCACGGAGTCAATACCTCATACATAATGAACGGCGCAGCAGATGGAGGGACAAGATGGAGAACTGTGCAAGAGTGACGTGGCAGAGGTCGGCTCAATGCTCAATGGTGGAGTTCTGAATGGCTGATGGTTTGATGCTAGTGATAATGGCAATTAAAATGTAGCATAGTATTGGATTAGGAAATCGATAGTATCTGCAAATATAAGGACATGATCTCGCGGAAGTGTTGGCTGGAAAAAAAAATCTTGCCCGCTTCCGAAACATTTACATTTACCTTGTGTGCTAAGATAGCCAGATAATGGCTGTCACATGATCGATGCCCATGTGCCACAGTAAACCAGAGAAAACGATTCTAAGAAAGGGGTGACTATATTACGTGTGGATTAAGCCCGCACATATGTGATCTTTGCAGATTTTTCATGAATAATTGTGAATGATTTAATCAAGGAAGGTTTATTTATTATTTATTTATTTTTCTTTTTGCTGCCGTGGGGGGGGGGGAAGGTGGCGTTATTCTTGGCTGAATAAAATCTCCTGACGGTGGCCAGCACTAATATACGAGTCGTTTGCAATGAAATTGCGATATGCTTGACCTTATGAAACGCCCTCTCAGCCGATAAAAATTGTTCGGCGGCATCACCAGGTAACATCAAAGAATAGTGTTCCAAATGCCCTCCCATTGATCTCCGTGGGAATAAAAGTCGGACTGTTGTCTGTGCTGCATTAATGTGAGACTGTTTTTGTCACCGGCTTATAGTAGTTGGAGAGGAGCAGTTGCCACTTGTCTTGTTTAATTATGAAGGAAATACAGTCCAGTCAAGTTAAAAGAGATCTTGCTCTGGTCTGGAGACAGTGTCAGCCCCTTATGCCGATGTCACACTATGCGGCGGCGTCGGATGTGGCCTCATTATGGATATATTCAATCAGCTTCATGAAATCACCTGGCGATAGCCCACTGGAGTCACATGGTGGCTTCACGTGACCCCTAGGCGTTCTCACTGTGACACCAAGGGGTCCCCCCAAACGTCTATGACATGCCTACGTGACTCTAGGGGGTCCCAAGGTAGCAAGGCAACGGCGTCCCACGTCAACAAAAGCCTCTCCGCAATCCTGTAAAGATGCATGCATATATATATATATATATATATATATATATATATATATATATATATATATATACATATATATATATTGCTGTAATCCTTCTTGTCCATGTGCTTTGCGCTGAAGATGTAATATACGAAAGCGCTTTGGTTCGTTTAGTTTTGCTTTCCTAGTGGTCACTCTTTATATATATATGTATATATATATATATATGTATATATATATATATATATATATATATATATTGCTGTAATCCTCCTTTTCTATGTACGAGTACTTTGCAATGGATGTAATATACGAAAGCGCTTTACTTCGTTTAGTTTTTCTTTCCCAGTGGTCACTCTTAATATATATATATATATATATATATATATATATATATATATATATAGATATATATATATATATATATATGGAGAGTTCTTGTGTGCACGCACACCATTGCATTCATAAGCACATTATATACGTGAGAAACTGACATATCCGTCATCAGGGGTACAAGAGAATTCCCGCCACGAAGCTCCTAGCTACTGCCTGTCGCCAAGGGATTTATTAAAAAATCCCAATTATTCTCTCCATTAACCCTTTGACTGCAGTAGTACGAATTATGGGCATTATTCTGGCTGCCGCCTGATTTTATTCAGTAGGTTTTTATCAAACCTTTGGGCCTAAAAGGGAGGCGCCCTGAGAGTTAATATCGAACGTCTTCCTCGATGAGGCGTAAAGTGATCCAAAGACTCCTGGCCACTAAGAGCTCGGGGGATCTTTGGCAGAGTGAACACGAACAGAAAACGCAGTGACCGACCAGCAAACACAAACGGCAAAGGAACTGAAAGAAAAGCCGGCCGGCCGGCCGGTTAAGTGGGAGGGACCAAAAAAACAATGGTACAGAAAGCCGGCCGGGAAAGAGGGAGGGACTACAGAACACAAACAGCAAGAAACAGACAAACTAAAAGAAGAGTCGGCCGGCCGGGAAAGAGGGTGGGACAAAAGAACGATACGGATAGACCGGCCGGCAAGCACAGCCACAAGAGACAATGAAGAACCACCGGCCGGGAAAGTGGGTGGGAAAAATAACAACGATGAGAATTAGGCCGGCCGGCAAGATAAAATGGGAAATGACAATGGAATTGAAGAAAGAGTCAGCCGACCGAGAAAGAAGGAGTGACTATAGACCAACGATACGGATAGACCGGCTGGCAAGCACAGCCACAAGAGACAATAAAGAGCCGGCTGGCCGGGAAAGAGGGAGGGACCATAGAACAACGATACGGATAGACCGGCCGGCAAGCACAGCCACAAGAAACAATAAAGAGCCGGCTGGCCGGGAAAGAGGGAGGGACCATAGAACAACGATACGGATAGACCGGCCGGCAAGCACAGCCACAAGAGACAATAAAGAGCCGGCTGGCCGGGAAAGAGGAGGGGGGGGGGGCTTAGGACAACGATACGGATAGGCCGGCCGGCAGGCACAGCTACAAAAGACAATGAAGAGCCGGCCGGTCGGGAAAGTGGGTAAATCAGAATAACAACGATACGGATAAGCTGGCCGACAAGCAGACAGGAGACGAAACAGACGGCCGGCCGGGAAAGAAAATCGAACAACAAAACCACCGGAAGGAATGGCCGGCCGGCAAACACAGGCGACAAAAAACAACAGAAATGCCGGCCGGGAAAGTGGGTGGTTTCAACCAAGGTCTAAATATACAGGTCAAACCGTTTGAATTATTGTGCGCAGCTTCTGACGTCATTAGGCTGGGTCCGTTTTCTCTTTGTGAAATACTGAAGAAAACTGTGAAACGCCAAGACAGGAACTATAATATTTTATATTATATATATATAGATATATATATATATTCATATATATAGACAGGAACTATAATATTTATATATATATATTTTATATAATATTTGTCAGAATATAACTAATTGCGTGGAGCGGTGCGAGCGAAGACAACGTCATTCCCGAACGACGCACCAGCTTCAACTGACAGCTATAGGACCCGTGAACCCCACTTTGAACAGCCAGGTGACGTTCACGGGCCCGCTGCGCCAACTCCCTCGAAATTCGGTCGGAAGTGGTTAGACCTTATATCCTTAGATCTTGGTTTCAACGGAACCGCGAGACGGATAGGCCGGTCGGCAAACACAGGATAATGGACGCAACAGCAGGCCGGGAAAGAGGGTGAGATAACAGAGGGTTTTTCCTTCAGCTGAATAAAATTGATTCGATAACAAAGAGGGGGGGGGGAATTGTAGAGATGGATAGAAACGCCAGCCAGCCGAGAAAGTGTGCCATTACCTTTGGTAGAAGTCCAGCGGCGGCGCCAGGAATTTTTAGTTGGGGAGGCTAAGGGGGGCTGAGCAAATTTTGGGGGGGGCTAATAGTGATATGATAATACACATATATTATCCTCATTTCAGAAGGGGAGGGGGTTAATGGTTGGGCTAGCACTGATGGCTGACAAATCTTTAGCCCTGGCAATTAAAAATTCCACTTAATAAAAATTATTTCAGTGTTTTAAATTTTCAATTTGCTCATTTCAGTTGGGGGGGCTAATGGGGGCTGGCCACTTTTTGGGGGGGCTAAAGCCTCCCCCCTGGCGCCGCCACTGTAGAAGTCCATTACATTCCGTCCAATGGAAGGCTCCAAAATTCTTACCGAGGCTCTTCCACCCATCTACGACTTGGAAAAAAAAAAAAAAAAAAAAAAAAAAAAAAAAAAAAAAATCAGCACTTGACATTAAATTGGTATATTCTTTTTCCTTTTTTTTTCTTCTTCCTCGAAAGCAGTTTCAAGCGTAGGGCTCCCCGGAACTCCAGGGTTTCCTTAAGAGGGCTTGCTAAGGGTAAAGGGACAATCATAACCTGAATAACTTCGATAAAAAGGAGTAACCATGTGGTTAAAGTAGTTAAATTTTATTCGTTTATTATAAATATATTAGATGTCAATACACCTGAGGAAGATACGTCGTTTTTTATCTCAATTGTATACAAAAAATATTAAAGAGAAATGGATAAATTAATATTGGAAAGTATTTTCTTGTGCAAAGGTTCCTTGGTATATCACTATTATCGCAATATAAAGAATTTCCTTAGTGTTAAAGTTTTTTGTTATTTTTATCTTTGGTGTTCTTTGCAACGCACGGGGAAACGCGCGCGCGTACACACACACACGACCTAGCAAGTTACAATGAGTTTTGAGTATCCGCCGCTTGTTAGTGATTCTTACTGACGTCATAATGACATTCTTAGCAAATATTCTTACGTATAGTCATGATGATTCAACTTCATGAATTAATTTGTATAACTGTCAAGTGTATTCTAAAGTCCAAGAATATTTAGAGAAGACCTATCGTGTTCCGAGTCGTTAGCATTTACAAACTGCTTTTGTCGTCAGAACTCTCGTAGCACCCAACGAAAAGGGCATGTTCCTCACCTCTGGAGAGCCCAGGTGTGGTTAGAAACCGTGGATCGTGACCGTACCTACCCTTTACCCAATGTCAAAAAACAATAATAATATATATAAATTAAGTAGGAAGCCCATCTCGTTTACAGAGGCGGTGGTCAAGTAAAAAAAAATTAAATACAACCTTACACCAAAAGGCCTTTTCCCCTTTACAAAAGGGATGGCCATGCCAAAATATACATCCCCATACTGGGGTGTCGACTGCATGGCAACATCCAGTCAGTACTTTAGGGGTTGTTTTGGGGTGCTCCTACATATCAGAACCACAAACCAGTCATCTATGTTAGAACAGAATTCCCACTAAAAAAAGAAATTATGAAATACTTTTCCACTGCTGCTGACCCTCTTTTCTGCTACTTCACTGAACCTATTCTTTACCACTTGTACGACCACCACCTTTCTCTGATCCCCTTGTGGTGCCTGGGAGTAGGGGAGGAGGCTAATCTTGCCACTGTTTCCTCGCATGTTGTGAAAGCAACTAAACGGGATGGAGTGTAAGAAGTAGGGATTCCCCACTCCATGCTTCTACTTTGAAAAATCAAATAATACTAAGTAAATAATTCAATTTAGTTTAACATCGCAGAACTCCCTTAGAGAGGACAAGGATGGTACCTTCTTATGAAGAACTTTTTGAAGCATAGGAATTTGATGTAGCATGCCTTCCTACAAACTCACCTGAGAACATAAGAATGGAGGAGACTGCGTGTGACCACAAGGCCTACATTGGGCACTTCCATGTCCCTTACTGCTTCTCATCCCTATCCATAAATCCATCTACTTTTCTCTTAAAACAACCAATTGTTCCAGCACTCATTACATGGTTTATAAGTCTATTTCATTCGTTAACCACTCTGTTGGTAAACCAGTTCTTGCCTATTTCCTTCTTAAACCTAAATTCGTCCAATCTAAATCCATTACAAGTCCTGCCCAAAGCCTCCAACCCTATACACTCCTGACTGCTTGCCAAGTAGAACGCCCTTAGCCACTTGGCCAGCAAGCATCCCTAAAACTAAATAATATAAATTATTGTCTCAAGTTGCAGCGAGTAGGAAACCCACAGTGGCTGGTATCAGTCCTTGAGCCCTCCCAAAGATTTCTCTGGGAAGAAACTGTGTTGTACAGTGTTGGTGTGGGACTATTTCTATTTGACTGGCTGAAAGTAGTAAGAGGGAAGCAATTACCAGTTGCCAGCTCTCCATGTGTAAAAAGATGAAATACAGATGAAGCTGACAGAGAGAGATCTTGGAGACAGTCTAGAAATAGTGTCAGTTCCTATCAGAGGTGACAGGGTTCACAAGTTCTGAAAATGGGCAACTCTAATGACCATCTACCAGGAACACCACAAGTATAGAAACAAACAGATTTGGTCAAAGAAAGCTCATACTGGTTTCCTGTAGACTGTGATTGTAATTGTTGTGCTGTAAAAATATATTCAACTTTTACATTAAGAGGGCAGTGGCTTGTTGTAATTTCTTTAAAAATGCCAGAGAGAGAGAGCAAAAGAGAGAGAAAGAGAGAATGATCATATGAATTAAATGATCAAATAAATGTGTATTAAAACTAAATAAAATATGGCACAGACATAATTTTCATATTTATTGCATTATTCAACATAGAAAATCACTGTTACATGCTTACAGATATCAAAAAACTATAATGAATTAAAACAAATACCATGAACTGAAAGTATACTTTTCAACCAAATTTTCAAATACCTGTCATACTCTACATAAACTTTCCATTGTACTCTTGAATTTACATTTCACTTAAAAACTATTTTTCATAATGTCAAATCATATATTCTTGCTTTTTGGCCATAAAAAAACATTTAAAAACCAAGTGACACAATTCTGAGAGCTACCAGTTATCACTGATCAATAAATACATATCCTTACCAATAGCTAATTTCAACATGGTAATCATGTTGAGATTTTACATTCTTTATAAAAATGGATAAAATGCCAGACACTGTTAATAACTACATGTTTCTTAAAGGTCTTTTTCACAGACCAAATTCTGAGGCATTGTGATCCTTATTCAAACATGTATTGAATAGACTCTATGCAACAATCTACGCATAAAATATGAGAAAACTCCAACTACTAGTCTACCTGGGACATACTGTGTACTTATACAGCAACTTCACAACACAGAAATAACCCAAGACCTTTTGTTCCGAAGAAGGGCTAGTATAGTAGCCCTGAATAATCTGGAAGTGGAGAAACCTTAAAGCAAACCCAGAAAATAAGGATGAACTAAGCAGTGTCTAAAAAATTAATAACTAAGGGAAATCCTTATTTACCATATGTACGGTTGGGAAATGAGTTCTTCAACATGTTGCTAACATATACTAAAAGAATTTTAAGTCCCGTAGAAATAAAAAAAACTAAAGCTTTCCATCAGTCAGTCTTGGTACCATAAATAAACAAAAATTTATTCATTAATGGCAAATTGCTACAACAGTTTTCTACATCTCTGTTACCAGATACCAAGATTGCCCACCAGCAAATGTCAAGAAACTTAATTTTTAACCGTACTGTATCCTACAAATTAGTTATACAGTATATGTCAAAGTTACTGCTGTAGTTGACTACCTTCTTCTGGGTTGGCTTGATTACTCTTATACTATGATGATCTCCAAATGAATAAAATAGGGTACTCCTACTACAGGATACCAATTTGTCAGCAAGTACTCATGACAAGACACATATAAAATACGAAGTTTCTCTTCAATACTTCACTTGAGTTTTACAACATATTCTTTATCATGTGAAAAAACACATGTATGGCATCTTAATCTTCTCTAATCTAATGATAAACTCTGCATATAACATCCAAACAATACTTTTCCGAGCATTTCCAATTTATCATACACTTAGCCATCTTATCATTTTGTCAGCTTGCTTTTCTACCACACTTGCACTCCCACCAAAATCTTCCTTCATGCTAATGTATGATAAAGTTCTGTGCTCTTCATCTTGGTTCCAAAACAGTACAAGACTAAGGTAGGCATACTCATTCAAAGCTACACCAGAATTCCATGAGAAAATATAAATCATCTACACTGTACTTGTATTGTAAACTTATCTACACAAGTAATTCCTAAAACATTTTAATGTGCCTCGAGTTTACAGCAACTTGATCATTGTGAAAACTTGAGTATATCATTCCATGCACAGTTTACAGTGCAACCCTTTGTTAACACTATTTATTTACAGTACCCACACCTTGTAAGACAGTCACACTGAAGTTCATGCCATGTCTATATTTACTATGTAATGTATAAATCATATCATGCTCACATTTTTGGGGCTCCTTGAGGTTTTCTACAGGTTTAGATTAAAATCTTTGTAATATTTTGTTTACAACAGGATTCAATAATTTGAGCATTTCCATCTTCTTTAGTCTTAACCTACTACCTTTCCAAATTCGTCTCTCAATGCTGCATCCAATTTATCAAATATAATTTCTTTTTATTATTTCATTAGCATAAAAAGACATCACTCTCAAATCAATTAATTACACTTCACCATAATATATATATACATCATGTTAGGAAGGCAGTCCTGAATAATTGGCAAGATCTGGTGTACTTAATTCTACCACTGAATTTATGTATCTTGCTAAACTACACCTGGCTTTGATTATTTGATAACAACTAATGATCCCTAAATTTACAACAACTGGCATGAAGATGAAGCACTTATAAAACTGGTCTTGGCAGCCAAACGGAGTATACTTCCTTTTGCATTTTCAGTATTACAATGGTAGGAGGGATGAAGACAGGTTCTGGCCCTAGTTGCAGAGATCAACACTGCCACTCAGTGGTGTCTCTATCTGCTTACCATTTTGATTAACTAAAGATACAGAGGATAATTATTGCTGAAGACCAAGTGATTATATAAATATTCAAAGAAAGAAAAATGGTTGCACTGCCACCCTGTCCCATCATACGAGTAAAACTGGCCAAATGTATAGCAATGTATATTGAGTGATCATATATATGAAGTATTGTATATTGATACCTTTTAGAGAGCAGGAGACCTGTACCAAAAATGTGTATGTCCTATCAATGTCAAAATATAAAACTACAATAGAGGATTCAAGTAAGAAATATCTTTTGGAAGAACATGTCTCCAAACATATACAGTAGAACCTGTAATAAGATTAACCTATATTTAAGGGTAAAGAGTTCTTGACACTGTTTGTATAACTATTAACCCCTTTTCCATGATGACAACTTTTACAAAATCTATTATGGTTAATGCTAGACAATTTTATTCTGCTGAGGAGACAGACTCGGAGGAAAACAGGATCTTGATCCACCAACTCCATTTTTGTTCTGGTCAATCCCTCAACTAAATTAAATCATCTAGCATTAGTTATCATGACAATAATAATATTTACCTTGAGTTTTCCTGACTGGAAAACTGCAACCCACAATGGCTGGCATCACTTTTTGGGCACACCCATAGATCTCTTTGAAGAAACTTTAGACTAGTGTCTGTGTTGCACTGGTGTGGACTGTTCCTACATCCCCAGATAGTGGTGGTGATGATGTGGACTGTTTCTATGTCCCCAGGTGTTGGTGGTGTGGACTGTTCTACATTCCCAGGTGGTGGTGGTGGTTGGTGGTGGTGGGTGGTGGTGGTGTTGGTGGTGGCCAAATATGTGAACACATACAAGGAACCAGCACAGCTAGTCATCACCAACAGAATTGGAAAGAAAGAGACAAAAGTGGAGTTTCTCCAATCATCGGAAGGCACTACTCAGGGAGATCCAGCAGCCATGGCTATGTATGCTCTTGAACTTATGCACCTGCAGCAGAGTATACAATATGAAGCCACCAAGGTTAAACAGGCAGCATATACAGATGATCTCACAGAGGCAGGGAAAGTACTGGATGTAAGAAAGTGGTGGGATCTGGTGAAGACAAATGGTCCGCACTTGGGTTATTTACCAAATGCAAAGAAGTTTGTCCTCATAGTAAAGCCCGATTACTTGGAGGAGGGCAAAAATCACTTTAAAAGGTAGTGAAGAAGGTAACTGAAGAGGAGGAAAGACATCTCAGTGCAGTGATCAATTCTGAGTCCTTTAAAAAGCAATATGTCATAGACAAAGTTTACAAATGGGTGGCGGAGATTAGGCTACTAGCTAAATTTGCAAAGATGGAACCAGAGGCAGCATATGCTGCATTCATATATGGTGTGAAACACAAGTGGAATCACATCTTAAGGATGGTACTGAACATCACCAAAATTATTAAGACTTCTTGAAGAAACCATCAGAAGTGAACTAATACTGGCCATCACCAATGGATGGATACTAAACGAACAGAAGAGAAAACTAATTGAACTTCTACCAAGAATGGGAGGGTTAGGCATCTCAAATCCACTTACCCTTGCCATCATAGAACATCAAAACTCTCTGAAACTCACATCCTCCCTGACAAACATCATGTCACAAGATCAACAGAAGGAAACCAATGCGAATGAATTCAAAGAAATTTGAAGAAAAAAATCAAAGAGCAGGGAAGCGAGGCAGAAGGAGGAGCTTCGCATCTTACTGGATCACCTATTGAATCATATGAAAAGAAAGATAGCCATGGCACAGAAAGAAGGGGCATCCAATTGGCTGACAGCTCTACCAATAAGGGCAAAAGCATTCAACATAAACAAAAAAGAATTCATGGATGCCATTACCCTGATGGTCATTAAATGGGCAACCTAATAGATGTTCCTGTGCAATGATATGCAAGTAAGGTGGACTTATCTGCATGAGACATGATGAGATAAGGGATCTCACTGCTCAAATGCTTCTGGAGGCTTGCAAGGATGTGAAATCAAACCAAACTATTCCTCCTAGGAGGGAAGAACTTCAGGTATTGCACCTCCAACACAACAGATGAAGCGTGAATAGACACCAGTGCAAGAGATTTCTGGACACAGGGACAATTGACCTTTTTTGACATACGAATATTTGATCCAATGGGCCGTTACAATAACCTAACTGCTGAGGCGTCCTACTCCCGAAATGAGAGTAAGAAAATCAGGATGTACAAGAAGTATATACTGAATGTGGACCAGGTCTCATTCACTCTGATAACCTTCACGACCTCAGGTAGGATGGGTACAAGGACAAAGGCATTCTACACTCGTCTGGCAGAGGTGATGGCAGAAAAGAAATAATGACCAAAAAGTAATATTGTGGCATGGATGAGATGGAGACTGTCATTCTCACTATTAATATCAGCTCTTCTATGTCTGAGAGGTACCAGGTCCCCAGCCCTTAAATCAGCACACACACAGAACCTCAATTTTGAGCAAATTGTAGTAGAAAGTAAGACAGATGAACTTTTGTGTTAGGCCTCATTTAAGTTAAATAATATATAAAAAGGTAGTCGACCACAGTCATTAGTGAGAATGGGGCCAATGAACTGTCTGTGGGAGATATATCCTGACCTTTTTCACAATACAGTTCCACGAGGATGGAGGTCATATTAAAAAGAAAAGAAAAAGAAAATAGTAGTAGCAGTAGTAGTAGTAATAGTAGTAGTAGTAGTAGGAGGAAAAGGAGGAGGAGGAGGAGGAGTAGGAGGGTAGGAGGAGGAGGGAACCAAATGATGGTTGTCAGTTCTATTCATGTAAAAGGGTGGAGGAAATACAGCCAAAGCTGATAGATGTCTTGGGCCACATGAGACCAAGTATCAGCCCCATGTGCTGCCTTTCTTCAAAACCCATCAACACCCAACCTACATATGTGCTGACTGGTTTTGAAGAGAACCAGCAAAGAGATAATTCTTTTATGTCCATCCCACATGACCACCATCTGCAGGTGGAAGCAAAGTATAAGGTGAGGGAAGCTTAGAGAAAATCAACTGCTGCCTTGTGTTTCACTAAATGGAATACCCATAGCCCCACAATGGCTGGTAACAGTTCTTGGAACCACCTACAGATCTCTCTGGAAAGAAACTCTGGACTGATGTCTGTGTTCCATTTGTGTGGGACTGTTTCTACCTCACTGCCTCAAAGTTGTAGGAAGAGGAGAACAGTCATCAGTTGTCAGCTCACCATGTGTGAAAAAGTGTAAGAAATACAGTTTAAGTTCAAAGAGAAAGATAGTTTGGGCATATTCTGAAGACCTAGTGTCAGTCCATTAGGGGTCCACCTCAAGATGGAAGTGATGGGGTTGACATATTTAGAAAATGGGCAATTTCACATACCACATGCAGATACCTGTCATTGGTCCCACCAAGAGAAAAGTGAACACAGTGTAGGGAGGTGTTTGTTTGAGAATTTTAATTGTTTTACATTCTTTATATAAGATAAAGTTGTGATAGGTGAAGTATTTCAAAATGTTAAATGTAGAAGAGGACAGGATAGTGGAAAGGGAGGCTTAGACTGTGGTGGTGGGAGATGTTAGGAGAATGACTGATGGGTGAGAATGATTATTAAAATCAACCTACTAACAACCTAAAGTTATCTAAGATAATTTTGCCCATGGCAGTGAATGGGCGGTGGCAGCACATGGTGAGATGACATGGGAGAATTGCACACATGTGTAGTAAAGTATCAACATGTACAACACACCCCACATGGTGTTGTTTTGAGATACACTGGTTGTAGTTCCCTAGAATGTTGTACACATTGACATTGTCACACATGTCTACAATCCCCCAAATTCAAATGCATTCTTTTATATGGCAACAAAAGCTCACACGAGTCCTACAGAGCTCTGATACTTCAAAGCCACAAGAAAAGAGCAGAAAAATTAATCAAAATTCCACCACACCACCCAATATGCATGTAATGGGGTTTAAACAATATACATCATGATTACATTTGGGCTCTAGCTACACCATTGGAGTTCTTCAAGTATTTACAAAGGTAAGTACATTGCTGGATGTTATTATTCTGGGTATAGTTCAATACAGGTATTGTTATTACATCTGGGCAGATATATTCCTGGTTGGAAGGTGTTTCAAGATGGTGCCTCTTTATTTCATAGAAATATAAGTTGCCTGCAATTATGGTTGTTCTAATTGTAGGAAGAAAACAACAGATCTAACTTAGTGTACTATCAATTCCTATGAAAAAAAATAGCATGTGATCATGACAAAACCAGTAAACCAGATATTATTCATGTGATAAAATGGAGTTTTATGACTGCATAGTTAAACTTCACAAGATTATGGGATACCCTTTCTTACAAATCTTAAGTTCTTAATAAGACAAGAAAAAATATACACGTACATAATACATTGGTTTATTAATTAATTATGAACATAGATATCTTGCACAATGTATGGGGTATCCCTTCATCTAATTGGAAAAAAAAATGTCAGAACCTACAAAAAAAATTTCTGAAAAGCCTGTTCAAACTTTCCATTTGGTGTCTAAGAAAGATTTTCTAAGTATCCTGATGACATTGCCATATCAAGACAACAACAATTGGAAGTTGCATATTTAGTCTAAATCCTGCCCACTCCTTCAACTCCCATGAGCTGAAAAACCTATTGCATCAAGCAGTAGGTTGGTGACCCCTTTAATAGGGGGGCCATGCATCATTGTTGAAAATATAAATAAAAGTTAAGAATCCTATATCCAAAATTCTGAGAGCCAAATTTTTTGTCAAAAATAAAATGTTTTTCAAGTGCTGACATGATGTGATACAAATTAAAATTTCCATCAGGATGGCTCCCAGGATGTATGCAGCTACTTTTATACAAATATATGTATGTGTTGTATCCTTTTAATATATATATAATATAATATAATATAATATATATATATATATACACACAAAAAAAAAATCATAGGCAATCAACGATAGTTTACTATACACATGAACCCCAATATTTGCTGACTTTCTACTCACAAATTCAAAGAAGCTGCAAAGTGTCAGCTTCTTCCAGCCACAACCCAGGTGTAACATTACATATTTGTACTTCCCACTACATCCACAAACAAGTTAAATACCAGTGACTCATTCCCACCACTGCCTAAATGTAGTTAGTCTGATTCTTCCCACCTGCAAGCTCAAAGTGCTCACATTCTCTGTTTTTGTTGCTTTAATTTGTTGTTATTTGTGGCCTAATTTGAGAAACTTGTGTGACATGTGATTTCTGAGTAAATAAGAGTTATGTATGAGTGAATTAAAGTCCAGAGGCCCATTTTGTGAGAGAATTGTATACATACATATACAAAGGGCTTTTTCCTCCCTTACAAGGGAGGTAGCCAAAGTCAAAAGGCATAATTCCAGAGTATCTTTGCACTAAGGGTTCTGACAAAACCAGTGTGAAACTAGTTAGGTATAAAACTTGGACTTAGATCCATGTCTTCACCCATTTTCATCAGCTTGCCACAATGTCTCAATTTCAAAATAGATTATTTGAATTTCATCCCCCTTGTGGCCAAATCACTCTTGTGCTAAGCATTCCTCCTGCTTATATGATTTTTATCTCATTTTCCTATGGAATGAAGTTAATATCCTTTCCATTTACAGACCATGAAGTCCTACTCATGAGCTACATGCCAGTATCATGTAAATCCTGAGAACAGAATAGGAACACAAGTTTATTTTCTGTTGCATCAAGTATACAGGTAGTGGGGCTCTAATGATGAGCAACAAATAGGGCCTGCACACTAACCATTCAAGAACATTGGTCTTACTTTCCTATAACTAGCAGTGAAATGAATTTACTTTTTTAATGAGTTTGGGTATTCACTTGCTATGCTCAACTGGGTGGCTGATTGTAAGTTTTGTCACCCAAAACACACCTGTAGAGTAGCTTGTGAAAAGTTTTGTGAACAAATAGCTGCTAAAATAAACAACACAACAGACATGGGAAAAAAATAATTTGACAAAGACAACTGGACAACCTTGGTGAGGGCTAGTGAACTAATTGCACAGCCATGCTGCATAAAGCTTTCTAACAATTACAATGAGTTACAATGATAAAGCATCCATAACAAGGGAAAAAGGAAAAAAAAAAAGCCTTGCCTGAAAGCTTAATAGAGACAATACAGTTGGAAAAAATAAATAAAATCTTTGCACTTCTATGTTAAATCTACATCCTGACAGCTTGTGACCATTAGTTCTAATAATAATAGTATTTTGTGTAAAAATATTTTCAATTTTGATGTTATCAATTCTTTTTAAAATCTTAAAAGCTTGTATAAAGTCCCCCTGAGTATTCATTATTTTGGAGAATAGGTTCCAAAAATTTATGGACTTTTCTTTTGCCTTGTTTCTTATATTAGGTATGAGTTTTGTAGCTTGCCATTGCACTCTTTTCAATCTATCAATGTTTTTAATATGAACTGGAGACCACTTGGAAGCTGCATATTCCTAGTGTGGGCAGTCAATCTATATGACTGGGTGATGACACCTGGACTTTTGAGGTCTTGCTACTAATATCAGTATCCTATCTAATTCCTCTGAGGCAGAAATACAATATTCAGATGTTTTAATGTCATTTCTGATAATTACATTAATCATCACATGACTATTTAACAAAATATTAAAGATCAGTGAATTCTCTATTTCTTCTATCATCATGTTACCATCTCATCCTGATACTTAGCACTATAACTTCAACATTCCAGTTTGCAACCATAACCCTAGAATTTCATCATTTAATTCTATAATTATAACTGAATAATAACTATTTTCTCCTACTCCTAGCAATAACTTGTTATCGTCATATATCAAAAAGCCTCTTCCCCCTTAGAAGGAAGGTGACTGCCCAAGGCATGCAACCACCCTTCACCCATCCAACACCCATTCGTTTCCTTTTTTTTTTTCCTTTGTTAACATGGATCCCTCATATGCATTAACTATACTGATGCCCTATAATTCATGTACTGTACAGAAATTTGCTTCACCATATGTAGATGAATATGAAAATAGTCCATACAAAATTTTTAGAAGTGTCTTCTTGATACTCAAGTTATAGTGATACTACCTTATGAGAAGAGATAAGGTTTGTGAACCCAAGTACTTTGGCTTGTCTTAAAAAACATCCTGGACCTTGACAAAACAGTAAAACTGAACAATTTGTAATGCCCATATACAGGCACCTCTGGGTGGAGGTGTAACTGTCGTAGATACAATCACCACACACAAGACACTAAATACTTCATCCTATGCTGTCCTACTCTAGCCTTATCCAGAAAACACGTCTTTTCTTTGAATGACTTGTGGCCCAATTTGAAGGCTGTTGCTGTTTATTTGGGAGCCATGGGTTTCCTGCAAGAGAAACCTGGGGCAATAGCTTAACTGACTTATCTGCTGCCTCGTTTCACTGGCTGAAAACCTATGAGCTTCAATCTTCAAGAATCTTAACATCCTTGAAATAAAGTGTTTAAAATGTATGGTGGGGGTTATGAGGATGGACAGTGAGAAATGTGGAGGTGATGCAGAGATGGCAAATAGGACTGATCAAAGAATGCCAAGATGGTTTGAGCACATGGAAATAAAAAGAGTAATGAAAGAAAGACTGGCAAAAAAGTGTGGGAAACAGAAATGGATAGAGGCAACTTGAGGGGAAGACCAAGAATGAAGTGGATGGATGGGATGAAGGGGGCACTGAAAGCAAGAGAAATGTTTCCTGAAATAAAAGAGGGCAAAAAATAGATGTGAATGGAGAGTGGTTGCAAATGGATGAGGCAATGAGAAGGCCTGAAGGGATTTCTTCTTGTCTGCTCTGTAGAATTTTTTTATAGAAATATCTTTGGTCCAGCCCAGAGACCATGTACCAGCCTTTTCTGGGCTGCACCTTCATATGAAGGCAAAAATGTTGATACATTTCAAGGATGAGTGGAGGGGAGATGGTTCCTGCTGACATCCATTTCACACAACCACCACCAGAAGGTACTTATTACTGGCCCCATCATAATTAAAATTTCTTTACAACAAACACAGTTACATAACAAACTAGTAACATACTGCATCCAGCCAAATGGATTTTAAAAGAATTCTGGAAAGCCTACTACATTACACACATATACCAAAGGCTTTTTCCCCCTTACAAGGGAGGTAGCCAAAAAGCAAAGGCAAAAAATCCACTCCCACCCATTCCCCTCCAATTCATCCCCCTCCCTCCCTCTTGGTACAGAAAGATACAAAGACAGGTCACCACAAGCATAGTTCCCTTCCCGTATAATACAACTAGGTAAATAAACATTAAAAATTTTCCTCTCTTATGTTCTGTGTTTCTGGCCCATACAGTGTTGTTGGCACAATCACTCCTTCATACAATCCCCTCTTAGCATCCATTCCCAAATGTCTCTTTCTCATTACACTTTTTAATCTCCCAAGGCATTTACTCATACAGTGGTGTTCTTAAAAAAAATTCTTTCCTTATATAAATCTTATATAAATCTTTGGAAGGGAAAGATTTATATAAGGAAATAATTTTTTTAAGAATACCACTGTAAGAATCTTACGGTGGTATTAAAAAAAAAAAAAAAATTAAATCTTTCTCTTCCAAGGATAGATTTATACAAGGAAAATTTTTTCTTACGAATATCACTGTTACGTGCTTCTCTCAATCTACATTCTACCTCCACCTCCACTCCTCCCTTTCCCACCACATTTGCACCCAAGTACCTAAAACTATTCACTTCCAATCTGCTGCCACTTTCTACCCTTGTACATCTCATCACCTTACTTTTACCAACATTTATCTTCAACTTCTTATATTACAAAAAAATAATAAATAAAAACCTTACATTAAATTTTTCTTCTACTTAATTAAATCTGATGAAGGTTTAGCAAGATGAAATACAAATTCAATGGCAGATTTACACCAGATGAAGTTTAACATACAAATCTTATGGTACTTTTCCTAACTCTATGGAACCCATTCTTATAAATTAATTTCACATTGCAAGTTAGACTTTCAAAAATATTTTCATCATATTGCACACTTCAGATCTGAGTGTTAATAACATTCCAATTCAAAGGTCTCATCTGGTTCCTCCTTAATCAACACATCAAAAGTGACATCATGTTCCACTTTCACAATACTATCTATATAAGCATCATATTCCTCAATGTCTTCCTCTATTTCCTTTTTTATCAAACTTTCAATGTCATCTGGGCCAAAACAGTTACTTTCATCTTCATCTATATGCATATAAGAATTTTCTTGATCATTATTACTTATGCTGAATCTGTCTCCATTAGAGCCATTAACAGAAGGTCTGCTTTTGTCTGGTGTGTTTATGTTTAACTGGCTTACTTCATCCCTGTTTATGTTTAACTGGCTTACTTCATCCCTGTTTATGTTTAACTGGCTTACTTCATCCCTGTTTATGTTTAACTGGCTTACTTCATCCCTGTTTATGTTCAACTGGCTTACTTCAGCCCTGTTTATGTTTAACGGGCTTTCTTCAGCCCTGTTTATGTTTAACTGGCTTACTTCAGCCCTGTTTATATTGTCCTGGCTTGTTTCAGGCCTGCTTATTTCGGGCTGGTTTATCTCGGGTTGGCTCGTTTCATCCCTGTCTCTGTTGGGTGTGTGTGATTCATTCATATTAGTTCTGTTTAAGGTAGGTGTGTCAACACTTGATGTGTTTATGTTGGGTTCATTTATAATAGTTGAGTCTATGTCAGATCCATTGACATTAGGTATATTTACTTCAGACCCGCTTACATCAGGTTTGTCTATATTGTCTGTATCAAATCTGTTCACTTCTGGTGTGCTCATCCTTGAAGTGTTCACTCTAGGTTTGCTTGTCCTAAGTCTGTTAGTGTTAGGTCTGTCTAAGTAAAACTGATTTATGTTGACCTTGTTTACATCATAGCTGTTTACAACACATTTGCGTACACACCGCCTGATTCCACTACGTCTGCTTTTACCATGTTCCACATAATTTTCATCATCATCAATAATTTCAGGTTCTTCATCAGACTCATGTATGTGTGTTTTCTGGTGCCTTTTCAAGTGACAGTTCATCTTGAAAGCCCTACCACACTCATCACACTTGAAAGGGTATAAATCTGTTGGTAATTCAAGATCATCTAGGTCATCACCTTCAGAGCATGAGTCATCCCAAAAACTAGACCGCTTTAAACGTTTCTTTGAATGGCATTTTTCATGCCACTTCAAATTGCAATTCTTTTTAAAGCTTCTTGGACAAAACTTGCATCGGAAAGGTAACTCTACCCCTGGCTCCAAAGAATCATCCATATCTGAGATCTCAGGCTTGCTGATGTTTGAAGAGTCATCCACAGTCATGTCAAGGGAACCAATTAGACTTTCAGTACCATCTTTAATCAAGTTTTGGGTGATTTCAGTGTTGTCTTGTATACTTTCAGTCAAGTCTTGGGTGTTCTCAGTCAAGTCTTGGGTGTTCTCAGTCAAGTCTTGGGTGTTCTCAGTCAAGTCTTGGGTGTTTTCAGTCAAGTCTTGGGTGTTCTCAGTCAAGTCTTGGGTGTTCTCAGTTAAGTTTTGGGAGTCCTCAGTCAAATCTTGGGTGTTTTCTGTTAAGTTTTGGGTATCTTCAATCAAGTCTTGAGTGTTCTCAGTCAAGTTTTGGGTGTTTTCAGTCAAGTCTTGGGTGTTTTCAGTCAAGTTTTGGGTGTTTTCAGTCAAGTTTAAAGTGTCTTCAATCAAATTTTGGGTGTCTCTAGTCAAGTTTTGGGTGTTCTTAATCAGGTTTTGAGCATCTTCAGTCAAGTTAATGGTGTCTTCAGTCAAACTTGGGGTGCCTTTGACCAAGTTTTGGGCATCTTTATTAAAATTATGAGTGTCAGTAGAATTCATAATGCTATCCTTCATAATATTTGGTCCATCTGTTGAGTCCAGTAATTCATCTTTTCTACTGTTAGGGCTATTTGCAGTTTCATGTTTTACAATACTTCTTTTTCCCCTATGATTCAATGATTTTTCACTAGTTTTAGCATTGTGCCTTTGACTATAATTTGGCCTATTATTCTGTCGCATCCTATGAGCCACTGATCGATTCACTGTGTTGTCCTTTCCAATGGTATTCAACTTTCTTTTAGACAATTTATACTCAGTGTTAGGAGCCACTGAATCATCCACTTTATCTTTTTGTCCACCTTTGTTTTTCACCAAGTTGTATGATACATCATTCTGTACACTGTTGAGGCCCAATGAACCATCCACTACGTCATCAGAAAGAGAATCTGCATCTTCACACTTCACATTAACACCTGCAGACAAATCTAAATGAGAATGAGTCTTTTCATGCACTTTCAAGTTGCAGTTTTTCCTAAATGTCCGTTTACACACTTGACACCTGAAGGGAAAATTGTCCACCTCTGTCCCCAAATTGTCTTTAATATCATCTGATAAAGGTGGAGGAGAATCACATATTTTTACTTTCTCCTCAACCAATTCTCTGTGTGTTCTTTGATGCCACATCAAATTACATTTAAGTTTGAAGGCTCGGTTACATAATTCACATTTAAAGGGTGTTTCCACCTTCACTGGAGAGGAGAATGAGTGATTCTGTATGTGCCATATCAAGTGGCATTTTTTCTTAAACAATCTATCACAAAGCATGCATTTGAAGGGTTTTTCACCAGGACTGTCCAAAATTGCATGTACTTCCTCACAATGCTTTTTCAGATCACTCAACTCATCAAATGCTATACCACAAACATCACACGAGAAAACTTTGTTGGCATGGGTCCGTAGGTGTGAGGCCAGATGAGCTGATTTGGGAAATATTTTGGCACAATACAAACATCTGTGTCTCCTCTTCTTGGGCAGGGTAGAATAACACAAGTCCTGACATTCATCATCTGAATCAGACTCCAAATCTTTGGCCTTATACGATCCACTAACACTTAAACGAGTAACTGGTGAGAGCGGGCCCTTGTGTACTTCACCATTGTACCTGTTCTGCTCCCTTCTATGTCCATTAATATTAACTTTCCTATCCCCTTTCCTGACATTTTTAGCAACATGTGGCACTGGTTCCTGTTTGGTGAAATGTGTAACAACGTGAATCTCCAGCTGTGCTGCTTCGTCAAATGTTGCTTCACACTCACTGCATTGGTGCTTCCCCTCAACCGTCTCCTCATCATCTGAAGGACCTTTTAGTTTTAATCGGATGCTGTTTGCAGGCGGAGCACTGATGGTACAACTCCAACTGGTTAAGTTTTTATCCTAGAAAGAGACATTAATTTTTTTTAAACTCTAATACAACTCAAAACATGGTCTATATACAAAATAGAACTATTCTACTTAAATACGACAAAAACAATACAGTCATCCCTTGCCATATTGTGGTTAACTTTTTGCAGACTCGGTACATTGCTGATTTTTCTCGCTAGTACTTGTAAAATGAGGTGTACATGGGTAGAGGATGGCAGCAAATTGGAAGTGAGTATTAAGGGAGAGAGGCTGGAAGTAGTGGACAGCTTTAGATACTTGGGGGTGAATGTGGTGGGAAAGGGAGGAGTGGAGGTGGAGGTAGAATGCAGATTGAGAGAAGCAAGTAAATATTGGGTGGATTAAAAAGTGTAATGAGAAATATACATTTGGGAATGGATGCTAAGAGGAGATTGTATGAAGGGGTGATTGTGCCAACAGCACTGTATGGGACAGAAACATGGACCATAAGAGAGGAAGAAAGGAAGAGTTTAAAAGTGTTTGATTGGAAATACCTGAGAAGTATGATAGGGGGTTACAAGGTTGGATAGTGAGAAATAAGGAAATGAGGAGGAGAATGGGGTTGGAAAGGGAGTTGGGAGATAGGACTGATGAAAGAGTATTGGGATGGTTTGGACACATGGAAAGAATGAGTGATGAAAGATTAGTAAAAGAAGTGTGGAAGACAGAGGTGGATGGAGTGAACATGAGGGGACGACCAAGGATGAGATGGATGGTTAGGGTAAAAAGAGCTTTGGGAAAGAGGGGATGTCCATTGTGGAAGGAAGAGAGAAGACATAAGACAGGGGTGAGTAGAGAATTGTTGTGTATGGATGATGCCATGATGCATGGGAGTGAGTGGGGGATGGGGGGGTTAGGGAGTATGTATGAATGACATTTTGATGCTGCCCAAATGGATTTCTCCCTGTCTTCTCTTTTTCTGCATGAAGGGATGGAGAGGGGGGGATTGCCGATTACATGAAGTGGCCTTTTCGTGGATGTGCTGTGTCTTGCTACATTGCTTCTGACCCAGGGCAGTGGACAAGATGTAGGGATGACCCATCATCCAGGAGGAGCCAAGAAAAGAGGGAGGGAGGTGAATGTGAGTGGAGTGTGAGAGGATGAAATGGATGGGAGTGGACTTATGCCTTTGACTACCTCCCTTGTAAGGGGGGAAAACCCATTGGTATATGTATGTACTTATGAAATTACATTGCAGGATTCTGTAGCCTACAGGTATTTTCATTTTTTTAGATTTTAATTATTCTTGCAGTTAAATAAGCATTTTTTTGTATGAGGCAATATATAAATAAAACTATATCACATTAATTAAAACCTATATAAAAAAGAATATCAAATTGAAATAAAATATATACTATAAATGAGTAGACAAATAAATCACATGTATGCAAAACAAAACTTTGGTTGCTTGAGCTAGTTTGCCAAATTGATTTTACAGTATACACAGCACCCTATTGGCTGCTGGATGAAATGCAAAAAATCAGAGCACACTGTTCAGTATCCTGGGTGCTGATTGGCTCACCGACCACAGCATCAATGTACTGATTATCGCAGGATTCAGTACCCCACCTTGTTTAGTTCACGTCTACTTGTGATTGTTGCACAGTCTTGCTCTGTGCTGTTTTTGTGCATTTTGTGTAAAATTGTGGATTTGTTTCAAGCCCTACAATGATGGGTAAACATTCTGCATCTTATACGGGTTCTGGCACTGAACCTAAGCACCTGAGGAAGATGCTTACTATTGTAGAGAAGGTGAAACTCCTCTATGTGTTAATGGTAGAGGCTTTGCAGCTGTGGGCTGCCATTAAGAGTTGAATGAACCTACAGTGAATTATATTAAAAAGGATGAAAAGAATATAAGAGTGTCAGCAGCAGTGTCCTTTAATCTCTTCCATTTGATGATGCCTACGTAGGCATCATGAGGCATGGGTGGGTATGTGAGGATGCTGGGGTTGGCGTCCGGATTATATTTATTTTGTAGTTGTAGCGGAGTAACTCCAAAATTCTGTGAACTGGCTTGATCTCATTTTCTGTGTTTATTATCAGAGTGAAAGAGAACAAGTAAATCAGTAGAGACTTTATATTATATAATGCAAGTATTGTGATGCATCATCAAATCATCGTACATCAGGCATCCAGTGCTGCATGCAAGAATTTGATTCTTACTGAAGAGGTTAATCAGACAGCAAAAAGGGTGGTAACCTCCAGCAATAAGGCCATTGTAAGGATGGAGTCTGCAACGGCCATTTGGATCAGTGACTACAGGAAGAATATCCCATTAGATACCAATATTATCCATGAGAAGGTAAGGCAGCTTTATGCCAAGTTTGCTAAAGACACTGACAACAACAACAACGACATTGAAACAGGACCATCAACCGCATTTCCCATCTCTCACCAAACAAACCCAATTAAATGCCAGCAGGGGCTGGCTTGACAAACTTCAGGAATAATTCAAGCTAAAGAGCATGGCCCTGCATGGGGAAGCTGCATCTGCTGATAAAGCCACTGCCAAGGAATACATGAACAAAACATTCAGGACAATCACTGAAGAAGGGGGATATAGGCCTGAACAAGTTCTTAACATGGATGAGACAGGCTTATTTTGGAAACGAATGCTGTCTCCCACTTTCATCATTACAAAGGATGCCAGAGCACCTGGATTTAAGGCCCACAAAGACTGCATCACTTTAGTAATGTGTGGGAATGCTTCAGGCTTTATAACCATATCTTATTTAATCCAAAATCCCAAGAGCCCTCAAAAAGAAAAATAAGAACCTGTTGCCAGTGTACTGGATGCACAACCTCAAGTCCTGGATTACAAAAATCTTCATATCAGATGGGTTTCACCATTGCTTCACTCCCAGGGTCAAGCTTTATCTCAATTTAAAGTACTGTTGTTCATGGATAATGCAGGTCATGCACTCAACCTGTCATATGATGGCATACAAATAGAGTTCTTCCCACCAAATACCACATTGCTGATACAGCCCATGAAGCAAGACATTATTCATGCATTTAAGGCACTGTATATGTGAAAGACCCTACAGCACCTGGTCAAGACTATGGCCTCAAACGAGAACTTCTTGCTGAAGGTGTACTGGCATTAGTACACCATTGCTGTGTGTCTGCAAAACATTCAGATGGCTATAAAGGAGATGAATAAAGAAACTTTGAATGCCTGCTGGAAAAAATTGTGGCCTGAAGTGGTCCACGATTAAAAGAGATTCTGTACTGACAAAATCTACCATTCTGCAGTAGAGACAGCAGTGAAGCTGGCAAAATTACTACAAAGATATGGCTTCAATAATATGACTCCCAATGACATTCATGAGCTGCTTGAGGCCCACTCAGACTTGTTAATGGACGAAGACCTGGCAGAGATAACAAAGTCACCAAATGAGGTAGAAGAAGAGGAACATGAGGGGTCCAGAGGATGAAGAAGAAGAAGGCCTAGTTTCAAAATGTGTTTAAGACTGTAGGAACAGTTTATAAAAATGTAAGAAAGGTTTATAAGAGCGTGGAAGGGGTTTTTAGCCTCTTCCATACAATGACGCTTATGTAGGCATTATGAAGCACAAGTGGGTATATGAGGATGCCAGTGTTGGTGTGTTGATTATATTCATTTTGTGGTTGTAGCTGAGTGACCCCCAAATTCTGTAAACTTGCTTGATCACGTTTTCTGTGTTTATTATTACTCAGTGAAAGAGAATGAGTAATTCAGCAGTGAATTTATACTTTATAATCCAAGTACTGTGATGCATCAATCATCATACCTCATGTATCCAATGCTGCAGACGAGAATTTGACTCATATTGAAGATGTTAAAGGCATAAAATATATACATACATACATATACCAAGGCTTTTCCCCCTTACAAGGGAGGTAGCCAAAAAGGAAAAGGCATAAAATCATTCCCACCCATTCCATCCCTCAATACACTCCACACCCCTCCACCCTCCCTCTTATCTTAGCACCTCCTGGATGACGGATCATCCCTGCACCTTGTCCACTGCCCTGGGTCAGAAGCAGTGTCCCAAGACACAGCACATCCACAGCAAGGCTGCTTCATTAAATTGGTGACCCCCCCCCTCTCCGTCCCCCCATGCGTAAAGGACAAGACAGGGAGAAATCCCTTCGGGCTGCGTCAAATTTTGCTCACACATACTACCTCCCCCCCTCCCCCCGCCCCATTCCACCTCATGCATCACATCATCATCCATATACAACCATTCTCCATTTACCCCTGTCTTCTGTCCTCTCCCGTCCTTCCTCAACAGACATTCCCTTCTTCCCCAAAGCCCCCTTCACCTCATCCTAGGACGTCCCTTCATGTTCACTCCCTCCACATCGGCCTTCCATACCTCTTTTACTAGTCTTTCTTCACTCATTCTTTCATGTGTCCAAACCATCCTAATACTCTTTCATCAACCCTATCTCCAAACTCCTTTTCCACCCCTGTTCTCCTCCTCACCTCCTCATTTCTCACTCTATCCATCCTAGTAACCCCCATCATACTTCTCAGACATCTCATCTCAAACTCCTTCTCTCTTCCTCTCTTATGTTCCATGTTTCTGCCCCATACAGTGCTGTTGGCACAATCACTCCTTCATATAGTCTCCTCTTAGCATCCATTCCCAAATGTCTATTCCTCATTACACTTTTTAATAAAATATATGACAACAATAAAAATATATGGTTTCTACTTTGTGGATTTGCACCTACTGCAGGGGGTTCTGAAACGTAACCTCCATGATAATCGAGGGATGACTGTATAAAATAAAAATTATATTTACTTTTAGCTGTAGGTGAAGAATATAACAAATACTGAGTTAAGTGTAATACTCTTCTATAATACATGTATGAATACCAACATACAATAAACCCTCAACTTATCAAACCTTGTTATACCAATTTTTGGATATAATGAACGCCATTTTCCATCTGAACTCCCCAATGATATAGCAAGCTTAATTCATTATATAAGAAAGAAGTTCACAATGAATGACGCTATCATTGTTATTAGTGATACCATTTTATGTACCAAACTTCAATCTCATAAACCTACCCAAATATTTTTTATATGTGCAGAAAGCTCAATACAATTAAACCTTTAGATATATCAAACTTTTGACTATAACGATCAAACCTTTCCCCAATTAGTTTGATATATCGAGGGTTTAGTATATTTCATAATTACCATTTCAAATTTCTCTCATAATCTACTTACAAAAATTCATGTGTGTCTGAATGAATGAAACCTTTAAAAAATTACACTACAAATATCAACTCTCTCCAGTTTCCCTCAACTGAATGAGATTTCCTAGCAGCAGCTGGAATAAACAATTAAATGTGTAAAACACACCAAAACAGGTTGAATAACAAGTTTAAAATATCTATTTCTTTTGCTGTAGAGATGGATTCCTTCAGCATGCACATACATTTTTTCAGGCTCCCACTAAACAATTTTACTTACCTTTTGGGATACCCAGTATTGGAGTATTCACTGCATGGTAACATGCAACCAATGCTTTTGGGACTGTTTTGGAGCACCCCAACAGACTGGAGCTACACCACATTGTAAATGTTTGTAACAATCTACCTGTTCATGTTGCAAATTCAAATACAAATGACACTTAAAAAAATACCAAAATAAATATATGGAGTCCAACCCCAATCTAACTTATTTCTCAGCATCGTGATCTTATACACTTAAATTAAGTCTGTGGTTCTTAACTGTTTCCACTATCTACACCCTCTTTCAATTTGCAAGCAGCCCCATAAGGACCTAGGTCTGTTACTTTTTGCATCTCCTTTGTATTATTTGTATCATTTGTTATATTAGAGTAAAGTCTCTACTCAGAGGAATGATGCTACTTTTGTACTATAGTAAGTCCTCGTTATACGGTACACATGCGTTTCCTGAAAACCTTACCGCAAATTGAAATTACCGTATACTGAACCCATTATAACATGTAATAATAGGATATGGCAGACATACCTTCTCCCTGCTCTTTCCTCTTCAAAATATCTAGCGGATACCATATCTGTGAATTTTTCTTACTGTAAATAGAATTGAGGGTAGTAATTACCAAATACCTTAACTGAATTTACCGGATAAAGAATTACCGTATAAGGAGGACTCACTGTATAACTGTCCCTCTTAAAAGTTCCCTCGAAATTATCCTGTACCAACACAGAATAGAACTGGCCACAGGCTCAAACTGCTGATACATCCACCACACAAAAAACATAGAATACTTACTTCACATTAAAATATCCTACACTTACAATCCCTAAACAACATATGTACATCTTCCCTGAGTGACTTATGGTCCTGCCTGGAGGCTGTTGCCAGTTAACTGAAGGCCACAGGTCTTACAAAGGATTACAAGAGAGACTAGAGGCAATGGATTGATTGTTTCAACTTTATCAAAAATATGTCACAAGTGGTACTTACTGCAGAAACACGACGTTTTCTTTGGCGGGGACGTAACACTGGTGAACCTGTATCAATGTTACTGGACTTCTGACTAGGACTTGTAACATCAGCATCTGGAGAGGGCCACTGGCAACCATTGGCCACAACATCGCCTTCTGTCTTCTGTTTTTTCAACTTGCACTGACTCATAATGTGTTCATATATAGACTGTGCATCCTGTATTAGAGAGTAAGGTGTGTTTGTATCCTGTTTTAAATAGGATATTACTGTTTTAATACAATCGACTGCAGTTGTGTATTTGATTTGGGCCATTTCTCCTTCCAATTTGGTTGATAATAACTGGTCTCCAATTTGGGATGATTTTGATTCACTCTCTTCACTTGCTTTAACAAACGGTTTCTCTTTAACATCAGTTTTATTACAATCATTTCCTTTAACTCCAAAGTCTAAAGTTCCTCCTTTGTGAAGCCCATTTTGCCGGCGAAAGAGCCGCCACCAACCTTTAGATGAGGTAAATCCTTCCATACTCCCTGTTGTTGCCTTATACAAGTGCTTAGCTCTTGCTAATACATGAGAATATTTCAGAGGCTTTTTCACTTCTCTAACCTCTTGTAACCACTGAAGCATAACTTTATCTAAATCCGAAAATTTTGATGATTTGTCAGTTTTTATCTGTGTTGTGGCATCATCTGCACCCCACTTAGATATAACAGGATTAATAGTATCTTTCTTTTTATATATTTTACAAATTGTTAAAACTCCCACATTGTATTCCGAGGCCAATTCTTTCAAACTTGCACCTTCATCAAGTTTTTTAATTATTTGCAGCTTTTGGCTCAAAGTAAGAACTTTCTTTTTCCTTTTAGGGGCAAAGCTGTTATCTGCAAGCAGTGTGGATAATGGAGCACATCTTATTCCACCATTTGTGACTACATTTTCCTTGCTAGTGCTGCTTGAAGGGTTGCTGTCCTTAAGACTTGAATTGGGGGAGCTTTCTTTCTGCAATGGAAAGATACAAATACAATTTAGAGAAAGAACAATCAAGTTATCAATTTATCTAAAAGGCTAACAGTTCAAAAACTAAAGTTACAGTGTTATTCATAGCCATTACCTTCTAAAATGAAATGAAGAGGATTTGTTACATATTACCCCTATAAGTTTTCACATTGTAAGTGATGATACAAATGCTGATATCCTTAATAAGACAAAGTCTGAGGGTTCTTAAGATAGAGATCTCAAATATCATCTGTAAATACTTCTTCTTCTTCTTTATGGATGGGGGGACGGAGAGGGGGGGTAGCCGATTTAATGAAGCGGCCTTGCTGTGGATGTGCTGTGTCTTGCGACACTGCTTCTGACCCAGGGCAATGGACAAGGTGCAGGGATGACCCGTCATCCAGGAGGTGCTGAGATGAGAGGGAGGGTGGAGGGGTGTGGAGAGTATTCAGGGATGGAATGGGTGGGAATGATTTTATGCCTTTTCCTTGTTGGCTACCTCCCTTGTAAGGGGGAAATAGCCTTGGTATATGTATGTATGTAAAGACTTCTCTGATTTTAAATAAATTAAGGGACCAACAATACTTGCAAGTGGTGGTCCTGCAAGATAAGACAGTGAAATAATCATCTCCCTGTTGCCCATCTTCAAAATCCATAAATACACGATCACCCCCACCTATGAGTAAGTATCCAGATTAGGCCCAAGATCTCCTTCTATCAACTTTGAATCTATTTCCTTCACCTTTTCACACAAGGAGGGCTGAGATATCCTATATCCTACTATTATATACCAGTGACACACACAGTCCACGAAGGGGATAGATTGCAGTGACAGAAGAGATCTCTTGATTAAGGATGGGAAGGCTTAAAGAGGTCATGGTGACAAATTAAGAAAGACCACATGTCAAAAGGATGTGAAAAAATACAGTTTTCCAAATAGATGCATAAATATTTGGAACTGCTTAGATGGTGATACATCCCAAGCTCAAAATATACCCGAGTTCAGATCTAAATATGATAATTGGAAATCAAAGACATAGATTAAGTTGGAACTGTACATAAATTTGAGACTAGGTTTGACAAAACTGGAGAGTAGGCGATAGGACCAAACAAACATTGCTCCTTTCCTGCACACTACAATTAGGTAAATACACTAATACAACATAGATGACCCTCCAATGTTTCTTCTCAGAGAGGTCTATGGGAGAACCTAAGGACTGTTGCCAGCCACTATGGAGCAGTGGATTTCCAGGCAATCAAACTCAAAGGCTATATTCATAACTATTTCAAATAAAGTAATAACTGTATCCATTCTCTTTCCTTATGTTGTGCTCTTCCAAAACACATTAATTCAAGTATATACTATTTTCATTGTACTTGATGTCCAACTTAACCCCTTCACTATTGTTGAGGTGAATAAAGATGAATAGAATAACCTGGTGGAAGCCAGAATAATAGAAAAAGTGTCATCAAGTACAGAAGGGACTTAACAAGACAGGCATAAACCCCTTCACTTCTGCAAGGATGCCATAAGGATAGTTGGATTAAAAAATAATAATAAATAAATAAACAATAACATGTGTATATATAAATATATATATATATTTACATATATATATATATATATATATATATATATATATATATATATATATATATATATATATATATATATATATATATATGTTAAAGTTTCTGTCAGTCATAACTGATGGTGGAATGTACATCTCAGGTTTCCTTCATTTGGGCAGCATCAATTATGATTTATGAGACCAGCTGTGGAATGACAGCCTTTGTTTTAAATGTCACACTTTATATAAACATGGGTCTGTTGACACTGATTCACTTTTTCCTATGTTGTCTTTTTGGGCCATAAGGGCCTTCTCCCCCTTATAAAAGTGTGACCAAGTCAAAACACACACCTAACCTCACCTTAACACACCTGTATAGTCTTCTCTGTGTGATCTATGGGGGAAACCATTTATTTTTTTACCATATTCCTTGTGGCTAGATATCTTGTACAAGAGAGATCTAGGTCTACAAAAGTATTGACTGACTAGACCATTAGGAGGTGCTCCATATTTTCCTTTTTAAATGTTAGTACAATGCAAGTAATCATTTAATTGGATTATTTTTTGCATCCAAAATTTTTATGCAGTGATATGAACAGCAAATGCATGAGTAGGTGAGTGAGGTTGGAAAAAATGGGCATGAATAGATGATAAACAGTTTAGCATATACAGATGTTATTTCTGCTTGCAGAGGCAGAGGAGGGCTTGCTATGGATGATGCTTGAATTTGGTATAGTTTGTTGGAGAAGAAAAAGTTAATGCATCAAATAGTAATGTCATGGCAGTACTCTAGAATAGAGGGCACATGGGTGATCTAAAGTTGTATGGGAAGAAAATTAGATACCTGGGAAGTAATATACAGTAAACCCTCAATATATCAAACCTCACCAGTGATTTTTGTATATAACAAATGCCATTTGCCATCTGAACTACCCATTGATATAATGAATTTAGTTTATTACATTAGATGGAAGTTCGCAAAGAATGATGCAGTAAAATATAATGAATTCCATATTCCTTCCAAACTACCTGCTGCTATTGGTGACAGCATCTGATTAATTTTGTGTACCAAACTTACATTTCATAAACTGACCCAGAGGGATGGATATTAGAGGATCTGGTATACAGCAATATACTGTCTTTCAGTTTGTTGATAGAGATGTGAGTGATATGATTATGGATATACTTCTAGAGGCTGGTGTCCTGGTGTTCTGGTCCTGGTGTGACAGCGTCTGTATTGTGGGACCCCCCCCCCCCCAACCCCAAGAGTTAGGGGCCAAACAGCCACAGTACATCCCTGCCACCAGCTCTTACACAGGTGGCACTGATCCATGTGTTGTATAGAATGGGGTGAAGTGTTACATCCTGGACAGTTTTCTGCAATGCTGTTATCCAGCCTCTTCTGATAACTTAAGAGGGCTGGATGGTGGCCGCATCGCAGTCTGGCCAGGTGTACTCTGTCTTCTTGGGGGAGAGAGGATTCAGAGGGATGGATATCAGGGGGTCTGGTATGCAGCAATATGTTCTTTCTGTTTACTAATACAGCAGTAATATGATTATGGATATGCCTCTGGGGCTGGTGTCTAGTGGTTGTGGAGAAAAAGAGGATATTAATGGGTGAAATAGGTATTTAAGTGTTGTTTTGATATTTTTTGGCTTGTGTGGGTGTTCTACCATGTAGTGTAGTGGATGGGCTGTGTTTGTGAAGGCTGCAGCAAGTGTTTGTGTGTCTCTCATATCAAGGTGATCCTTGAATTAAGGACTTTTGTTTCATGATGTAAGTGGTTTGTGTAAGTGCTGCATTTGTACAGCATGTAATTATCTTTAGAGCTTTGTTCTGTATGGTCTATAGGGTGTTGTGGTGTGTCTTAGTGAGATTAGGGGCTCATGCAGGGCTTGCATAATTTATCAATGAGTGTACATATTGTTTGTATACTGCAGTGGTAGTTTTTTTTTTTTTTTTTGTCTGAATGTTGTCCCTGCAACTGATTTAAGCATGTTAAGTCAAGGAGTTTGTGACAGATTTTGGGAGGGTATGCGATAGGAGAAAGTTAAAAGTAAATGTGGGTAAAAGTAAGGTGATGAGATGTACAAGGGTGAAGCTAGCAGTGAGTTGGAAGTTAGTCTCAAAGAAGAGAGGCTGGAGGAAGTGGATAGCTTTAGGCATTTGGGGTCACATGTGGTAGGAAAAGGAGTAGTGGAGGTGGAAATAAATTGTAAACTGAGGGAAGTAAATGCCTTCAGAAATTAAAAATTGTCATGAGACATAGATATGAAGAGAAGACTATAAGAAGGGGTGATTGTGCCAACACCACTGTATGGGCCAGAGACATGGAATTTAAGAGGCAGAAAGAAGTTTAAATGTGTTTGAGATGAAATGTCTGAGAAGTATGGTAGGAGTTACAAGGTTGGATAGAGTGAGAAATGAGGAAGTGAGGAGGAGAGCTGGGGTGGAAAAGATGGCAGATAGGGCTGATGAAAGAGTACTGGGATGGTTAGGACACATGAAAAGAATCAGTGAAGAAAGATTAGTAAAAGAGGTGTGGATGGCAGAGGTGGAGGGAGTGAACTTGAGGGGACGATCAGAGCCCTTACATGCCTAAGTGCCACTCTACGGCAAAGTGCCGCCCCCTGGCAATGTTCTCAGTGATGCCCCCTCCCTTACCCCATATTAGCTTGCAAAATAATTAAACAGATTTTAAAAATTGTATTTGATGTCCCTATTGCAGAAAGGATAAGAGAAAAATATTTCGTATTCTGTTGATTCTAATGCAAATTTCGTATATTATGGTAAAATGTTCAGGGCTCCTTTGACCTTTTTTTATTATAATTATTTCATCAGCCTTGTAGGTGGCATGTTCAGACTAGAATTGCCGCCCCAGGGCATATGCCAAAATCCCCCCCTCCCCCCCGTGAGGACCCTGGGGATGATTAAGGATGAGATGAATGGATGGATAGGGTAAAGAGGGCACTGAGCAAGAAAGGGGGAAGTTAGGAGATAGGGGTGAGTGTAGAAAGGTTGTGTATAGATGATACTGTGATGCAAGGAAAGGAGGACATGGGGGGAGGGAGTGGTTAATAAGAATGATGGTTTGATGCAGCCCAAAGAGATTTCTTCATGTCTTCTCTTTTTTCTACATGAGGAGACGTAGAAGGGGGTTGCCGATTAAGAGAAGCAGCATTGCTATGGGTTGTGTCTTGCTGCATTGCTTTTGACCTAGGACAGTGGGCAGGATACAAGGATGACCCATCATCCATGAGGAGCTTAGAGGATACGGAGGAAAGAGTGGGGGATGGGAGTGGAATGAGTAGAAGTGGGTACTTGGCTTTTGACTTGGCTACCTCCCTTGCAAGGGGGAAAAAGCCTTGATAAGTCTAGATGTGCATTTTGTCTTTATGTTTGTGATGTTTGAATGGCAAAGATGTATCATATGTTATGCCAAGAATCTTGGGTGTGTGTATTTACCTAGTTGTATCTTACAGGAAGGGGAACTATGCTCGTGGTGTCCCGTCTTTGTATCTCGCAGTGTCTAGTTTGCTCTTAAATTCGTACACAGTTTTTGCACATGCTATTGTTTTATCCAGTTTGTTTCAGATATCCACCACTCTGTGTGGAAAACTGTTCTTTTCAGGTCTCTTCTATAACTATCCTTTTTGAGTTTCTTTTCATGTCCCTTTGTATTTCTCTAATCCCAATTTAATAAGTCCTCTCTATCAAGGACTTCTGTGCCTTTTATGATTCTGTAGATGGTCAGCAGGTTGCCTCTTTCTCTTCTTTGTTCCAAAGTTGGTAATTTCAATTTAGCCAATCTCTCATCATATGCCAGGTTTGAAAGTGTTGGTGCCATTTTCATGGCTACTCTCTGGATTATCTAAATTTTCTTTATATTCTTTTTGGTACTGGTACTGTATATGTGTATGTGTGTGTTATGAGGGTGTTGTTGATAAAGAGACATGGTATGTATTTGTGTTCTACTGTCCAGTTGGTAAGAAGTGTGGCTGTGGATTTGGTTGGGGCAATTTTTAGTCTATTTGTAGTGAACAAGGTATTGAGTGTGTCGAAGTATGGCTGCAGTATTTCTGCAGCTTTACCTGTGCTACAGTGTGTGCATGTAATTGTTATGTCATCCACATAAGAAGAAATTTGTATTTCTGGAGTATGGGGTGTAGGTATATTGTGCATGTATAGATCAAACAGTGTGGGGGATAGGAATGAACCCTGAGGTACTCTATTCCTAAAGTTTCTGGTGTGCAATGATTGGCCATTATATGACACAGGCATTTCTGCCTGCCAAACAATTGGCCAGCCATCTTTTGGTATTATTGTGTATGTCTGCATTGTACATTTTGTTTGTGAGATTGTGTCTTCCTGCATTGCTTGTGACCCAGGGCAATCAGCGAGATGCAGGGATGACCCGTCATCTAGGAGGAGCCAAGATGAGAGGGAGGGAGGGGTGGTTAATGGGAGTGGAATGGGTGGGGATGAAATGAATGGGAGTGGAATTATGCCTTTGACTTTGGCTACCTCCCTTGTACGGAGGAAAAAGCCCTTGCTATATGTATGCATATATATGTCAGGAAATGGTATCAAAAGGTTTATTTATGCCTAATGCTATAAGAAGTGATCTGTGTAGAGGCTTATCTGAATTGATGCCACCAAAAACTTTTTGTGTAAGATCAATCAGAAGAGTGTAGTGGTCTAAAACTGTTGTGATTTGGCAAGGGGATTTGTGGTGTGATGAGCATGAAGCATTCTCTGACTTTGGAGGGGCAGTAGAGAAATGTGATTGGGCAGTGAGGTGCTGGAAATGTGGAGTCTTTGTTAGGTTTGGGAACTGATGATTTTTCCATGCTTCCAGATGTCAGATACGGTGTTGCATGAATAGCTGTAGTTTGCAATGTTAATTAGTGCATGTATTTTGTGTGGTCTAAGGTGTTTTAAGTATATGTTACTTATGTTGTCTGGACCACAAGAGGATGAGTGCTTAAGGTTATGGATCACATGCTTTGGCTGTTTATGAAGGATGCATAGTCGGAGTCTGTGGGGAAGTCTCTCTTACGTTAGATGATGTGTCAGTCATCAGAGTGAGGAATGAGATGACTTGCCTGTTCAAAGTGATTTATAAGAGTATTTGCTTGTTGTCTATTTGAGGGTAGGGTGACTATTGTTGTGGTGATTGCTGTGTGAGAGCATGGTGTGTTACTGCTGGATAGTATGATGCTAATGAGTGTCATTATATGGTGAACTCTCCCCTCATACATGAGAAAACATTTAAAGAGCAGACAAAACATCTCTTCAGATTATGTCATTTCTTCATCCAATTACAACTCCTTCCCATTTAATCCTATCTTTTTCACTCTTCCTTGCTCAACAAATATTCCTCTTGCATCCAATGCCCCTTCACCCCATCCAACCACCTCATTCTTGGTCTTTCTTAAGTTCACTCCATCCACATACCTGTGAGTGGTATGGAGAAATAAAAAGATGTTAATGGAAGCAAGGAAATGATTGTATGAAGCAATACTTGTGCTGACTTGAATATGGGAGTGAGGCTTGGCTGATGAATACAAAAGAGAAAAGTCTGGTGGAGGCAAAGGAAATCAGATATCCCAGTTACAAAACATGGAAAAGGAACCAGAGGCTTTGTGAATCAACTTGGGTATAAATAGAATTAGGAGAAAGAATAGAATAAGGCAACCTGAGGTTGTTTGTTAATGACAAGAGATTGGATAGGAATATTTTCAATGAATTCATAAAATGGCAAGGACATGTGAAAGAGCAAGGGGTAGACCATAGAAAAGGTGGAAGGATGGGGGTGTATGAAGCCAAAAGAGCAGGTGGCCAGGATGTGGAACAAGTAAAAACAAGCATCAATAATGCATTGAGCTGGACAAGAGTGCATAGACTATGGTGACCAGGATGAACTAGCAGTATTACTGGACAAGATATGTAGTACAATTTTCACATCCATGAGCAAGGAGGAGTGTAAGGGATATGTGAGATGAGCATGAGAGGTGAGGTTGTTTCCCAGACTTGTCTACCTAACTCTGTAGAAAATAGTGTACAAGTTGGAGAGGGAAAGGGAGTGATGGAAGGGAGGGGGGAGCTGAGAGAGAGAAAAGAGAGAGAAAAGAGAGACATATATATAGAGAGAGAAGATGGAGGACAGAGAAAAGACAGGGGAGAGAGAGAAAAGAGAGGACAGAGAGAGAAAGAGAGCTAGAGAGAAAAGAGAAGAGAGAGAGAGAGAGAGAGAGAGAGAGAACATGCATGCAGGGGTGAGGGAAAGATAGAAACCCAATCTCTAAGATATGCTTGATAAGGCAACACAGTTCTGCACATTGCTTTACTAACCAATTCTGATACTTCACTTTCCTCACTTTACATCTAACTTCATCCTCCAAGTTATTCTTTCAATTTCCTATCTGCATGTTCACATACAGCTTATAATTCTATACACTGCACTTATTATACACTGTAACTGAGCGTACCATTTCTTTTCATTTCTGTAAAATCCTTTTCTCTACTCCCCTTCTGCATTTCAGTAACTCAGATATGCTTCACTATTACTTTACAGAGGAAATAAGAAAAAATCCATTTTTGGGTCATGTCAATTCCTCATCCTTTCATGACCGCTCTCCACTCACACCTACCTCTTGCCCTCTCCATTCCTTGCTCAACAGACATTCCTTTTGCACCCAGTGCCACTTTTACCCCATCTACCTCATTTTCCCTCTTCTCCAGTTCATTTCATCCATTTCTGCCTTCTACACTTTCTTTGTATTTTTTATTCATTCTCTCCATGTGCCCAAACCATTCCAGTATTCTTTGGTCAACCTTATCTACCAGCTCTCTTTCCAACCCCCGCACCTCTTCATTTATCACTCAACCCATCTTTGCAACACCCACCCTTCTTGAACATTTAATCTTAAACAGATCTAGGGTCTTCTTTTCTGCCTCCTTTAAATTCCTATTCTACCAATGACATATCTGTCACAGAAAAAATACCTATGACATTCACATAAAGACATCACCTGATGACAAACCTCTGCACTTTAACCATGAATATGCTTTTGATAAAGTACCTCATAGTTGCCTTATGAGGAAACTGAGCACATTGGAGGACTAAGTGGTAAACTACGCAAATGGACAAAAGATTTTTTGTAAGGAAGATACATGGAGACAGTAGTAAAGGATAAGATGTCAGGATGGAGAGCAGTGACCAACAGAGTTCCACAAGGTTCAGTGCTATAGTCTACGTTGATCCGAGGAGTCTGATCAGGGTGTGGCATATGCTGTGATTTACTATTAGCCATTCTGCCAAAATAAACTTTAGTACATGCTTCTCTTTTATTTCCCATCTGTGTGTTATTTCATTATTATTCTTTTTAGGTATATAGTATAGGAAGCTGCATAATGCAATGTGTATAACTTTTTAGGATTACAACAATGATTTGAATAAATTCTATGACACATGGCAGCACTTTTTCTTGTCTATGTTAATGATATTTAGTGTATTTAGGGATGAAATGGGTGGGAGTGTTTTTATGCCTTTCCCTTTGTGGCTACCTCCCTTGGAAGGGGGAAAAAGCCTTGGTATATGTATGTATGTATGTATGTTAATGATATGATGAAAGGTACAACCTATACCAACATGTTTGTAGATGATGCAAAAACCATGAATGGAGTGAAAAACAAGAAGGGTTGTAGATTGTTGTAAAGAGATGTATACACCATATTTGTATGGAGCCAAGAATGGAGAACGAATTTCAATACCAAAAATTGCAAAGTGGATTTCTGCTGGGGTTACATTTATGACTTCGAGTACTTATGATTAAACTTTGTAGCAAACCCCCATCCTCCAACCCACTCAAACCCCAACCCCAAGCAGAATCCCTGATGATACAAGTCTCCACACCAAATCTATGTTCAAGACAAAATCCAAATATTATTTGCAATGGTGTGTGATTTCAGAACCCATGTTTTTGTTTCAGTATACAGCATTACATTTAAAAATCTCCAGTGGCATTATCCAACAACGACTCATCCACCCCTTCTTATAAGGGAATCACACAAATCCTACTAAACCTGTTCTCCTTCTTTATCTTTTTTATTCAAATCCTCACCTCTATCCTGCTCCCATGTCTTCGTTCTATTATTCTGGATTCACCAATCCCACCCCTTGTTTCTGTGCCTTGATACAAAGTTCAATTCATGTTTGTCATCTCCTTAGTTGCTTATTTTCTCTTATGACCAAGGTCTACTCATATTTCAACAACTCTACTTTCTCACTTACCTCAGTCAAAACCTTCTGGACTTTCCTCCTTTTCCCCTTCATAGTTTCTTTTTTTCTCTTTACACTCTCTTCGAAACCCTCAAAATCTGCTCTGAGGTTATATAAACCTGAACAATAATTCTTGGCTGCCATCTTGTGTCTAGTGAACCATGCTTGAACAGGGGGTGCGGATGCACAAAGTGTGCAGTATACTTGTATATATACGCCCCTATCACCTCAGAGTACAGTCCTGTAGGGGCATACATATACACCTTACACACTTTGTGGGATCATGGGAACATGTGCTTATATGAAATGAAAAATGAATCAAATGAATGTCATGATGAGAGCCTTAGATTACTTATATACAAATGGCAAAGATTCATAGCAGCAAAAGAAATGCCAACAGTTGAAGTATGAGGTTACAGACTGAGACAGGTGTAAGGAAATAGATCAAGCAACATGTGGTAGCCATTGTAATGCAATGAGAAACAGATAAACATTCATAATGAAACTGCTTAGATAACCTTCCACAGGTCATCCTACAAGAAGCAAGACATTGTGGAAAAAAGGAAATGAATTCAAGGGAAGACCAAGGATGAGGTGGATGGAGGTGAAAAGGGGTATTGAATGCAAGAGGAATGTGTCAATGTCTGTCAAACAGGGAAAGGAGAGGGCAAGATGTAGGTGTTAGTGGAGAATGGCTTTAAATGAGGAACTGACATGGCTTGTCTGCTCTATAAATTCTCAAGTGAATGAAGAAGGGTTGTCATGTAATGAAGCAGTAGGGGTAAAATAGCTTTAGTTGTTGGGCCCTGCTGTAGAGGTGCTGTATCTTGCTGCATTGTCTCATATCCAAGCAGTGGGCAGGGGACAGGGATGACCCTTCATCCTCAAGGAGCTAGGATGAAAGGAACCATAAATGGGTATTTGACTTGGCCACCCCCTTTATAAGAGAAAGAGCTTTTTAGTATACATATATATGTACTACAGTAAGGCTGACAGAGAAAGAAAATCTTGTAGGAATGATATAACAGAGGTTAGTCTTGTCACATGGAGGAGGTTGGGGAGGTCTTTGCTCAGCAGTGGGATTTCAAACGGCTGATGACCTGACCAAAGTACAAGGAACTGAGAACAAAGGCATTACTAAAAGAATATTCTTCATATATATATATATATATATATATATATATATATATATATATATATATATATATATATATATATATATATATATATATATATATATATATATACACACACATATATATATACCAAAAAACCACAAGGAAAATAACAGAAATGAGACCAAGTGCTTTCATCTATTCAGACATTTTCAAGGTACAAGCATAGAAGAGAAACAAGAATATATACCCAAAGGGTACATCTCTCACTGTGACCCATGGACTCAGATTCATGAGAATTTGGGCTCCAATTTTCTTAATAATAGAATTATCCAATTTGTACAGTCCATGACTTAAATCTAAATTGTTAACAAATGTATCCTTGATCAGACTGGATTCTATATTTCTATTCAAATATGAATTACTCTTAACAATTACTTTAGCTTCCTCCTAATTAATGAAATGGATGAAATCCCTAAAGTGTACAAATATCGCTTTGAACATTTGTCCACTTCTGATGCTATACTTATGTTGTTTTAATCTAATATTTAATTCCTTTCCAGTCTGACAAATATAGCATTTGTTGCAATCTTTACATGGAATTTTATATACACAACCTTCCTTATTTTCAGGTGAATTCTTAATTAAAAGACTTTTGACTGTGTTGGAGTTTCTAAAATAACTTTATGTTGAAATTCTTAAGAATATGATGTACCTTGATGAAATAATCATGGTAAGGCAGTACAAGAAGATTCTTAGAATTAAATGTGTCTAGCTTTATCCTCAAAATAAGACTTCCTAGCCATTTTTTGAGAATTGTCAATAAAGTACTTGGGATACTTTAATTTTGAAGCTATGTCACCTATTCTTAAATATTCACCATCCAAAAACTCTGGACTACAGATATAAGTTCTAAGGTACATTGATAATAACACAGAAATGAAAGGTCTTTCAAATTTGATGTTTATAGAGAACCCACCAATGTTTTCTCATATGTTCATTTTTACTCTTATCATTGCAGGATAAAGGCATCTGAGTTCCATGTAAAGACTGCAACAAATGCTATATTCAGGGGTGATAATGCCTATTTGCAAAAAAAGAGGAAAATTGGCTGGGGGTCAATGGGGCTGCCGAGGCCCCCGGAAGCTCCTGGATTTTAGCATTTTCCAAGCATTTTTGAAGCCATTCTGAAGTAGATATGAACTACTTTTGAAACACCATGATCACAATAAATCCTATCCCCTGTGAATACTACAGCATGTCCACTTTATCTTAAAGTAGGTTAAGTTTGGTTAGGTTAGATTTGGTTGGGTTAGGTTAGGTTAGGTTAGATTTGGATTGGTTACATTAGGTTAGTTTAGTTTAGGAGGTTAGGTTAGGTTTGGTTAGGTTAGGTTAGTTTAGATATTTGAAAACAACCAATGCAAGTTATATTCAACATCCATCATCTCCAGGGTCTCTTCACATACTGCCATGTAATGCCCAACTTCGCTAGGGAGTCGTCTAGTGCGTAAGTAATTGCACTTCACAAACTAGTGTGCATTAAATTAAAAAAAATTCAACTTCCTTTCATTTCTCAATAAAATAAATGTCATATTCATATTCAGCACTAAAATCTGTATTACTGGCGAAAATTTGGTGAAAAAATTCTGCATGCCGTAAATTGTAAAGATCCAAACACGGAACCATCTACACGCGGTCCCACTCCAGTCACGAACAGTCAATAAGACCCTATACCCCCCAAAACTTTCTCCTTGAATTTATGTTGATCTCAAAAACGGTCTTCATAGCCAAAAATCCGCGGAAAATCACGGATCCATGGAAGATTATCACCCCTGTATATTGGTCAGACTGGAAAAGAATTAAATGTTAGATTAAAACAACATAAGTATAGCATCAGAAGTGGACAAATGTCCAGCACGATATTTATTCATTTTAGGGATTTCAGCCACTGCATTAATTGGGAGGAAGCTAAAGTAATTGCTGAGAGTATTTGAATAGAAATGTCATAGAATCCAGTCTGATCAAGGATACATTTGTTAACAATTTAAGTCATGGATTGTACAAATTGGATAGTTTTAATATTAAGAAAATTGTAGCCCAAACTCTCATGAATCTGAGTCCATAGGTCATGGTGAGAGATCTATGCTCATACCTTGAAAATGTCTGAATAGACGAAAGCGCTTGGTCTCATTTCTGTCATTATTCGGCATAATTAGAATCACGCGTTCAAGTGATTTATTCTGCATGTATATATATATATATATATATATATATATATATATATATATATATATATATATATAAGGTAATGCCTTGTTTTTTTTTTTGTTTTTTTTTTTCACCAAGGAATCTGAGGGGCTTGTTTATGGCATTATTATGACTGAACCTTCATACTAATAACCTGAAATTTTCATCTCTCTTTGCAGATGTAGACTGTGTAAGTCTAATGAAGTAACTCCTGTCATAGATGTGCACCAGGATCAGAGATGCATTATTGAATTCCTCCATGAAGTAGAACCAATTTACATTCACCAGTGCTTGGTGAACATTTATGGAGCCAAGGCAGATGATGTCAGCACAATTAGGATATGGGTTCATTGATTCCAAAGTGATGACAGAGATGTGGCAAAAGTGTATTGAGAAGGGGGTGATTTCATGGAGAAATAAATTCTGGAGAAAAAATGTCTGCTTGTTTTAATGGTGCAAATCCTATATTTGTATTTTTACACCTTTTTGAGTTATGTGGAAAAAATAGGAGGCATTAGTTTTAGAACTATGCTAGTGTGTGTATATATATATATATATATATATATATATAACACATATGTATTGCTCACAGTAAGCAGAGCCACTACTTTGACTAACTACAGTACAAATGTATCTATAATCCCATTCCCTCTTACAAGGGAGTGGGTGGTCAGGTCAAAGTGTACATCCACTCTACACCAATCCCACATCTATCAAGAAACCATCTATTGTCCCTCCCATCTTAGCTCATTAATGATAAAGGGTCATCCTTGTCCCCACCAACTACTCAGGTCAGAGGCAAAACAGCAAGGAATAGCACCTCCACAAGTGTGGCATCTGATAATTCATGCTGCATGATTAATCAATTGGGAAAAATATCAAGTAATTAATCATACAATATCAACCAAAGAAATGCCTCAATGCCCTTTTGCAGGAAACCTGAAGATCCAAGACAACCCCCAGACTGACCCCTATGTTACCCAAGAAAGAAATTTTGTATGACTGTCTTTCCTGCACTGGGCAGTAGGGGTAGGGTCAACTTGGCCCACCACTAACTCAGCCCATTGTAATTACCAACTTGGTTAACAAACTCAGCCCAGAGTAATAGAACAATTTTTTTGTGCAATTTTTTTCTGAGAAAAAAGTTGCAACCTGTACATAGCCTCAGGGACAGAACCGACAGAATTCTTTTTTAGTCCTACTCTCATCTTCACTTTCCCAACATCAGTGCAAACAACAGAAGGGCCTGAGTAAAAGCAGCAACGACTGCAATAGCACTGTAGGAGAGAGGCCAAACGCAGAGTATGGGATCCAATGTATTTAACATTTCTGAAGAAGCCCTGCTGGGCGAAACGTTAAATACATTGGATCCCATACTCTGCGTTTGGCCTCTCTCCAACTTTTCAGAGGGCATGACAGCTGAACAGCAGTGTATTTCTGATCAACCTTAAATGTAATGTCTGTATTTTGCCTTGCCAAAATCTTCAGTTGGTACATCATCTTAAAACACTTAGTGATGTCTTTCTCCAACAACCACATCTAACCTGAAGAAATTTGGGATGTGTTGCTCCAATACCTTAAAACTTAAGTTTTTTGGGTCTTCTGGCTACAGTTTTTGCCATCTCCCACTGCCCTGTCAAGTTAGGGTATAGGGAGCTGGTAAAGTAACCAAGGTATTACTTGAAACATTGTTGATAATTACCTTATCTACAAGCTCCGGTATAAATTGAAAAACATCTTCTGCAGCTTTTTCCCTTACTTCAGTAGATATCCCACTTGCAGTTGCAGTATCAGCTATTGGGGGATGACAGTGCTGTATACGTCCACTTGTGAAATTATTTCCTACTTGTTTAACTGTTGCCTTGCACTCTAATGTCTTATTACACATGGTACACCGCCATTGTGTTGTGGTGGCAGTCAACCGTTTAACAGTATACGAGTAACCAACTGAGTCCACAAGTTTCGTTTTTCCTCTTTTTGATGATTCTGTAATCAATTCATAGGTTAATGGGGTTTCAAAATCAGGATGGGATTGAGGTGTCGGATCAGCTAAATCTGACTCCTCTAGTTCTTGTGGTTCACTTAATGAAATGTGGCTCACATCGCTATACCAGTCACCACCATTAATGTCCATTCTTTCTTCATGCTGGTCTTCATTCTGCAGGTATTGTTAAAGGAAATTAATTAATTACCTACACATAGCTTTCCTTCAATCAAAAAATAACAAAATAGATTACCAAGTTAGTAACAGAGGTTTTAGTTCATATTCTACATGTATTGTTAATATATTTTGTATAATATATTCATCACAGAACCTGAGTATTTCATATAATATCCCCCCAAAAATTTTAATTTACAAGAAAAAAGTTTCATGCTCTGAACTAATTTTTGCATATCCATTTCTATCTAATGTAATGAGTGTAATAAAGTGGTAGGGGGAAACCAGCTTTGGCCCCCAGGCCCTGGTGTGTTGTTGTTATGACATCCTTTGTTACTTCTGACCCAAGCAGTGGGTGGGGGACAGGGATGACCCTTCATTCACAAGGAACTACAATAAAAGTGACAACATATGGACGGTGGATGGGTGTGGGATGGGGCCATGCCTTGTTTGGCCACCCCCATATACTGGGGTATATGCATTTTTTATTTACTACAGTAAGATAGGCCATTATTATTACTCTAAGGTCATACTATGTTAAAAATAATTAAAGATAAATTAAGTGGTTTCCTGTGAACTCAGACTGTTTTGGTCAAGCCCATTGTTAATCTTGAGGCCATATTTTCTACTGACTGTAGTGATTCCTTACTGGTGTTCTTGATTATGGGAAACCATGATGTGGACACACTCTTTAGCATAGTATATTGCCAAATATTTTTGGGTAATTTCTAAAACGGATAACTAACCCAATCAATGTTAAATAAGATGTGTTCACTCTAAAAAATATACAGCTGTAGAGCATAGCTAAGATGTCTCATCCCATATGTTATATCTATAAAATATGAATGGGAAAAAGCAGAGGGAGAGGAAAGTTAAGGATGAAGATGAGGATGAGGAATGAAAGCAGCAGATCCTACTTACTATAGGAACAGCATCCTTCTCGCCCTCCATTATGTGATTAGTCATCACACCATGACTGTTGCCTCATATTTCTGAAATATAGATTTAAATTGGAAATGACACTCACCGGTTACCAGTAAATAAAATATTTTGCTCTTAATAGAAGTATTAACCACTTAATGAACATGGAAATGCAATTCCTAATCTATATACCCCTCAAGAGAGTCCTTAACATTATTTACACAAGCACAATCAACTGGAAAAATGAAAATATAATAACAATAATAATAATAATAATAATGTTCACACATCAAAAACAATCTACCACCTGTACTTCATAATACACCCACACAAACATACATTCACACTTAGATCACAAAACAACCTCTTCAAGACCTACAACAAAAATCCCTATTCCAGGAGTGGGGAGCGTCTTGTCTGTGGTAGCATATGCTCAGCCCTGTCATTGCAATGGTTACCATAACACACGCATAATATATTATGGTCTGGTCTTTTTTCCTGCCAAATTGTAGCTGTGCCAAATTACAGTTAATATACGAGTATAATGAAAAAAAAAGACACTTCCAAAATCTGAACCAGTACCCTCCACTTTCCATAATAGGTTCCCATGACACCAGGTTATTTCAAATATAGTTATATACTACAAACAATTTCAGTCAATAATAGACTGCATATGTGATAGTGGTCTCACAAGTTTAGATATTTTTACTAAAAAATTAAGTGTCCAATGTTTTGATATGCAAATAATGACTGTCATTATGATTGCCTACATCAATTTGGGTATCTATTTTTAGAAGTGTACACCTATGCGATATAGCAATGGAAAATTTATTATTGATTTTGTAAATTTTAATTCAATGTAATAGGTTTTTCTTGGCAGAAATCAATAACAAAAAAATCTTGCTAAAAGCAAATACATTACTGAACAGAGCTGCGACAATAGGTTCGTAATGCCATGTTGTCGTTTGTCCAGTCCTGTCGATGTCAGTTTGACAACGGTGTTAAATTTGTGTAGTAGGTGTTCTCCCACTTTGAGTGATGTCACCAAGCTACATATTGTTAAAACCATGCTGCTGGGCTGAGGTTCATGGTCTTCTTCAACCTATGAAACTCCTCTACACTGCAGTCCAATCAGATGCCAAAACCAGCTGTCAACATACTTGATGACGATGACAACCCTGATGACCTCTAGAATTACAGGTACTGTATTACTAAATGCAGGTTAGGTAGGTATGGTTAGGTTTGATGAAATTATCATACTTTAATTTCTTCCACCTCTACACTTATCAAAAAAAAAAAAAAAAAAAAAAAAAATCTCAAGCAGTCATCGTGGCTCTATTCATTAGTGCATCGCTTTAAGCAGCTTTTTTTGTTATTAATTTCCAGCAAGAAAAATGTATATTATGTTGATTTATAATTTACAAAATTAATATTCAATTTTCTATTGCTACATTGTGTATGTGTGCACTTCTAAAAATTTACCATAATTTGCTGTACAGGACTGTTGCCCAAGAGTAACAAGTTATTATATATATAATTATATTATATGCTAGCACCTTAATTTTTATCAGTATTAAGCCAATTACTGATTTCAGACTTCATCCACAACCACAGCCATCCCAACACACCAAAGAAAACTTCACTTGCACTTCTCACCATACATAAAGTGGTGGGTCCCCAGACAGGCATTCGTATTACATCTAAACTACAACACAGTACACTACCAATTCCCTTTCAACAGGCATATGTACCGACATTGCTGAACTTCAAGTGTTGATCAATTTATATAGTAAAACCTCTCTTGCAAACCTCCTTAAAATAAAGAAATCTGTGACTTAGTACCTTACAGTACAACAAACAAGCTCCGATTCCATGGAAACATATTTTAAATTAATGTTGTTCCCAACATCCAGGACAAACACAGGAGATTCACTCAAACTTTTGACAACCGTACGAGGGAACCGAACGTTGGCTTACACAAACACAAGTAAAAGTTGTCATCACGTATACCAAAGAATATTAGTGCTATGTATACGCCCACTGAACTGTAATAATGTTACAGGACACGATTATCATACCAAAACTAGCGAGGTATCATTTGCCCTCTGACGCTCCTTCGTGTTTACATACAGCCTAACCAAGACCCACGAACATAAACAGAAACATATTGTGTTCTCTGTACGGATAATAATTGAATATGATTACCAAATTGTAAGTTATGTACAGTCATCACTGCTTGAATCTTAATCTTACAATGTAAACCTGTTATGTTTATCAAATCAGCTTACATATATTTTTTTATTTCAAACTATGTATCTTGGCATCATGTAGTATTATGTACGAGTAGAACCGACTTTACATAGTTGCAATAGGTCAACTTTTATAAAATTGAAGCACGATTTTTTTAATGCAAGGTTCTTCATGTGGTTTATATCTCCCTTACAAAAGTTTTCTATAACTATGAAAATATACAAGAAATGTTGAGAACCATAATAAATAATATTCATCACCGCGGTGCCCGAGGTCCCACTGCAAGTTGTATAAGTTTGAAGTGTACGAAAACAGAAAGGTTAAATAAAATATTTTGTATCAATACATTTTTCCCGTAATAACAGTAACATGGGTATTTGCAGATATATGTATATATATATATGTATATATATATGTATATATATACATATATATAAATATACATATATATATATATATATATATATATACATATATATATACACACTAAAGGCTTTTCCCCCTTATATGGGAGGTAGCCAAAAAACAAAGGCATAGAAACCATTCCCACCCATTCCATCCCCTACATACTCTACTCCCCTCTACCCTCTTCCCTCCCTCTTACATTGGCACCTCCTGGATGACGGGTCATCCCTGCATCTTGTCCACTGCCCTGGGCCAGAAGCAGTGTCGAAAGACAGCACATTCACAGCAAGGCCGTTTCACACACACACACACACTTCAACGAATGGACGGCTTAGAAGACGTTCTGAAGAAAAGTGAAGTCTGTGGATCCCAACGCAAAGAGAAGTGCCTAGTGTTTTTGCAGGGTGGGGGGGGAAATTGCTCGTGGAGTAGTGGGAACGTAGGGAAAGAGGAAAAGGGGAGGGATTACTGAGGGAAATGGAAGGAAATGAGGAGGGAGTAGACTTTGCCCAGCCAGACAAGCGAAAGGTAAACAAAAGACTGAGTGAGGATGACATGTCTAATAAAAATGTAAAGATTAGAAGTATAGAGAGGAGCAATACAGAAGAAAGTGACGAGAATATGTTCCAGGGATTTAAAGAGGGTGGGGGGGACACAAACCCCCCCCCCCCGACTGATAAGACTAGAGGAGAGAGTTGATAAGGTGATCGAGGACTTGGAACGTAAGTTAGGTAATGTAGACTCCATTTTCCAGAGAATTGAAAGGTTGGAACAACTAGAGAAGGCTAACAGAAACTTAACTGAAGAAATAGAGGACCTAAAAAGACAGTTAGGAAATGTAAAGGAGGAGAATGAGAAATTGAAGAAGAATAGTAATGAAAACAGAGAGAAACTAGCTACAGAAGCTAAAAATTGGAGAATAACTCAAGAAGGGAATAAGGTTTCATTCACTGACATAGTCAAACAGCAATTGAAAGAACATAATGAAGACTCAGTTATTAAAGTGATGAGACAGAAGGAGAATATAGTAAGAGAATTAGCTGACAAAAAGAAATGTATAATTATATTAGGAATGGAAGAGAAACATAACCCAGATAGAACCGCAAGAATCAAGGAGGAAAATGAAAGAGTAAGCAGTTTATTAAAATTAGTCCAGGAAGATGAACCAGAAATTATAAAGGAAATTGAGGAAAAATTCAGACTCGGAAAATATAGTACAGATAAGACCAGACCAATTAAGATTAAATTCAGGTCACAAACAACGGCAGAGAAAATTCTATCCAAGACAGGGAAACTAGCAACAAATGATCAATATAAAAAGGTATGGATAAAAAGAGAAATGAATAAGGAGGAAAGAGAGGCAGAAAAGCAGAAAAGAATTGAAGCTAAGGCAAAAAACGAGGAAAGAACGGAGTCAGAGAAAGAGAGATTCTATTGGAGAGTAGTGAACATGAAAATAAAGCAGTTCGACATACTAAAGAAAAACATAAGGGAAACAGAGAACACAATGGAAGTGGCAGAAAACTAAGAGTGTCTTACACAAATATAGATGGATTGATAACAGGATTGAATGAACTGAATGATTATTTGAAAGAAAAAGAACCGGACATAATGGGAATTGTAGAAACAAAATTAAAAGGCCCACTACCACCCAACAGTGTAGGACATGATACATACAATTATTGGATTAGAAACAGAGAGAAAAAACAAGGGGGTGGAGTTATGTTCCTGACTAAGAAGGATATAAACGTGAAAGGTGTCATATATGGAAAGAATACAGTAGAGATGATTATGATAGAAGTGGAAGACCGAGATAAGAAGAGCAGAAAATTTGTGATCAATTATGTGCCTCCGAAAACAGCCTCATGGGAGGAGAGTGAACATAAAAGTATTTTAGAGGACACAAAGATAGCATTAACTAAAATAATGGAAGACGGAGGAAGAATAGTTATGATGGGCGACTTTAATTGCAAAGAAATCTGCTGGGAAGAAATGACAGTAAAGAGTGGTGATGACTCATGGGGAAATGCTCTACTTGAGATGATTACTGACCATTCAATGACACAATGGATACAAGAGAACACTAGGTATAGAAATGAAGAAGAACCATCGAGGCTAGACTTAATAATTACATCTGAACCTAGAATAGTGGACAAGATTGAATATAAAACACCAATAGGTAAAAGTGACCACATATTGATTGAACTGGAACTTAATGAAGAAAAATATAGGAAAAGAAATGAACAATATAGAAAAGGAAGAATGATGTATGAAAAAACAAACTTTGATAAAATAAGAGAATTCTTCCAACAAGAAAACTGGGAAGAAATATACAAAGAAGAAACATCAGTGGAAGAGAAATGGAATATTTTGACAAAAATTTACAAAAAAGGAGTGGAAAAGTATGTCCCAAGACAAAAACAAGAAAAAGAATATGTAAAATGCTGGTACAACAAAAGTTGTAGGGAGTTAAAAGACAAAAGAGACAAAGCCTGGACCAGATGGAAAAAAGACAGAAGACCTGAAAAATGGAAAATATATACTGGTTATAGAAATGAATATGTACAAAAGTGCAGAGAGGAAAAAAGAAAATATGAAAAAGATGTTATAGAAAAGTGTAAAGATCAACCAAAACTATTCTACAGATTTGTAAACAATAAACTGAAAAACAAACAAGACTTGGAGAAATTAAGACAAGGAGGAGTTGAATACACTGAGGAAATGGAAATGGCAGAAATTATGAACAAACATTTTAAATCAGTGTTTACAAGGGAAAATATACAACCTGAAGAGATTGAGTGGAAGGAAAAAGTCCCCCCTATGGAAGAAATAGAAGTAACAAAGAATGAAATATTGACACACTTGGGTAATTTTGATGTCAGAAAATCGCATGGGCCAGATGAAATAGCAAACTGGATTCTGAAAGAATGCAGGAATGAACTGGCAGACAAAATACATAGCATAATAAGCAGTTCCTTAAAAGAAGGAAAAGTTCCAGAAGATTGGAAAAAAGCAAATATAGTACCTATATATAAAGGAGGAAATAAAGAAGAACCTACCAACTATAGACCAGTCTCTCTAACAAGTACAATAGCAAAAATATGTGAAAGAATTATCAAGAGTAGATGGGTAAAATATTTGGAAAAAAACAACGTACTAAATCCAAGGCAATTTGGATTCAGACAAGGGCGATCATGCGTCACCAATTTAATATGTTTCTATTCAAGGCTAATAGATATAATACAAGAAAGAGATGGATGGGCTGATTGTGCATTTCTAGACCTAAAAAAAGCTTTTGACAAAGTACCACATAAGAAGTTGCTTAAGAAATTAGAATATGAAGGAGGAATACAAGGTAAATTGCTAAATTGGATGGAAGACTTTTTGCAAGAAAGAAAAATGAGAGTAGTGATAAGAGATCAGCACTCAAAATGGAATGAAGTAATAAGCGGTGTCCCGCAGGGAACAGTTCTGGCCCCAATAATGTTTGCTATATATATTAATGATATGGATGAAGGAATTGAAAGCTATATGAGCTTCTTTGCAGATGATGCAAAATTACTGAAAAGAGTGAAAACTGAAGAAGATTGTGAATCACTACAGAGAGATCTAAATAAAGTACAAGAATGGAGTAGGAAGTGGGAGATGGAGTTCAATACAAAAAAGTGTAGTATAATGGAATTTGGAAAAAGCAAAAACAGAATAACAGGATCATATAATTTGGGAGAAGAAGGAATAAAAAGAGTAGAAAATGAGAAGGACCTGGGAGTCATTGTTATGAATAATATGTCACCTGAGAAACATATAAATAAGATTTTTGGAGAAACTTATAATTTAATAAGAACAATCAAAGTGGCATTTACATACCTGGATGAAGAAATGGTGAGGAAAATCCTAATCACCCTGATAAGACCAAGATTGGAATATGCAGCAACGATATGGTCACCAAGTACAAAAAAATGTATAAAAAAACTTGAAAGAATACAAAGAGCAATTACAAAACTGGCACCAACACTCTCAAAACTATCATATGAAGAGAGACTACAAAAACTTAAACTACAGACACTAGAGCAAAGAAGAGAGAGAGGAGATTTGATAGCTATTTACAGAATCATGAAAGGCATAGAAATTACTGATAGAGAGAATCTGATAAAATGGGATGACAGAAATACAAGAGGACACGGAAAGAAAATAAAAAAAGACAGCTATAGAAGAGATTTGAAAAAGAACAGCTTTCCTCACAGAGCAATAGACAGTTGGAACAAGTTAGATGAGAAAGTGGTGTGTGCAAAAACAATACATGAATTTAAAAATAGTTTAGATAAAATGAGATATGAAGACGGGACCCCACGAGCATAGCTCCCCTTCCCGTAAAATACAACTAGGTAAATACAACTAGGTAAATACACGCACACACACACACACACACACACACACACACACACACACACACACACACTTTCAACGAACGGACGGCTTGAAGAACGCTCTGAAGAAAAGTGCAGATTGTGGATACCAACGCAAAGAGAAGTGCCTTTTTGTATTTGCAGGGGGGGGGGAAATTGCTCGTGGGGTAGTGGGAAAGTAAGGAAAGAGGAGAGGGGGAGGGATTGCTGGGGAAATGGAAGGTAATGAGGAGGTGGAGGAAATGGCCCTGACGGGCCGCCGTAAGGTAGACAAACGACCCCAAGACGAGTTGGATGATAACATGTCTAATAGGAATGTGAAGATTAGAGGTATAGATAGGAGCAATATAGCAGAAAGTGATGAGAATATTTTCAAGGGATTTAAAGAGAGTGGGGGGGACACAAACCCCCCCCGACTGACAAGACTAGAGAAGAAGGTTGATAAGGTGATCGAGGACTTGGAGAGTAGGTTAGGTCATATGAACACCATTTTAAAAAGGGTTGAAAGATTGGAAGAACTGGAAAAGGCGAATAAAAACTTAACTGATGAAATAGAAGAACTAAAAAGACAGTTAAGAGAGGTAAAGGGGGAGAATGAGGAATTGAAGAAGAATAGTAAAGAAAACAGAGAAACAATAGCTAAAGAAAGTAAAAATTGGAAGCAAACCCAAGAAGGAAATAAGATTTCATTCACTGACATAGTCAAACAGCAATTGAAAGAACATACTGAAGACTCAGTTATTAAAGTGATGAGACAAAAGGAGAATATAGTAAGGGATTTAGCAGACAAGAAGAAATGTATAATTATATTAGGAATGGAAGAGAAACACAACACAGATAGAACCACAAGAATCAAAGAGGAAAATGAAAAAGTAAGCCAATTACTGGAATCAGTTCAGGAAGATGAACCAGGAATTATGAAACAAATCGAAGAGAAATTTAGACTCGGAAAGTATAGCACAGACAAGACCAGACCAATTAAGATTAAATTCAAGTCACAAACAACGGCAGAGAATATCTTATCCAAAACAGGGAAACTAGCAACAAGTGAACAACACAAAAAGATATGGATAAAAAGAGAAATGAATAAAGAGGAAAGAGAGGAAGAAAAGCAGAAAAGACTGGAAGCTAAGACAAAAAACGAGAACAGAACGGAGTCAGAGAAAGAGAGATTCTATTGGAGAGTAGTGAACATGAAACTAAGGAAGTTCGACATACAAAAGAAAAACATAAGGGAAACAGAGAACACAATGGAAGTGGCAGAAAACTAAGAGTGTCTTACACAAATATAGATGGATTAATAACAGGATTGAATGAGCTGAATGATTATTTGAAAGAAAAAGAACCGGACATAATGGGAATTGTAGAAACAAAATTAAAAGGCCCACTACCACCCAACAGTGTAGGACATGATGCATACAATTATTGGATTAGAAACAGAGAGAAAAAGCAAGGGGGTGGAGTTATGTTCCTGACTAAGAAGGATATAAACGTGAAAGGTGTCATATATGGAAAGAATACAGTAGAGATGATTATGATAGAAGTGGAAGACAGAGATAAGAAGAGCAGAAAATTTGTGATCAATTATGTGCCTCCGAAAACAGCCTCATGGGAGGAGAGTGAATATAAAAGTATGCTAGAGGACACAAAGATAGCATTAACTAAAATAATGGAAGACGGAGGAAGAATAGTTATGATGGGCGACTTTAATTGCAAAGAAATCTGCTGGGAAGAAATGACAGTAAAGAGTGGTGATGACTCATGGGGAAATGCTCTACTTGAGATGATTACTGACCATTCAATGACACAATGGATACAAGAGAACACTAGGTATAGAAATGAAGAAGAACCATCGAGGCTAGACTTAATAATTACATCTGAACCTAGAATAGTGGACAAGATTGAATATAAAACACCAATAGGTAAAAGTGACCACATATTGATTGAACTGGAACTTAATGAAGAAAAATATAGGAAAAGAAATGAACAATATAGAAAAGGAAGAATGATGTATGAAAAAACAAACTTTGATAAAATAAGAGAATTCTTCCAACAAGAAAACTGGGAAGAAATATACAAAGAAGAAACATCAGTGGAAGAGAAATGGAATATTTTGACAAAAATTTACAAAAAAGGAGTGGAAAAGTATGTCCCAAGACAAAAACAAGAAAAAGAATATGTAAAATGCTGGTACAACAAAAGTTGTAGGGAGTTAAAAGACAAAAGAGACAAAGCCTGGACCAGATGGAAAAAAGACAGAAGACCTGAAAAATGGAAAATATATACTGGTTATAGAAATGAATATGTACAAAAGTGCAGAGAGAAAAAAAGAAAATATGAAAAAGATGTTATAGAAAAGTGTAAAGATCAACCAAAACTATTCTACAGATTTGTAAACAATAAACTGAAAAACAAACAAGACTTGGAGAAATTGAGACAAGGAGGAGTTGAATACACTGAGGAAATGGAAATGGCAGAAATTATGAACAAACATTTTAAATCAGTGTTTACAAGGGAAAATATACAACCTGAAGAGATTGAGTGGAAAGAAAAAGTCCCCCCTATGGAAGAAATAGAAGTAACAAAGAATGAAATATTGACACACTTGGGTAATTTTGATGTCAGAAAATCGCATGGGCCAGATGAAATAGCAAACTGGATTCTGAAAGAATGCAGGAATGAACTGGCAGACAAAATACATAGCATAATAAGCAGTTCCTTAAAAGAAGGAAAAGTTCCAGAAGATTGGAAAAAAGCAAATATAGTACCTATATATAAAGGAGGAAATAAAGAAGAACCTACCAACTATAGACCAGTCTCTCTAACAAGTACAATAGCAAAAATTTGTGAAAGAATTATCAAAAGTAGATGGGTAAAATACTTGGAAAAAAACAACGTACTAAATCCAAGGCAATTTGGATTCAGACAAGGACGGTCATGCGTCACCAATTTAATATGTTTCTATTCAAGGCTAATAGATATAATACAAGAAAGAGATGGATGGGCTGATTGTGCATTTCTAGACCTAAAAAAAGCTTTTGACAAAGTACCACATAAGAAGTTGCTTAAGAAATTAGAATATGAAGGAGGAATACAAGGTAAATTGCTAAATTGGATGGAAGACTTTTTGCAAGAAAGAAAAATGAGAGTAGTGATAAGAGATCAGCACTCAAAATGGAATGAAGTAATAAGCGGTGTCCCGCAGGGAACAGTTCTGGCCCCAATAATGTTTGCTATATATATTAATGATATGGATGAAGGAATTGAAAGCTATATGAGCTTCTTTGCAGATGATGCAAAACTACTGAAAAGAGTGAAAACTGAAGAAGATTGTGAATCACTACAGAGGGATCTAAATAAAGTACAAGAATGGAGTAGGAAGTGGGAGATGGAGTTCAATACAAAAAAGTGTAGTATAATGGAATTTGGAAAAAGCAAAAATAGAATAACAGGATCATATAATTTGGGAGAAGAAGGAATAAATAAAGTAGAAAATGAGAAGGACCTGGGAGTCATTGTTATGAATAATATGTCACCTGAGAAACATATAAATAAGATTTTTGGAGAAACTTATAATTTAATAAGAACAATCAAAGTGGCATTTACATACCTGGATGAAGAAATGGTGAGGAAAATCCTAATCACCCTGATAAGACCAAGATTAGAATATGCAGCAACGATATGGTCACCAAGTACAAAAAAATGTATAAAAAAACTTGAAAGAATACAAAGAGCAATCACAAAACTGGCACCAACACTCTCAAAACTATCATATGAAGAGAGACTACAAAAACTTAAACTACAGACACTAGAGCAAAGAAGAGAGAGAGGAGATTTGATAGCTATTTACAGAATCATGAAAGGCATAGAAATTACTGATAGAGAGAATCTGATAAAATGGGATAACAGAAATACAAGAGGACACGGAAAGAAAATAAAAAAAGACAGCTATAGAAGAGATTTGAAAAAGAACAGCTTTCCTCACAGAGTAATAGACAGTTGGAACAAGTTAGATGAGAAAGTGGTGTGTGCAAAAACAATACATGAATTTAAAAATAGTTTAGATAAAATGAGATATGAAGACGGGACCCCACGAGCATAGCTCCCCTTCCCGTAAAATACAACTAGGTAAATACAACTAGGTAAATACACACTTCAACGAACGGACGGCTTAGACGACGTTCTGAAGAAAAAGTGAAATTTCGTGGATCCCGAAGCAAAGGAAGTACCTATTGTATTTACAGGGTGGGGGGGAAATTGCTCGTGGTGTAGGGGAAAGTGAGGAAAAAGGAGAAGGGGAGGGATTACTGAGGGAAATGGAAGGAAATGAGGAAGGTGAGGACTTGGCCCAGGCAGGCAGACGCCATCTAAACAAAAGAGGTCCGGACCAATTTAGCGACGACGAAATGTCTAACAAAAATGTAAAGATCAGAAGTATAGATAAGAGCAATACAGCAGAAGGTGATGAGAATATTTTCTAGGGATTTAAAGAGGGTGGGGGGGACACAAACCCCCACCCCCCGATGAACAAGACTAGAAGAGAAGCTCGATAAGATGATCGAGCACTGGGAACTTAGGTTCGGTCACGTTAACAACATTGTGCAGAGGGTTGAAAAATTGGAAGAACTAGAGAAGGCGAACAAAAACTTAACTAAGGAAATTAAAGAATTAAAAAAACAGTTAAAAGAAGTAAAAGAGGAGAATAAAGTCTTAAAGGAGAATAATAAGATAACAAGGAGGGTTGGAAAAAAAATCAAGAAAACAGTAAAGTTGCATTTACTGACATAATCAAACAGCAAATGAAAGAACAAACTGAAGACTCAGTTATTAAAGTGATGAGACAGAAGGAGAATATAGTAAGAGACTTAGCAGATAGAAAGAAATGTATAATTATATTAGGAATGGAAGAGAAACATAACCCAGATAGAACCACAAGAACCAAAGAGGAAAATGAAAAAGTAAGAAATTTACTAGAATTAGTTCAGGAAGATGAGCCAGAAATAATGAAACAAATCGAAGAGAAATTCAGGCTTGGGAAATATAGTACAGACAAGACCAGACCAATTAAGATTAAATTCAGGTCGCAAATGACGGCAGAGAATATCTTATCCAAAACAGGGAAACTAGCAACAAGTGAACAATATAAAAAGGTATGGATAAAAAGGGAAATGAATAAAGAGGAAAGAGAGGAGGAAATAAGGAATAGACATGAAGCTAAGAAAAAAAAAAACGAGGCCAGAACGGAGACAGAAAAACAAGAATTCTACTGGAGAGTAGTGAATATGAAATTGAAGAAATGGAACATAAAAGAGAGAAACACAAAAGAAACAGAGAATACAATGGAAATAATAGAAAGTTAAGAGTATCCTACACAAATATAGATGGATTAATAACAGGACTGAATGAACTGAACAAATATCTGAAAGAAAAAGATCCGGACATAATGGGATTTGTTGAGACAAAATTAAAAGGCCCACTACCACCCAACAGCATAGGACACAATGCATATAATTATTGGATTAGAAACAGAAAGATAAAACAAGGGATTGGAGTTATGTTCCTGACTAAGAAGGATATAAACGTGAAGAGAGTCACATATGGGAAGAATAGAGTAGAGATGATTATGATAGAAGTAGAAGATAGAGATAAGAAGAGCAGAAAGTTTGTAATAAACTACGTGCCCCCAAAAACAGCCTCATGGGAAGAGAATGAACATAAAAACATGTTAGAAACCACAATAGTAACACTAAACGAGATAATGGAAGATGGAGGAAGAATAGTTATGATGGGCGACTATAATTGCAAAGAAATATGCTGGGAAGAGATGACCGTAAAGGGTGGAGAAGACTCATGGGGAAGTGTTCTACTTGAGATGATTATTGACCACACAATGACACAATGGATTCAAGAGAACACTAGGTATAGAAATGAAGAAGAACCATCGAGACTAGACCTAATAATCACATCAGAACCTAAAATAGTGGAAAAGATAGAATACCAGGCACCAATAAGTAAAAGTGACCACATATTGATAGAACTAGAACTAAATGAAAAAAAATACATGAAAAGAAATGAACAATATAGAAAAGGAAGATTGATGTATGAACAAACAAATTTTGATAAAATAAGAAAATTCTTCCAAAATGAAAACTGGGAAAGAATACACAAAGAAGATACAACAGTAGAAGAGAAATGGAATATTTTGACAAAAATCTATAAAAAAAAAAGGAGTAGAAAAGTATGTCCCAAGACAAAAACAAGAAAAAGAATATGTAAAATGCTGGTACAACAAAAGTTGTAGGGAGATAAAAGACAAAAGAGACAAAGCTTGGACCAAATGGAAGAAAAACAAAAGACCTGAAAAATGGAAAATATATACTTGCTATAGAAATGAATATGTACAAGCGTGCAGAGAGGAAAAGAGAAAATATGAAAAAGATGTCATAGAAAAATGTAAAGATCAACCAAAACTATTCTACAGATTTGTAAACAACAAACTGAAAAACAAACAAGATTTGGAGAAATTAAGACAAGGAGGAGTTGAATACACAGAGGAAATTGAAATGGCGGAAATTATGAACAAACATTTTAAATCAGTGTTTACAAGGGAGAACATACAACCTGAAGAGATCGAATGGAAAGAGAAAGTCCCCCCTATGAAAGAAATAAAAGTAACAAAGAATGAAATATTGAACCACTTGAGTAATCTTGATGTCAGAAAATCACATGGACCAGATGAAATAGCAAACTGGATTTTGAAAGAATACAGGAATGAACTAGCAGACATAATACATAGCATAATAAACAGTTCCTTGAAAGAAGGTAAAGTTCCAGAAGATTGGAAAAAAGCAAATATAGTACCTATATATAAAGGAGGAAATAAAGAAGACCCTAACAACTATAGGCCAGTCTCTCTAACAAGTACAATAGCAAAAATTTGTGAAAGAATTGTCAAAAATAGATGGGTAAAATATTTAGAAAAAAAACAACGTGCTCAATCCAAGGCAATTTGGATTCAGACAAGGACGATCATGCGTCACCAATTTAATATGTTTCTATTTAAGACTAATAGATATAATACAAGAAAGAGATGGATGGGCTGATTGTGCATTTCTAGACCTAAAAAAAGCTTTTGACAAAGTACCACATAAGAAGTTGCTTAAGAAATTAGAAACTGAAGGAGGAATACAGGGCAAACTGCTAAATTGGATGGAAGACTTTTTGCAAGAAAGAAAAATGAGAGTGGTGATAAGAGATCAACACTCAAAATGGGGTGAAGTAATAAGCGGTGTTCCACAAGGAACAGTTCTGGCCCCAATAATGTTTGCTACATATATTAATGATATGGATGAAGGAATTGAAAGCTATATGAGCTTCTTTGCAGATGATGCAAAACTATTGAAAAAAGTGAACACGGAAGAAGATTGTGAATCACTACAAAGAGATCTAAATATAGAACAGGAATGGAGTAGGAAATGGGAGATGGAGTTCAATACAAAAAAGTGTAGTATAATGGAATTTGGAAAAAGCAAAAACAGAATAACAGGAGCATATAAATTGGGAGAAGAAGGAATAAAAAAAAGTAGAAAATGAGAAGGACCTGGGAGTCATTGTTATGAATAATATGTCACCTGAGAAACATATAAATAAGATTTTTGGAGAAACTTATAATTTAATAAGAACAATCAAAGTTGCATTTACATACCTGGATGAAGAAGTGGTGAAGAAAATCCTAATCACCCTGATAAGACCAAGATTGGAATATGCAGCAACGATATGGTCACCAAGTACAAAAAAATGTATAAAAAAAACTTGAAAGAATACAAAGAGCAATTACAAAACTGGCACCAACGCTCTCAAAACTATCATATGAAGAGAGACTAGAAAAACTTGAACTACAGACACTAGAGCAAAGAAGAGAGAGAGGAGATTTGATAGCTATTTACAGAATCATGAAAGGCATAGAAATTACTGATAGAGAGAATCTGATAAAATGGGATAACAGAAATACAAGAGGACACGGAAAGAAAATAAAAAAGACAGCTATAGAAGAGATTTGAAAAAGAACAGCTTTCCTCACAGAGTAATAGACAGTTGGAACAAGTTAGATGAGAAAGTGGTGTGTGCAAAAACAATACATGAATTTAAAAATAGTTTAGATAAAATGAGATATGAAGACGGGACCCCACGAGCATAGCTCCCCTTCCCGTAAAATACAACTAGGTAAATACAACTAGGTAAAATACATATATATATATATATATATATATATATATATATATATATATATATATATATATATATATATGTATGTATGTATGTATGTATATCGGTCAATCACATCAGCCACCCTGAGTCCACTGCTGAACAAAGGCCAACATTTGCCACGTCACTCCTGCAAACTTCTCAATCTCGTCTCTCCACCTTATGTCTGGTCTCCCTCTTCCACGGTTCCCATCTCGCGGCGTCTACTCAGTAACACATTTGCACCATCGCTCATCAATCGTTCGCACTAACTTACCTGCCCAATTCCACTTCCTCTCTTTTACCGCCTCCACAATATCTTTCACTCCAGTATACTCTCTCACTCAACATTCTCTCTTTCGGTCTCTTAGTGTTATTCCCATCATTGACCTCTCCATTCTCCTCTGTGCAGTGCTTAAACTTTGTTTCCATCGCCATCGTCAGTTTCCAAGTCTCATACCCATATATTATTGCTGGCAGAATGCACTGATTGTAAACTTTAATTTTAAGCATAAAGATAGAGAGCCTCTCAGGATTTTATTATATTTACCAAACACTTTCCAACCAAATGTAATACGTCTTCTCATTTCGTTATCATGATCTTTTGTCACTTTCATCATCTGACCTAAATAATAATGCTCCTCAACTTCTTCAAGACTCTCACCACTGATTATGATATCTCTACTTTGAACTTTCGTGTTGAACATTACTTTGTTTTTGGTCTTATTCATTTTTAACACACTTTGAGACTTTCTTTGTTCAGATCACTCAACAAATCTAGCAAGTCTTCTGCTTTACCTGAAATAAGAATAATGTCATCGGCAAATCTTAGGTGACTCAAATATTCGCCATATTCAAACCTCTCTCTTCCCAACAGAACCTTCTGAAAATCTCTTCCAAGTAAGCTGTAAATAATTTGGGTGAAATTGTATCGCCTTGCCCTACTCTTTTCTCGATCTTGATATTTTCTGTATTTTCATGTAGTCGAGTTATAGCGGTATCTTTCGTATAAATATTTTCAAAAACCCTTATGATCTGTTCATTTGTACCCTGATTGCGTTGCGAGTTTAGTATTGCT
>NC_134786.1:57047160-57052160 GCF_046742065.1 Oratosquilla oratoria
AGGACATCCAACGACTCCGCAAGAAGGACAGCATCACCAACAAATACAAGGTCATTGACCTTGGTGTTGACAATAGATGTTCTGCAACGACACTGACCGACAACTATCTAATACCCAGTCCATGCAGTGTTGAAAATTGTTGGGGCGAGGACACATTCTTGCCTCACTCCTGAACTAACAGAAAAGAGGCTAGACACAGCTCCTCCACACTTTACAGCACTCTGTTCCAAAGTATAAACCACATATAAAGTCAATAATCCTTACAGGAATCCCACGGATCCGCAGATTATCCCAGAGCACTCCACAATGCACCGAGTCAAACGCCTTCTTGAAGTCAACATAAGCTGCAAGAAACCCCTATTGAAACTCGCGTCGTCGTTCCACAAGAATACGAAGCGCTAGGATCCCATCAGTTGTTGACTTACTTGGGGTGAACACAGACTGTTCATGCCTCTGATACTTTAGCAGATGTGAAAGAGCCTGTGTCAGCAATAGATGACCAAGCACCTTACTTGGAACACTGAGCAGTGTAATGCCGCGGTAGTTGTTGTAGTCCTGCCGGTCCCCTTTGCACTTCCAGATAAGGACAACCAAATCCTTTTTCCAGTTAAAGAAAATGGTACTGGAGTGCCAGACAGCAAACAATATTGCATGCAATCCGCGGATCATGGCACCACCTCCAGCTTTCAGCAACTTCGCAATGGTGTTGCAGATGCCAGCTGCATTTCCACCATTGACTGTTAGAGAGGGCGGAGATTCGTCTATCGGTGGATCAGAAACCGCCATCCGAACACCATCGAGTGGAAGCTATCCGCTTGGAGGGTCAACCCATGAACAACTGCTCAAAGTACGAGTACTCGGCAAAGGAGCTATACCCCTCTAAACCTGACATTAGCTCTCCATCAACTGGTCGGACTGGGCTCCTCTGGTTCGCAGATTTGAAGCGGATTTTATTTATTTATTTTTTTTTCATGCACCGGTAAACAAATCTGAGGGTATTTGCATTAAAATGGCTCTCGACATCCTAAGAAATTCTCCTGACGTATCTCTCCTTATCCATTCTCATGAGAGCTCTAGTCCACCGTTTCTGAGTCCTGTATTCGTCCAGGTCCCCAAGCATTTTTGGTAGCACGGCCTAACTCTATACTCTCCAGTGTCTCCCGCGACGCCAGATCACTCCTCGACTTTGGGCACTCTCCTTGGCAGATTTCAGAGTTTCACATTTAAAAGTGTCCCACAGTTCATATAATAATCAATAGGAAACACATAAATGCATTGCAGGATGTAAGAAGCTACAGAGGAGCAGATTGCAACACTGACCACTTCCTGGTTCTGGGAAGGAATAGAGCTGAAATATCAATAAAGAAATCAACACCAGGGGAAAAGAGGAAAATATTTGATATAGAAAAACTGAAGGAAACAGAACTAAAGGATACTTTTCAGCTGAAATTAATCAATAGGTTCAGAATATTGGACATTTTAGAAGAAGAAACAGAAGAGAAAAGTGTAAACCAGACCTGGGAAGACATGTCAAACATGTTAAGAGAAGTGGCCGAGCAGGAAATTGGTTTCGCACCCAAAGAAAGAAGGAATCATTGGTTTGATAATGAGTGTAAGGCAGCACTAGAAGAAAGGAATAGAGCAAGGCAACAGATAATAGGACATCAAAATGACGAGGTGCAGAGGGAGAATTAGACTAAAGAAAATAGAGTCAAAAAGGTTATTAAGAGGAAAAAAGAGACAAGCTTTTCATAAGTTAAGTAGGAAAAATAAGACAATTTTATCAGGGAGTCAAAAGAATAAGAATTGGGTACCAAGCTAGACAGAGAATGATAAAGAATAAGAATGGAGAAATAATAGCAGGAGAGGCAGAAGTGATGGAAATATGGAAGGAACACTTTGAAGAATTATTAAATCCGCCAACGGAAAACAACCCAAACAACAATGATAATCGAACTATCCAAGGACCAGAAGAAAAGATGCCTGAAATATCTTTGGAGAAAGTTAAACGAGCAGTAAAACATTTAAGAAACAATAAAAGCCCCGGCAAAGACTGAATACCATCAGAAATATGGAAAGGAGAAGATTTTTTAACGAAATGACTACACAGACTGATAAAAATAATTTGGGCAAAAGAAAGCATATCAGATAGCTGGAGAGAAGGAATAAGCATCCCAATACACAAAAAAAGATGATAAATTAGAGTGCACAAACTATAGAGGAATAAGTCTACTATCAACTGCATATAAAGTTTTTACCAAGATATTGTATAACAGAATGGAAGAATACATGGAACATATAGTAGAAGAGTACCAATGCGGCTTTAGAAGAGGGAAGTCAACAACAGACCAAGATATTGTATAACAGAATGGAAGAATACATGGAACATATAGTAGAAGAGTACCAATGCGGCTTTAGAAGAGGGAGGTCAACAACAGATCAAATTTTTGTTATAAGACAACTAATAGAAAAGTATTGGGAATATGATAGGGAGCAAATACACATGTTCATCGATTTCAAACAGGCTTATGATAGAGTGAGCAGAACATCTCTATGGAAAATAATGGAAGAATTAGGAATGTCACATAAGTACATCAGATTAACAAGAGCATGCTATGAAAACACAAATAGCGTAGTGAGATGTGGGAGTAAAACTACATCACCTTTTCAGATCGGAGATGGCCTAAAACAAGTATGCATACTCTCACCACTGTTATTTAATCTGGCAATGAAAAAAATTATCAGAGGTAATATGAATAGGAGAGACGAAGGAATAAAATTGAAAGATATAGCCATAAAAGTGTTAGCGTATGCTGACGACGTTGACATCATGATAGAGAATCAAACAGAAATAAAAAACCTGGCGGCGCTCTTTAAAGAAGCTGCAGAAAGTGTTGGACTTAAGATCAATGAGAGCAAGACAGTCTAATTTGCCGGAAAGGGTACAGATTGCGGGGATGGACATAGTGTTAAATATTTTAAATACTTAGGAGTAAAGGTGACCAGTGACGGAAGAATGAAACAGGAAGTGGAAGCCAGAATCGGAGCAGGAAATCGATGTTACTACAGCCTAAAAGAATTGTTTGAAAAAGGTCAATATCAAGAACAACAAAACTGAGACTGTACAACTCAATAGTGAGACCAGTCATATTGTACGGCTGCGAAACATGGGCCCTTACGAAAGCTATGGAGAAGAAGTTTGAAATTCTTAAAAATAAGATTTTACGGAGAATTTTAGGACCCGTGTATGACAACCAAAGGCAAGAATGGAGAATAAGATATATATGGGAAATTCGAGAACAAACAAAGCAACCCCATATTAAAAATGTAATAAGATTAAAAAGATTGAAATGGGCAGGACATGTCACAAGGATGCAAGAAGATAGATGCCCAAAGAAAGTGCTCAATAGTGGAGTGCGTGGAAGACGACCACTTGGACGACCTATAACCGATGTCAAACTGATTGGCCTGTAGTTGCATATAGACGATCTATCTCCCTTCTTAAAAACAGGAACAACGTTTGCCTGCCTCCAAGCAGTTGGAACAGAACCAGTGTCTACCGATTTATTGAATATTTCAGTTAACTGGTACAGATTTCAAATTTACACTCTTTAAGCATTGTTGGGAAAATTTCGTCTGGACCCGGAGATTTTGTAGCTTTAAGTCTGTCAATCTGCTTGACTACTTCTTCTTTACTAATGCTGATATTAGTTAGACTACTTTCTTCATCCCCTCTGAAAATCGGATCGCAGTCAGGTACTTTATCTAACCTCTCATTAGTAAACACTGATAGAAAATAATTGTTAAACTCCTCACTCATTTTTTCTTCCGATTCTATCATGACATTTTCATCGTTTTTAATCGGTCCTATTCTTTATTTTTTGTTCTATAGAGGTGAAAGAAACCCTTTGGGTTGGATTTTGCTTGACTGGCAACCTTGATTTCATAATTACGTTTCGCTGAACGTGTATTCCTTTTAACCAGCTTTGCCATTTCGTTATATCTTGATCTAAGGTGTGATTCCCCGTTTTTTATTTTTACGTAAAGTCCTCTTTTCATTCCGATCTCATGTTTCAATCTGTCCGTCATCCATTTGGGAGTATTACTATTTTTCCGTATTGACTTTAGGGGGATAAATGTGTTTTGTGCATTAATAATTAGATCAGTTAGATTGTTATACATTTCTTCTAAATTTCTGACCTGACTGTTGGGCCCTCGCCCCCAAATGACCTGACCTAAGGTATGCATATTACCCTCCGTGACCCAGACCTGACTACCAGCCCCGCAACGAGAATCGAGAATGTCTGAAACGTCCGCCTGGCTTTTCGTATTCAATTTCAAATAGGTTTTTATATTGTCAAAGTTTGCTTTCCTGAAGTCTGGTACTTGAACGTTATTTGTACTTTTTAATTTTTCCCAAATAACATTAAATCTTATTTCTTGATGATCGCTAAAGCCTAGACTATCTCCCACTATTACGCTGCTAATTTGGTGCTCATTATTTGTTAGAATTAAGTCCAGGGTATTTTGTCCCCTCGTAGGATCGGTAATCACTTGTTTTAGGAAATTATCCTGCACCACATCTAGGAATTTCTTCGCTTCATGATCTCCTATTAAAGTTTCCCAGTCAATGTTTCTACAGTTAAAATCTCCCATGATTACAACGTTTTTGTACTGGGACGCTCTGTGAATTTCATGAATCAGGGAATCAGTCTGCTCAATGCTGAGGTTAGGAGGTCTATACAAGACGCCAATAATAACTTTTTTATTCTTGCCTATAATCTCTACCCAAATAGATTCCGTACAGTCCTCTTCCTTAATCGAATTGTTGATAATACAGTTTAATGTATTTTTAACGAAAAGTGCTACACCTCCCCCATTCCTGCCGACCCTATCCTTATGAAAAAACTTATATCCTTCTATTTCGATTTCCGGAAGGAAATGTTTATCAGCCATGTTGATCCAGGATTCAGTAATAGCTATGATATCGAAATTTTCTA
>NC_134786.1:57057160-57062160 GCF_046742065.1 Oratosquilla oratoria
CACACACACACACACACACACACACACACACACACACACACACACACACACACACAGAGAACCCCAAAAAAATCTACAGTTACATTAGAGATAAAAAGGTTATTATGAATCACATTGTCCTACTATTATCTGCTGACGGTCAACATGAGTATTCAAACGAAGGAATATGTAATATTTCAAACAAATATTTTTGCTCAGTATTCGTAAACGAAACACCTCAAAGTGAACTCCAAACTCAAGCCTGTGAAAAATATAGGGTAAATTTACTCGCTACGGTAAATATAACAAAAAGATAAATTAAAATGTGTAAGAAAACACCAGGGCCTGACGGTTGGCAGCCAAGAATCTTAAAGCAATTTAAAAATGAGATTGTTGTTCCATCAGAAAAAAAAAAAAAAAAAATCCATCATATCCGGAGATGTTCCAAGAGAATGGAAGCTAGCTAACGTCACTCCAATATTCAAAAAAGGTGACGAAAAGAAACCAAATAACTACAGGCCTATAAGCTTGACTTCAATCGTAGGAAAAATGATGGAAACTATCATCAGAGATGCTATCGAACATAATTTAGAATGTAACTGTTTGATAAATGATAGCCAGCATGGATTCAGACGGAAATGTTCTTGCGTGACTAATTTACTCGAATTCTACAACACAGTCATCTCGACTTATGACAAAAGAAACAATAGAGATCTAATATATCTATACTTTACAAAAGCTTTTGATACCGTCCCCCACGAAAAACTACTTACTAAATTAGCTTCACAATGAGTAAGTGGCAGCCTAGTAAGTTGGACTAGAAATTGGTTGAATGATCGAAAACAGAGAGTTGTTTTAAAAGGCAAAACTTCAAGATGGAAAATGTTACAAGTGGAGTTCCTCAGGGTTCCGTTCTTGGGCCACTTCTGTGCATAGTATATATAAATGATATAGACCACATTTGCTGATGATACGGAATGGCAAATGATCACTGATGTGCGGAATGGCAAATGATCACTTCAATCAATTAGATATTCAAGAATATTTAGATAAATTACAGCAATGGTCTGAAAAGTGGCTAATGAAATTTAACACAAGTAAATGCAAGGTTATGCACATGATTAAAGGTAACAGTAGGTACGATTACAAGTTATTTGGAAATTCGTAAACAAAAGTCGATAGTGAGAAGGATCTAGGGGTAATTATCAGTAACAATCTCAAACCATTTAAACAGTGTATTTCAGCCTCTGAGAAAGCAAATAAGATTCTAGGACTGATTGCGCGATCTTTTGACTTCAAAAGTTCATCTTTCATTAACAAGCTATATAAATCGTTAGTTCGTCCACATTTGGAATATGCTGTTTCTGTATGGTCACCGAATCTCATTAAAGGTAATGACAGATTGGAAAAAGTACAAAGGAGAGCCACAAAACTGATTCCAAATAACAAAAATAAATCATATGAAAATCGACTTAAAACATATGAATCTATTTTCCCTAAAAAATCGTAGACTCAGAGGTGACTTGATACAAATATTTAAGATTTTAAAGGGGATTGACAACATTAAAAGTAACAAAATTTTTACACTGAATGAGAATCCGACAAGAAAAAATGGCCTCAAACTGTCAGGAAATAAATCTAATTTGGAAGTGGGTAGAAACAACTTCGCCAACCGTGTAGTTAATGAATGGAATAAACTTCCTGCAGAGGCAGTGCAATGTAATTCAGTTCGAAGCTTTAAGATTCGTTTAGATAAACATTTAAGCAAGATGCTGTAATGACTGCCATTTATTTTATATTATTTGATTATTTGTTTGTTATTATTTGTCTGTTTATCTATTATTTACTTGATTTCCATTTGTTATTATTCATTTGTCACTTTATTATTATTTACTATTTATCTACCCGTGTGGTAGGGGAAAAGAATGCTACTAACAAGTCTTCTCACTTGAGTAGTACGAGGTGACAAAAAACGGGACGGGGGATGAGATTAGGAGTCCTACAACCTGTAGCCCCAAAGGGTACATTCCTAAAAAAGAAAGTAAAGGCATAAGAGGGTCTGGGAGTTTTCCAACCAGTACCCCAAGGTTTGGGTCTTTTAATGTGCGTGGATGTGGTACAGATGAGAGTAAAAGGGAAGAGGTAGGCAGTATGTTTGTGAGAAGAAAGATGGATGTGCTGGCTTTGAGTGAAACTAAAATGAAAGGGAAGGGCGAGTGTAAGTTTGGGAGTGTAGTTGGGAGGTTCTCAGGAGTGAAAAGGGGACTAGGGAGAGAAGGGGTGGCTATTCTAGTAAGTGAAGAGATAGGTAAGCGTGTAGTGGAGTGGAAGAAGGTTTCATCAAGGTTGATGTGGATGAAGGTGAAGCTGGGAAGGGAGATGTGGGTTTTTGTAAGTGCGTATTGGGCTGGTAGTGAGAAGAGCGTAGAGGAAAGGGAGGCTTTTTGGGTAGATTTAAATGAGTGCATAGAGGGATTAGAGAGAAATGTCAATGTAGTTGTATTGGGAGACCTTAATGCTAGGGTAGGAAACGAACCAATAGAAGGAGTGATTGGGAAGTATGGAGGTCCAGGTAAAAATCGTAGTGGAGAATTGATGGAGATGTGTCTAGAGAGTTGATGATAGCAAATACAGTGTTTAGGAAGAAAGTCAAGCATAAGTACACATTGGAAAGGGTGGTGGATGGAAGGGTGGCAGATAGAGCGTTGATGGACTATATAGTGGTGACCAGGAGTATGGTAGGAAGAGTTAAGGATGTACATGTTCTAAGGGGAGAGAGTGGGGGAATATCAGATAATTTTCTGATGGGAGGTAAATTGAGAGTGGAGAATAGGTGGAGAGAGAGGAAAAAGGGCAAAAGGTAGGGAGGTACTTAGAGTGAACTGCTTAGATGAAAAGAAAAGGAGAATGAGTATATGAAGAAACTGAGAGAGGAGTGGGAGGGAGTGAAGGATAGAGTAGAGCTAGGGTGGTTCAAGGAGGGAGTCATAAGGTGTGCAAAGATAGTGTGTGGAACAAGGAGGGCGGGAGGAAATAGAAGGAAGCGTAGTGAGTGGTGGGATGAGTAAACAAAGAAGGGTATAGAAGAGAAGAAGCAGGCTTTCACAGATTGGCTACAAATTAGGACGAGGGAACCGTATGAGAGGTACAAAGTAAAGAGAAAGGATGTTAAGCATAAGATAAAGGAAGCAAAGAGAAGAGCAGATGTGAAATGAGGTAAGGGTATAACAGAAAATTTTGAAAGTAATGAAAAGGTGTTTTGGAAAGAAATTAAAAGAGGAAGAGGAGGCGAATGAGGCAGAGAAGAAAAGGTAAAAGGTGCAGATGGAGAGATGATAATGGAAGAGAAGGCAGTGAGAGGAAGGTGGGCAGAGTATTTTAGGGAGTTGCTAGATGTGAAGGAGGATAGGGAGGGAAAGGCAGTTGCAGTGGGAAGCGCTAAGAAAATGAGAGTGATGAGTGAGGAAAATGGAGGAGAAATAGGAAAGCAGCTGTTAAGATGATGGCAACAAGTAAGGCACATGGATTGGATGTATGCCATGCAGAATGTCTGAAGAAAGGAGGTACAATTATGATGGACTGGCTGGTGAGGTTATTTAATGTTTGTTTAAGAGAGGGTAGAGTGCCGGAGGACTGGAGGAGTGCCTGTATCGTTCCGCTTTACAAGGGAAAGGGGGACAAGTGTGAGTGTAGTAGTTTCAGAGGGATCAGCTTGTTGAGTGTAGTTGGGAAGGCTTATGGGAGGGTCTTCATTGAGAGGATTAGGAGAGGAACAGAGGGAGTAATTGGTGAGGAACAGTGTGGTTTTAGGACGGGTAGGGGTTGCGTAGATCAGATTTTTGTGGTAAGACAGATATGTGAGAAAGCTATAGGAAAAGGTAAGGATGGTTTTTGGGCTTTTATGGATATGGAAAAGGCTTACGACAGGGTAGACAGGAAGGCACTGTGGGAGGTTATGCAGATATATGGGATAGGAGGAAAGCTGTTAAGAGCAGTCAAGAGTTTTTACGAGAATAGTAGAGCTTGTGTTAGGGTTAGAAATGGAGAGAGTGAATGGTTTGAGGTAAAGGTGGGACTTCGTCAGGGATGTGTTATGTCGCCCTGGCTGTTCAATATATACATGGATGTGGTGGTGCGAGAGGTATATGCAAGGGTGGGGGGTCAGGGGTTGGAGATGGTTAAAGAAAATGGAGAAAAGTGGGAAATAAGCCAGTTATTGTTTGCTGACGACACTGCACTTGTAGCAGGATCATAGGAGGGATTGAGGAAGTTAGTTACAGAGTTTGAGAAGGTGTGTGAAAGAAGAAAGCTGAAGATAAATGTGGGCAAAAGTAAGGTCATGAGATGTACAAGGGGAGAGAGTGACAACAGGCTGGAAGTGAGCATTAATGGAGAGCGACTGTGACAGGAAAGGGAGGAGTGGGGGTTGAGGTAGTATGTAGATTGAAAGAAGCGAGCAAATGCCTTGGTGGATTACAAAGTGTAATGAGAAATATACATTTGGGAATGGATGCTAAGAGGAGGTTATATGAAGCAGTGATTGTGCCGACAGCACTGTACGGGGCAGAAACATGGAACATAAGAGAGGAAGAGAGAGGGAGTTTGAATGTGTTTGAGATAAAATGTCTGAGAAGTATGATAGGGGTTACTAGACTAGATAGAGTGAGAAATGAGGAGGTGAGGAGGAGAACAGGGGTGGAAAGGGAGCTGGGAGATAAGGTTGATGAAAGAGTATTAGGATGGTTTGGACACATGGAAAGAATGAGTGAAGAAAGATTAGTAAAAGAAGTGTGGAAGGCAGAGCTGGAAGGAGTAAATATAAGGGGGCGTCCTAGGATGAGATGGATGGATGGGGTGAAAGGGGCATTACAAAAGAGAGGAATGTCTGTTGAGGAAGGACAGGAGAAGACAGAAGATAGGGGTAAATGGAGAAGGGTTGTGTATGGATGATGCTGTGATGCATGAGGGGGAGTGGGTGGGGGATGGGAGGTGAGGAAGTATGTATGAGAAATAATTTGACG
>NC_134786.1:57079660-57082160 GCF_046742065.1 Oratosquilla oratoria
TTTGTGGTGACCTATGTGCCCCCAAGAACGAATGCTTGGAAAGAAAATGAACATACAAAAATGCTAGAAGATACAAGAAAAACATTAAATGAGATACTAATGGGTAAGGGTAACCTAGTAATTATGGGAGACTTCAATTGCAAAGAAATTTGTTGGGACAACATGACAGTACGAGGAGATGACGTGTGGGGCAATGTACTGCTAGACATGACCATGGAGTACACAATGACCCAGTGGGTCAGTGAAAACACAAGGTACAGAAACAATGAAGAGCCATCAAAACTAGATTTAATATTTACAACGGAACCTGAAATAGTGGACAAAGTCCACTACAAGACACCAATTGGAAAGAGTGACCATGTACTCATCGAAACTGTACTAAAGGAAGAAATAGAGATGAAGAGGAGCGAAAAGCATAGGAAAGGAAGATTGATGTACAACAAAACAGACTTTGCAAAACTAAAGTCGTTCTTCCAGAATGCAAACTGGGAAAAATTCTATATGGAAGAGACAACAGTGGAAGAGAAATGGAACATACTGTTGGCTAATTACAATGAAGGGGTAAACAGGCATGTACCAAGACAAAAGCGAGAGAGAGAGTACATTAAATGTTGGTTCAACAAAAGATGCAGTGAGGCAAAAGGCAGAAGGGACAAAGCTTGGAAAAGGTGGAGAAAAGACAAAAAACAAAGCAAATGGCAAATTTATATAAACTATAGAAATGAGTATGTTAATGTGAGAAGTGAGGAGAAAAGGAACCATGAGAAGGATATTATAGATAAATGCAAAGATCAGCCCAAGCTATTCTACCGGTATGTAAATGGTAAACTTAAAACCAAACAGGAACTAGTGAAACTACGCCAAGGAAATATAGAATACACAGAAGAATTAGAGATGGCCGAAATCATGAACAACCACTTTAAATCTGTCTTCACCAGAGAGAAAATACAAAATTGGGACGTAGATGATAACAAACATTCTCCCCACATGAGTGAATTTACAACATCACAAAAAGAAATTTCAGAACATCTATCAAAACTGGACGTCAGAAAATCACATGGCCCGGATGGAATTGCAAATTGGATTCTAAAAGAAGGCAAAGAAGAGCTAATGGACAAAATACACATCATAATAAATAGCTCACTCAAGGAAGGAAAGATACCTAATGACTGGAAAAATGCTAACATTGTACCAATATATAAAGGAGGAAACAAGGAAGAACCCACCAACTATAGACCAGTATCACTAACAAGCACTATAGCCAAAATTTGTGAGAAAATCATCAAGAATAGATGGGTAAAACACCTGGATGATAACAACATATTAAACCCAAGACAATTCGGGTTCAGACAAGGTAGATCATGCACCACAAACTTGATATGCTTCTACTCAAGACTAATAGACATAGTGCAAGAAAGAAACGGATGGGCTGATTGTGCATTCCTAGACTTGCAAAAAGCATTTGACAAAGTACCACACAGAAAACTACTAAAAATACTGGAACACATAGGAGGAATACGAGGGAACCTACTAAAATGGATGGAAGACTTCCTGACTGGAAGAAAGATGAGAGTAGTACTCAAAGAAAAATATTCAGATTGGAAAGAGGTGATCAGTGGAGTACCGCAAGGATCTGTACTGGCTCCAATAATGTTTGCTATCTATATGAATGATATGGACGAGGGCGTGAACTGTTACATGATAAGGACTGTGAAGCACTGCAAGAAGATCTGAATAGGGTATGGAACTGGAGTCAGAAATGGGAAGTGGATTTTAATACTAAGAAGTGTAGCATAATGGAGTTTGGAAAAAGCAAAAACAGAATATCAAGAAATTATACAATTGGAACCAAGGAAGTAAAGAAAGTAGGATCCGAAAAAGACTTGGGAGTTATTATCACAAACGACTTGTCCTATGATACACAGATTAACTAAATTGTCGGGGAGACTTACAACTTGCTAAGATCAATAAAAGTGGCTTTTGCTTACCTGGACGAAGACATGATAAAAAAATGTTGGTTACATTGATAAGGCCTAGACTAGAGTATGCGGCGACATTGTGGTCCCCCAGTACCAAAAAGAACATAAAGAAAATAGAAAGAATCCAAAGAGCAGCTACAAAAATGGCACCTGCACTTGCAAACCTATCATACGAGGAGAGACTGGCTAAACTGGAGCTACCGACACTGGAGGAAAGAAGAGAGAGAGGAAATCTACTGACCATCTACAGAATCATGAAAGGCACAGAGATACTTGATAGAGAAGAATTACTAAACTGGGACAAGAGAAACACAAGAGGACATGGAAGGAAATTAAGAAAACATAGCTATAGAAGAGAACTGAAGAAAAACAGTTTTCCACATAGAGTTTTAGACACTTGGAACAAACTGGATAATGAAATAGTAAGCGCAAAAACCATTCACGAGTTTAAAAGCAAACTAGACACTGAGAGATACAATGGCGGGACAACACGAGCATAGCTCCCCTTCCCGCAAAATACA
>NC_134786.1:57087160-57089660 GCF_046742065.1 Oratosquilla oratoria
TCCTTCATCCATATCATTAATATATATAGCAAACATTATTGGGGCCAGAACTGTTCCCTGCGGGACACCGCTTATTACTTCATTCCATTTTGAGTGCTGATCTCTTATCACTACTCGCATTTTTCTTTCTTGCAAAAAGTCTTCCATCCAATTTAGCAATTTACCTTGTATTCCTCCTTCATATTCTAATTTCTTAAGCAACTTCTTATGTGGTACTTTGTCAAAAGCTTTTTTTAGGTCTAGAAATGCACAATCAGCCCATCCATCTCTTTCTTGTATTATATCTATTAGCCTTGAATAGAAACATATTAAATTGGTGACGCATGATCGTCCTTGTCTGAATCCAAATTGCCTTGGATTTAGTACGTTGTTTTTTTCCAAGTATTTTACCCATCTACTTTTGATAATTCTTTCACATATTTTTGCTATTGTACTTGTTAGAGAGACTGGTCTATAGTTGGTAGGTTCTTCTTTATTTCCTCCTTTATATATAGGTACTATATTTGCTTTTTTCCAATCTTCTGGAACTTTTCCTTCTTTTAAGGAACTGCTTATTATGCTATGTATTTTGTCTGCCAGTTCATTCCTACATTCTTTCAGAATCCAGTTTGCTATTTCATCTGGCCCATGCGATTTTCTGACATCAAAATTACCCAAGTGTGTCAATATTTCATTCTTCGTTACTTCTATTTCTTCCATAGGGGGGACTTTTTCCTTCCACTCAATCTCTTCAGGTTGTATATTTTCCCTTGTAAACACTGATTTAAAATGTTTGTTCATAATTTCTGCCATTTCCATTTCCTCAGTGTATTCAACTCCCCCTTGTCTTAATTTCTCCAAGTCTTGTTTGTTTTTCAGTTTATTGTTTACAAATCTGTAGAATAGTTTTGGTTGATCTTTACACTTTTCTATAACATCTTTTTCATATTTTCTTTTTTCCTCTCTGCACTTTTGTACATATTCATTTCTATAACCAGTATATATTTTCCATTTTTCAGGTCTTCTGTCTTTTTTCCATCCGGTCCAGGCTTTGTCTCTTTTGTCTTTTAACTCCCTACAACTTTTGTTGTACCAGCATTTTACATATTCTTTTTCTTGTTTTTGTCTTGGGACATACTTTTCCACTCCTTCTTTGTAAATTTTTGTCAAAATATTCCATTTCTCTTCCACTGATGTTTCTTCTTTGTATATTTCTTCCCAGTTTTCTTGTTGGAAGAATTCTCTTATTTTATCAAAGTTTGTTTTTTCATACATCATTCTTCCTTTTCTATATTGTTCATTTCTTTTCATATATTTTTCTTCATTAAGTTCCAGTTCAATCAATATGTGGTCACTTTTACCTATTGGTGTTTTATATTCAATCTTGTCCACTATTCTAGGTTCAGATGTAATTATTAAGTCTAGCCTCGATGGTTCTTCTTCATTTCTATACCTAGTGTTCTCTTGTATCCATTGTGTCATTGAATGGTCAGTAATCATCTCAAGTAGAGCATTTCCCCATGAGTCATCACCACTCTTTACTGTCATTTCTTCCCAGCAGATTTCTTTGCAATTAAAGTCGCCCATCATAACTATTCTTCCTCCGTCTTCCATTATTTTAGTTAATGCTATCTTTGTGTCCTCTAACATACTTTTATGTTCATTCTCCTCCCATGAGGCTGTTTTCGGAGGCACATAGTTGATCACAAATTTTCTGCTCTTCTTATCTCGGTCTTCCACTTCTATCATAATCATCTCTACTGTATTCTTTCCATATATGACACCTTTCACGTTTATATCCTTCTTTGTCAGGAACATAACTCCACCCCCTTGTTTTTTCTCTCTGTTTCTAATCCAATAATTGTATGTATCATGTCCTACACTGTTGGGTGGTAGTGGGCCTTTTAATTTTGTTTCTACAATTCCCATTATGTCCGGTTCTTTTTCTTTCAAATAATCATTCAGTTCATTCAATCCTGTTATCAATCCATCTATATTTGTGTAAGACACTCTTAGTTTTCTGCCACTTCCATTGTGTTCTCTGTTTCCCTTATGTTTTTCTTTAGTATGTCGAACTGCTTTATTTTCATGTTCACTACTCTCCAATAGAATCTCTCTTTCTCTGACTCCGTTCTTTCCTCGTTTTTTGCCTTAGCTTCAATTCTTTTCTGCTTTTCTGCCTCTCTTTCCTCCTTATTCATTTCTCTTTTTATCCATACCTTTTTATATTGATCATTTGTTGCTAGTTTCCCTGTCTTGGATAGAATTTTCTCTGCCGTTGTTTGTGACCTGAATTTAATCTTAATTGGTCTGGTCTTATCTGTACTATATTTTCCGAGTCTGAATTTTTCCTCAATTTCCTTTATAATTTCTGGTTCATCTTCCTGGACTAATTTTAATAAACTGCTTACCCTTTCATTTTCCTCCTTGATTCTTGCGGTTCTATCTGGGTTATGTTTCTCTTCCATTCCTAATATAATTATACATTTCTTTTTGTCAGCTAATTCTCTTACTATATTCT
>NC_134786.1:57092160-57094660 GCF_046742065.1 Oratosquilla oratoria
TCTCCATTCTCCTCTGTGCAGTCCTTAGTTTTGTTTCCATTGCCTTCGTTAGTTTCCAAGTCTCACACCCGTAGATTATTACTGGCAGAATGCATTGATTGTCAACTTTATGTTTCAAACATAAAGATAGCTTCTCACGATTTTATTACATTTACCAAACACTTTCCAACCAATTGTAATGCGTCGTTTTATTTCATTATCATGATCTTTCGCCACTTTCACCATCTGGTCTAAATAATTATACTCCTCAACTTCTTCAAGACTCTCACCAGCAATTATAATCTCTTTACTTTGAACTTTCGTGTTGACCATTACTTTGGTTTTACTCTTATTCATTTTTAAACCTACTTTGATACTTTCTTTGTTAACATCACTCAGCATATCTTGCAAGTCGTCTGCTCTTTCTGAAATAAGAATAATATCATCCGCAAATCTTAGGTGGTTCAAATATTTGCCATTAGTCTTTAAACCTTTATTTTCCCAATTCAACCTTCTGAAAATCTCTTCCAAATAAGCTGTAAATAATTTGGGTGAAATAGTATTGCCTTGCCGTACTCCTTTCTCGATCTTGATCTTCTCTGTTTCTCTATGTAATCGAATTATAGCGGTACCTTTCGCATAAATCTTTTCTAAAACCTTTGCGATCTGGTCGCTTGTACCCTGTTTGCGTAGCGAGTTTAGTATTGCTATTTGTTCTTCAGAGTCAAAGGCCTTCCCCTAATCTACAAAAGCTAAACACGGAGGTATATTGTATTCTGTCGTTTTTTTCGATTAGTTGGTTCATCGCCTGCAAATGGTCTAGAGTCGAGTATCAGCTACTAAAGCCTGCCTGTTCTCTCGGTTGGTTTCCATCTAAAACTTGACTTAGTCTACTTGTAAGGATCTTGGAGAATACTTTATATATACTTGATAGCAAGCTAATTGGTCGATAGTTACTAAGGTCCTTCTGATCTCCTTTTTTATGAAGCAAAATCACAATAGCATTGCACCACGATTCAGGAACGCTTTCTTGACGTAAGCACTGGGTGTACAACTGAGCCAACCTAATATAAACTTCTTTCCCTGCGTCTTTCAACAGATCTATCGATAAACCATCTTCCCCATGTGCTTTTCCTCGTTTCATATTTTTTAGAGCAAATTCTACTTCTTCCTTTGTAATCTCTGGTCCACTACTAACATCTGCAGATGAATTTACTGACTCAACTACGGTCTTTGACGAGTAAAGTTCTTGGTAAAATTCTTCTACTATTTTTACCATTCTGTTTCTACATTTAATGCTTTCTCCATTCCTTTCTTTCAAACATAGCATTTGGTGTCTTCCTAAAGTATGTCTGCGCTCGGTCCCTTTAATACTTTTACCTTTCCTAATAGTTTCCTCGATTCATCCATGTTTCTCTTTCTTTTCTCTGATCTCTGCCTTTTGTTGATAAGCTTGCTTAGTTCTATTCTTTCTATTTCGTCTCTCCTGATTTTAATCTGCATGGTCCTTCTTCTTTTAATTAGGTCATTTGTAGCTTTGGAGTATTTCTTTTCTCTAATACTTTTTGTACTTCCTACTTTTTCTGCCGATTCCCTAATGATATTCATTAAATTCAAATTCCTATATTCGACGGTGTCCTTGTTAGTTTTTAGAACTTCGAATTTATTCTTAATTTCTAATAGAAATTTCTTACTATTATCTTTAATCTTTGCAAGGTTGATTTCCTTTTTTAAAACAAGTTTATTTCTCTCGGCTCTGAAACTGAATTTAGCTGTGCAACCTACCATTCTGTGGTCACTACCTATGTTCACTTTATTTATCACCGTAACATTGCTAACGCTCTTGCTCTCGTCTTCTAATATGAAGTCTACTTCGTTCTTTGTTCTATTTGGACTTCTCCAGGTCCATTTACGACCTACACGCTTTTGGAAGAAAGTGTTCAGTATCCTCATGTTGTAGTTCTCTGCAAAATTGACTAACATCTCGCCTCTGTCAATTCTTTCACCTACTCCATACTTCCCAATGTACGACTCATCTCCCATCTTCTTCCCCACTTAGCATTAAAGTCACCTATTACCAACGTGTACTTATTTTTTTCTTGATCCATTACCTACTTAAACCATCATAGAAGGACTCAATTTCATTGTCTGAACTCTGTGAAGTTGGTGCATAAACCTGAACCTTACACAGTCTAATCACAATCCAAGCTACCCTGTCTGATAAACTACTGAACTTGACTACGTTACCAGCAACTTCTCGGTTTATCAAGAATCCTGTTCCACTGGATCTTTCTTTGTCCTTACCTCTATAGTACTGTAGAACAGGTGGTGACCATCTTGTGATTGTATCAGCTTTTCATCCGCTCTTCGGACTTCGCCCAGTCTTATGATGTCCCACATGATGTTGTCTAGTTCTTTCATTAAACTCTCCAGCCTGTGGTCTTCTGAGAGAGTTCTTACATTGTATGTATAGATCTTCATTTTCTTCATGTTGTTTAATGTCTAAGACTTACATCTGCTT
>NC_134786.1:57127160-57137160 GCF_046742065.1 Oratosquilla oratoria
CTCAACCGGCAGATTCAACCATATAAATTATATTAGTTATTATAATTCATCACTTGTATATATGAATTTATATAGAGTTAAAATAAATACTGAGTGTCCATACTCAGTTCCATACTATATACAGTTGTAAATAAACAGACAGAAGATGTTTAGAATTATAAGTTGTAAAATATTGTTGGCAACCGCCACTATTTTCTTCGTCACCTACTTGGATAGAAAGTACCAGTCACAGAGGCGACGCAATAAAGAGAAGAACCAAAATAATATTCTATCTCCAACGCCTCCAACCAATGTAGAACAACACAAGTCTACATTCTGGCGGCAGCGGTTACGGATTCGAACTTCAACACTACATTCCTACGAGGCACCCAAGCGGATTCCACGTGCTGAGAAGATACATCAGAGATCTACACTCCGGTCGAACATAGCCACTTCCCAACTCTATGCTGACCTGCGTCAAGCATCATACATACGAGGCAACGCTCTTCGCTACATCGTCCAGCTGCCCACTACGAGGAAATCCATCTTCGCTGCATTGCTCCCACGGGAGAGAGACTTCCCAAAAAAGACAACTACAGGAGTGCACATAGCATGCATCACTTCCAGTCATTTTCTCATTCTACACGGGTTTACATACTAATTCTACACTGCGCATCTTCGAGCATCATACCTGCGAGTCAAGTCTCCATCAGTGCATAGTACCAGCCAATGAGAGACAACCTCGCCAGCAGCAGCCAACACGCGAGCCTACAAACAATGACTCGTGCCCATTCCTGAAAACAGCAAGACTCGTGGAACATCAAAGGAAGTATCCTTCCACCAATCAAGCCAATTCGCCTAAGTTATTTCATTTCATTATCGTTCTATTTAGTGATTCCAGATTTTAGGCATACATGATTCTCGTTTTCTTTTTAACAGTATCCTGTAATTTTATCTCTCACCAGCTCTAGCCATAAAATATTGTATATTCATGCCAGATTTATTTTACTGCATTGATTCTTCAGAGATTCTCCCAAGAGCCAAATTCTACATAATTCCTGGTAAGTAGATACGATTTCCGTTCAAAACATCACCTAGGAGGCAATTACTCTTTTTTATGAAGTTGTCCAAACCTCTTTCTGACACGATATACGGACCTTGTACACGCAGCCGCTCTGCTCTGAATTGCAAAACACCAGACAAGTCCACCCATTCTGCTAACAACTCTTCGGATAATTCATCTGCCACACAAAACACCATGACAACACAGAATTTTATCATGGTTGTCAAGGATGAAACAACATTACCTAGATTTAACGGGAAGAACATTCCTGTACACAATTTCCTCTCTGACGTTGGATCAGAAATATTACGTAGAAACATCACAGACAACATATGTAAAATATTCATTCTAACATCCAGAATAGACAAAAACAACACATTAGCTGGTGATGCCATTCAGTCTGATCTTTTTTTGAGGAAACTAAGTCTTATCATGATTTCGTAGAGCACTTTAAGAAGTCTTTTGCATTATTTGAACCATTTGGATTACCCCCCCCCCTGCACTCATTGGCTATGACATACAATCATGGTCCACACCACACCAAAGAGAAAGCTGTGAAAATTGCTTCAACCTTTAAAAGCGAACTGAGAGCCTCAAAAACACTGACTGGGTCTCAGACGACAAAGTTTCATTGGAACACGTAGTCTCACTCATGGCGTATTTTCGACTGCTATCCCAATTACACCCTGATACACCCCCAGAAAGCCGGTACTATCCCATTCACACCAGGTATCACACTAGGCGAATTCTCTAGGAAATTAACTGACACTGATAAAGCAATCACCTAGATCCAAAGCCAGTCAGTACCCATTGCACCCACCCACACAATAGCCCAAGTCATACAGTCCACACCACGTAACACGAGATCAAGACATACATTTTTCACTCGACATCGTTCACACCAACGCTCTCCATCAAGAACACAACTGGTTTGTACACACCATACTGCCACAAACCAGGATATCTTGCAATCACATGTTACCACAGAATACCTTCACAACCAAACCACCACTGCGATTATCACGGAACATGTTTCCACACGAGTGATCGTTGTCGTGTGCTGTTAGCACGGAGGCAAATTCCCCATGTCACTTTCCCGCAAGACATTCACGTAACACATCTCCTTTATGACTAACAAGCACCAAGATTCAGCGCACATTAAGGCCAGTCACTCCATACCCTAAAGTTCCCTCGTCAACCCTACCTGCTCATTCCCTGGATATCCCAAACATGTATTCACCTTCTTTAATATTCAATGTAACTTCTAGTAACATCAAAATGAAAATATTTCTTGACACGGGTTCTCCAGTCAAAATAATGCCAAATCAGAGTTTCCATAAATTACGCGTTGCAAAAAAATGTGTCACCATTTTGGACACCCCACCCCCGATGTCAACACTTGCAATGTAGATGATGTACCATTCCCGATCGTCGGTAAATTCTCCTTAAACATTAGCTCCTAGATCATTGCCCATCCATTCCAGATACCACCTATGTAGCTGACGTTTACTTTTCTGCTGATATCCTCATAGGTTTACAACTGATGAAGCAACATAACATAGTCATTTACCCTGCTCAAAATTGTATAATTTATGCAAACCATTTCCTCCCTGCATTGCCATCAGCAACTCCTCATAACGTAAATCACATTCACGTGGCCGAGCAGGCACAGGCAGACCATGACCCCTCGTCACTTGCTTGTACTCCCTCCCTTCAAATTCACTCCGTTTCATTACACGAGGATGCACCAGCTGTTAGTACAAATTGTTCCACCACCTTTATACAACAAAGTACCCAGCGCTCAACTTCTTCCACATTACTGACAGCTGTGGACATGCATTCCAAACGTAACAGACGTACTAACCCCTCCCCCATGTTCAAATCAGTTAAACTCAGGACTAAACACCTATCAAGTAGCGTTGGTTTTTCATCGACTGAGGAAAAATTCTTGCCCCTCATTAGGGAATTCAACATCACATCCAGTCTAGTATCAGAAGTGTTATCTACATTCAAACATACTCACGCATTGCTCAGTAGCCCAAAGACACGGTTCCCTCGTGAGTATACAAAGATACACATACTAGTTTTTCAACCCCCACACACCGATATACTCTGTATGCCAGAAACTAGCTGTGTCAATGACATCTTCCTTTCAGCCAGCAGCTCAGCGTCAATGAAAGGTCACATTTACATTTTGATTGCCAACGAAACTAACGCAACCCTCCATCACACAGTTGGTACAAACATTTGCGATTTTGAAGTATATCCCTCACGCATTAAAGTCATGAATGACCAATTACCTATTTCTCAAGTTTGTACCATAACTTCCTACGTGCTCATGGCACAGAAACCCATTGCTGCATCACATTTCAACCCTATACGCTACCCTGATACACATGCAGACTTGATTGAACTTTGCAACAAATTCAGGCAAACTTTTGCCATTCCAGGTGAACCCCTTGGGGTTACTAACTTCATTCAGCATCACATACCCCTTCGTGAAAATTCAAAACCACTTTACATTCCCGCATATAGAATGCCACACAGTGAACCCATGATTGTAGATAACCTTATCCAAGACATGATTGCTCAGGACATTGAACTATCAATCAGCGAATGAAATTTCCCTCTCTTTGTTGTCCCTAAACACGATGGTTCCTTCCGCCAAGTAGTAGACTTCAGGGAATTAACTAAGCTAATTATCCCAGATAGACATCCCATCCCTGTATTAAAAGATCTCTTTCACTCCGTCGGTGAAAACAACGTAGTGTTCACAACCTTGAACTTTATTTCGGGATATTTCCAGATTTCCCTTGCTCCAGAGTCTAGACCCCTGACAGCCTTCAGTACCCCTACAGGACACTATCACTTCAAACGACTAGCCATGGGTCTCGCTGCAGCTCCTTCAGTGTTCAGACGACTTATGCACACAGTCCTTGCAGGTTTCATAAGCCATTCTGTGTTTATGTACCTCGATGATGTGATCACTGCTTCGAAATCGATTAGCGAACACTTACTCTTCACATTGTCTTCTCACGACTAACAAAAGCAGGCTCCTGTATGCATGCTATCCTGCAAGCAAAGAGCAACAGTGAAACAGGTTAGACGATTTACGCGTTTATTAATCAGTGGGTTATGGATACATGAGAGTGCTAGATGCGAACGGGAATAACGACGAGTATCGCCTGGCGTGGGGACAGTGTCCTTCGCTACACAGGGAGAAGAGACGTTGCCACGCCTATTACACGTATGAAAAGGGACTTTGTCGGCCGTATGAAAGGGATCCTTGTACAGGAAGCATCACTGCTGGTCAGGGCACGCCACGACATTACAGTACCCTGCCCTATGCTAGTACCCTATGCTAAAGCACACACCACAGCCCCAAACTAAAGCTTAAGAAGTGCTCCTTCCTTCAGAAAGAAATGCGCTTCTTAAGATATGTCCTTAACTTACAAGGAATTTTAAACTCGCGGGACAAGGTCAAGGCAGTCATTAATTTTCCACGTCATACTTCTGTTGACCATGTACATTTATTCATTGGTCTATTAGGATTTTACAAACGATATGTTCCAGGTTACGCTGTGATAGCAGCACCATTAACTTCGCTACTTAAGCAGGACACCTCCTTCACTTGGACACCTAACCAAGAGAAAACCTTTAATGACTTAAAAAGAGCCTTAACTACGGCACCTGTCCTTGCTTCCCCAAACCACAAGCTTCCTTTCAAAGTATACACAGATGCGTCCTACACCGGACTTGGCGCAGTTCTCATGCAACAACACGACACAAAATTCAGACCAATTGCCTATGCTAGCCGCACACTCAACAAACACGAACAAAATTACTCAGTCACAGACATAGAAGCATTAGCTGTAATATGCGCCCTCAAACACTTCAAAGAGATCATTATTGGTTACGACATACACATATACATGGACCATCAACCGATCTTACACCTCTTTAAAGAAAATAATCTATCAAGAAAATTTGCTCGATGGTTCCTCATAATACAGGAGTTCATGCCCACCTTTCATTTTGTTCAGGGTAAACCGAACTTAGTGGCAGACGCTCTCAGTCGCTATATCATAACTATTACTAAAAATTCCAATTCAGTAACTTACACAAGCACAAAGATCAGATCCTCTATGGAAATGTGTTATATACTTTTTCGAATCTGCAGACACAACTTATACGGATGATTTCCCTCCCAATCTCAACAATAAATTACACGTTAGTTGATAACACATTCTATCACAAAACAACACTAATAAACAAACATGAACCCAACCGATCAGTGTTTCGGCTTGTAGTCCCTACGGACTTCATTCCTGAAGTTCTGACATTTTTACATGACTCCCCCATTGCTCCACACCTTGGTAAGGAGAAATGCGTTACACAAGCCAGATTGCAATACATACATACATACATACATATATACATACATACATACATACATACATACATACATATACCAAAGGCTTTTTCCCCCTTACAAGGGAGGTAGCAAAAAAAAAAAAAAAAAAAAAATCATTCCCACCCATTCCATCCCTAAATACACTCCACTCCCCTCCAACTTCTACCCTCCCTCTCATCTTAGCACCTCCTGGATGACGGATCATCCCTGCATCTTGTCCACTGCCATGGGACAGAAGCAGTGTCGCAAGACACAGCACATCCACAGCAAGGCCACTTCATAAAATCGGCGACCTCCCCCCTCTCCGTCCCCCCATGCAGAAAAGGAGAAGACGGGGAGAAATCCCTTCAGCTGCGTCAAATTTTTCTCACACATTCTACCTCACCCCCATCCCCCACCCATTCTTCCCCATGCATCACAGCATCATCCATATACAACCATTCTCCATTCACTCCTATCTTCTGTCCTCTCCCGTCCTTCCTCAACAGACATTCCCCTCTTCCCCAAAGCCCTTTTCACCCCATCCATCCATCTCATCCTAGGTCGCCCCCTCATGTTCACTCCCTCCACTTCTGCCTTCCACACCTCTTTTACTAGTCTTTCTTCACTCATTCTTTCCATGTGTCCAAACCATCCCAACACTCTTTCATCAACCCTATCTCCCAACTCCCTTTCCACCCCCGTTCTCCTCACCTCCTCACTCATTTCTCCCTCATCTCAAACACATTCAAACTCCTTCTCTCTTCCTCCTTTATGTTCCACGTTTCTGCCCCAGTGCTGTCGGCACAATCAATCCTTCATACAGTCTCCTCTTAGCATCCATTCCCAAGTGTCTATTTCTCATTACACTTTTTTTAATCTTCCAAGGCATTTATTTGCTTCTCTCAATCTACATTCTACCTCCACCTCCACTCCTCCCTTTCCTGCCACATTTGTACCCAATTACCTAAAACTATCCACTTCCTCCAGTCGCTCTCCCTTAATGCTCACTTCCAGTCTACTGCCATTTTCACCCCTTGTACATCTCATCACCTTACTTTTGCCCACATTTATCTTCAACTTCCTTCTTTCACACACTCTCCCAAACTCTGTCACTAACTTCCTCAATCCCTCCTCTGATCCTGCCACAAGGGCAATGTCGTCCGCAAACAACAGCTGGCTCACCTCCCACTTTTTTCCATTTTCTTTAACCATCTCCAATCCCTGACCCACTACCTTTACATATACCTCTCGCACCACCCCATCCATGTATAAATCGAACAGCCAGGGCGACATAACACATCCCTGACGAAGTCCCACCTTTACCTCGAACCACTCACGCTCTCCATTTCTTATCCTGACGCACGCTCTACTACTCTCATAAAAACTATTGACTGCTCCTAGAAGCTTTCCTCCTATCCCGTATATCTGCAAAACCTCCCACAGTGCCTTCCTGTCTACCCTGTCATAAGCCTTTTCCAGATCCATAAAAGTAAAAAAAAATCCTTGCCTTTTCCTATAGCTTTCTCACATATCTGTCTTACCACAAAAATCTGATCTACACAACCTCTACCTGTCCTGAATCCACACTGTTCCTCACCAATTACTCCCTCTGTTCCTCTCCTAATCCTATCAATCAAGATCCTCCCATAAGCCTTCCCAACTACACTTAACAAGCCAATACCTCTGAAACTACTACACTCACACTTGTCCCCTTTTCCCTTGTAGAGTGGAACTATACAGGCACTCCTCCAGTCCTCCGGCACTCTACCCTCTCTCCAGCAAACATTAAATAACCTCACCAGCCAGTCCACCGTCGCTGTACCTCCCTTTTTCAGACATTCTGCATGGCGTCCATCCAGACCAGGTGTTTCACCTGCTCTCATCATCTTGACAACTGCCTTCACTTCATCCTTCCTTATTTCTCCTCCATTTTCCTCACTCATCACTCTCATTTTCTTAGCGCTTCCCACTACAAATACCTTTCCCTCCCTATCCTCCTTCACATTTAGCAACTCCCTAAAATACTCTGCCCATCTTCCTCTTACTGCCTTCTCTTCCATTATCATCTCTCCATCTGCACCTTTTACCTTTTCTTCTCTACTTGATTCACCTCCTCTTCCTCTCTTAATTTCTTTCCAAAACATCTTTTTATTACTTTAAAAAATTTCTGTCATACTCTTACCTAGAGATGCAGCTAAAAAAAAAAAAAAAAAAAAAAAAAATTGACCAAGAAAAACATGGATATTTTCGTTTATATATATATATATATATATATATATATATATATATATATATATATATATTTAATAACTCAGCAAGGAAAATAACCATATTACAATAATTTTTCTGTTAGAATATAAAATAAATCAGTATACCCCTCACTTAAGGTTTTCTATGGTGTTTGGGCACTTTTATTTTCTGTGGTTTCATGTTTTGATGTGTTTTATCTATTTTATAATGTATAGTTGCCCCACTTAGTTTTGGCACAGTTTTAAAAATGTTTCGGACATGAATAGCAACTCGCCCGGTAATTTTTATTACATTTTCGTGTCTGTTCATTTACATGCTTTTTTTTTTTTTTTTTCTTTGCTAAATAGTAACTACCTTAAAAATGTGACAAACACCGAAATATTCAAAATGGTGTAGCAGACGACACATTTTTCTTGACTTACTAATGACATCTATCACTCTTATTTGACAAGTAATACGATTAATATACGTTGCAGAGGAGAGAGAGAGAGAACGCAGGAATCCGTTCACGTAGTGGTCAATGGTAGACTAACAACCAGCTTCAAGCTGTGAGTGGTGTTGAGTGCAGTGACAAACTAACCAAAACTAACTCGTATACTTATAAGTTATGTTATAACCCTATTATTAAATCAATTATTTTCATTTATTTATTCAGGAGAGGGCTTGTGATCCAATTATGTTATGTTAATTGTGATGAAAAAAAAATATTTTAATCGCGTTTTTTTCATAAGGAAAAACTTGTTTATAAAAAAACGCGATTATTTTTTTTTTCATCACAATTAACATAACATAATTGGATCACAAGCCCTCTCCTGAATAAATAAATGAAAATAATTGATTTAATAATAGGGTTATAACATAACATATAAGTATATTAGTTAGTTTTGGTTAGTTTGTCACTGCACTCAACACCACTCACAGCTTGAAGCTAGTTGTTAGTCTACCATTGACCACTACGTGAACGGATTCCTGCGTTCTCTCTCTCTCTCCTCTGCAACGTATATTAATCGTATTACTTGTCAAATAAGAGTGATAGATGTCATTAGTAAGTCAAGAAAAATGTGTCGTCTGCTACACCATTTTGAGTATTTCGCTGTTTGTCACATTTTTAAGGTAGTTACTATTTAGAAAAAAAAAAGTAAATGAACAGACACGAAAATGTAATAAAAAAGAATACCGGGCGAGTTGCTATTCTTGTCCGAAACATTTTTAAAACTGTGCCAAAACTAAGTGGGGCAACTGTACATTATAAAATAAATAAAACACATCAAAGCATGAAACTACATAAAATGGAAGTGCCCTAACACCATAGAAAACCTTAAGTGAGGGGTATACTGATTTATTTGATATTCTAACATAGAAAAATTATTGTAATATGGTTATTTTCCTTGCTGAGTTATTTTAAAACAAAATATATAAAAAAACGAAAATATCCATGTTTTTTGTCGTTTTTTTAAACATGTTTTAAAAAAACACGTTTTTTCTGAGTTGCATCTCAAGGACTTATGTATGATTGTAGGTTAAAGTTAAGGGATAGCGAGCAAAAAGTCAGGTAGAAAGTAAGCTCTGAGCCTTGATGGGTGGCGGGGAGTACAACAGTTTCCCCCCATTACTATGTTAACCCTTTTTCCACTGTCCAAGTGGCGGATCTGTGTTTAGGCACCGTCCAGGTTCAGTATGGGAAATTGGAGTGTTTAATCTTTGAAGAGTATGCTAAGATAAAAGGTAAATTTTGTAAGGTAGCCAGCCAATAGCCATACTGGCCCATATACAGTATCTACACTTGTTGCAGGCTTGCAGCATCTGACAGTGACTTTATATGGTCAATTACTTGTTTATTTTTATACTCTGTCTAATGCCTCTTTGAATAAGATAGATGCACATATGTGGAGGGATGAATAACATACTTGCACCTGTTTTTACATACTAGATATTTAATATCTGAACAAATTTGGACAAGATTAAAAAAAAAAAAAAAGCAAAAAAAGAAAAATAAGTTTTTTATAAAAAAAAACAGCGATTATTTTTTTTATATATATATACAAGCTCCCGGCTGACGCCGGACATGGCTCCGCCATGGTTGCTTGGCCTGCGGCGCTGCTCGCTTCGCCCCCGGGGTGCTTCGCGCCCCAGGGCTCCGCCCTCATTGTTTTAATGTATAATTTGTTCGGTTTGGTTTAGATAATAAAAGAGAGGAACCCATACAGGGTTTTTTTTATTCAGTACCGGTAATAACAACATCTTTGGACGCTTTAGGTCGTTTACGTGGTGGAGTCCTAACTTCGTCTTCCGAATCATCATTGTCGTCATCG
>NC_134786.1:57139660-57249660 GCF_046742065.1 Oratosquilla oratoria
TCTACTCTATCCTTCACTCCCTCCTACTCCTCTCTCTGATTCTTCTTGTACTCCTTCTCCTTTTCCTTCTCATTTAAGTAGTTCACTCTAAGCACCTCCCTGCCTTCTGTCCTTTTCCTCTTTCTCCATCTATCCTCCACTCTCAACTTACCTTCCACCAAAAAATGATCTGATATTCCCCCACTCTCTCCCCTTAGAACATGCACATCCTTAACTCTTCCTATTATACTCCTATCTACCACTACATAGTCCATTAACGCTCTATCTACCACCCTTCCATCCATCACCCTTCTCCCATGTGTATTTATGCTTGACTTTCTTCCGAAACACTGTATTTGCTATCATCAACTCTCTTTCCTGGAACTCCGCAATTCCCAACCACTCCGTCTATTGGTTAATTTCCTACCCTAGCATTAAGGTCTCCCAATACTACTACATTGACGTTCCTCCCTAATCCCTCTATGCACTCATTTAAATATATCCAAAAAGTCTCCCTTACTTCTACACTCTTCTCACTGCCAGGCCCATATATACTTACAAAAACCCACATCTCCTTTCCCAGTTTCACCTTCATCCACATTAACCTTGAAGAAACCTCCTTCCACTCCACTACACGTTTACCTATCTCTTCACTTACTAGTATAGCCACCCCTTCTCCCCCTGGACCTCTCTTTACTCCTGAGAACCTCCCAACTACACTCCCAAACTCACACTCGCCCTTCCCTCTCAACTTAGTTTTACTCAAAGCAAACACACCCATCTTTCTTCTCACATACATACTACCTATATCTCCCCTTTTACTCTCATCTGTGCCACATCCACGCACATTAAAAGACCCAAACCTTAGGGTACTGGTTAGAAAACTCTGTCGACCATTTTTCCATATTCTATATTCTTTCCCCCGTACCAGACAAAATAGCACAGCATGTGGCAAAGACCCTTCTTGACAAACTCATATGCCCCTTCACTTCACCCAAAACTCTGATTTCTGACGACGGGACTGAGTTTAACAATGAGATTCCTTCAAATGTTTGTAGATACTTTCAAATCACAAAATGTAATACTACTGCTTACCACCCTAGTTCAAATGGCTTAGTTGAACGCCAGAACCGAAAGATTCTCAATGTTCTTCGACACCTTGCTTCTGATCTTCATTCCTCTTAGGATGAATATGTCCCCATGATTCAAGCTTGCATTAACAGTGCCATAAACAGGTCAATATAGGAATCACCTCATTTTGTCCTCTTTGGCTCGGACAAGAATATATATATATATATATGTGTATATATATATATATATATATATATATATATATATATATATATATATATAAATATATATACCATATGACCTTCTTTTTTTCAGAACTACTTCCCATTTACATACATATACCAAGGCTTTTTCCCCCTTACAAGGGGGGTAGCCAAAAAGGGAAAGGCATAAAATCATTCCCACCCATTCCATCCCTGAATACACTCCACACCCCTCCACCCTCCCTCTTATCTGAGCACCTCCTGGATGACGGGTCATCCCTGCACCTTGTCCACTGCCCTGGGTCAGAAGCAGCGTCGCAAGACACAGCACATCCACAGCAAGGCCGCTTCATTAAATCGGCGACCCCCCTCTCCGTCCCCCCATTGCATAAAAGGAGAGGACGGGGAGAAATCCCTTCGGGCTGCGTCAAATTTTGCTCACACATACTACCTCACCCCCCATCCCCCCGCCCATTCCACCTCATGCAATCACAACATCATCCATATACAACCATTCTCCATTCACCCCTGTCTTCTGTCCTCTCCCATCCTTCCTCAACAGACATTCCCCTCTTCCCCAAAGCCCCCTTCACCCCATCCATCCACCTCATCCTAGGGCGTCCCCTCATGTTCACTCCCTCCACATCTGCCTTCCATACCTCTTTTACTAGTCTTTCTTCACTCATTCTTTCCATGTGTCCAAACCATTCTAATATTCTTTCATCAACCCTATCTCCCAGCTCCTTTTTCACCCCTGTTCTCCTCCTCACCTCCTCATTTCTCCCTCTATCTAGCCTAGTAACCCCCATCATACTTCTCAGACACCTCATCTCAAACACATTCAAACTCCTTCTCTCTTCTTCTTTTATGTTCCATGTTTCTGCCACATACAGTGCTGTCGGCACAATCACTCCTTCATACAGTCTCCTCTTAGCATCCATTCCCAAATGTCTATTTCTCATTACATTTTCTAATCCACCACAAGGCACTTACTCGCTTCTCTCAATCTACATTCTACCTCCACCTCCACTCCTCCCTTTCCTGCCACATTTGCACCCAAGTACCTAAAACTATCCACTTCCTCCAGTCGCTCTCCCTTAATGCTCACTTCCAGTCTGCTGCCACTTTCACCCCTTGTACATCTCATCACCTTACTTTTACCCACATTTATCTTTAGCTTTCTTCTATCACATACTCTCCCAAACTCTACCACCAACTTCCTCAATCCCTCCTCCGATCCTGCCCCAAGCGCAGTGTCGTCCGCAAACAACAGCTGGCTCACCTCTCACTTTTCTCCATTATCTATAACTATCTCCAATCCCTGACCCATCACACTCTCGCACCACCCCATCCATGTATAAGTTGAACAGCCAGGGCGGCATAACACATCCCTGACGAAGACCCACCTTTACCTCGAACTACTCACTCTCTCCATTTCCAATCCTGACACAAGCTCTACTACTCTCATAAAAACTCTTGACAGCTCCAGAAGCTTTCCTCCTATCCCATATATCTGCATAACCTCCCACAGTGCCTTTCTGTCTACCCTATCATAAGCCTTTTCCAGATCCATAAAAGCCCAAAAAACATCCTTCCCCTTTCCTATAGCTTTCTCACATATCTGTCTTACCACAAAAATCTGATCTACACAACCTCTACCTGTCCTGAATCCACACTGTTCCTCACCAATTACTCCTTCTGTTCCTCTCCTAATCCTCTCAATCAAGATCCTCCCATAAGCCTTCCCAACTACACTTAACAGGTCCTGGAGCTGCAGCGTCTACGTCGTGGGACCACCCCCCAACCCCAAGAGTTGGGGGCCAAACAGCAGCAACCACCCCTGGCCATCAGCTCTACGCAGGTGGCACCGATCCCCAAGAGGAGCTACGCCTGCCTTGGGGAGTACCACAATCCTTTTTCCCAACATGCAATGTTACGTTTTTTCTGCACCGAGGGGTGATTTTCCGGCGATCACCCCTCTTCTTCTACCATTAGCCGGAGATGTAGAGAGCAATCCTGGGCCCACCACAAAATACACATGCCCAACATGCTCTAAACCCATTACTTCGAGCAGACAGACAAAGGGCTCAGTTCAGTGCAATATGTGCAAAAACTGGGCCCACCTCACTTGTACAACACTTGCTGACACAAACCAATACACAAACACTTGGACATGTTCTACCTGCCCTCCAGTAACCCCACTCCCACCTCCCCAACCACAGCCAGCACCCTTACCCACTCCCAATTTCCCTTTGCCCTTACCCCCGATCAGTACTCCCCTTCCTTTGTCCCCGATCTCTCCTTTCCCCCCTCTAACCCAGATCCTACACCTTCCCCATTACCACCCCAACCTCAACCCCAAACGGCAACATACAACACATACAAAACACACAACATCAACATATTACAACACAACATTGACGGTATTAACACGAAAAAACATGAACTTGAACACTTTCTTAAACAACACAACATACACATTGCGATTATACAAGAAACAAAACTAAGACACTCACACAAAACACCATCATTTCATAATTACACCACCATCAGACAAGACCGGACCGACGGCAATGGCGGTGGACTCATCACCCTGATCCACTACTCCATCTGTTTTGTGGACACAAGTGACACAACCAAAATTCTCCTCCCTACCACAGATAACACAACAGAAATCCAATCCATTCGAATCCGCACAGGCAACAAATCAACACTGACAATAGTTAACATGTACATTCCCCCACAATCATCCCCCACAGTTCCAAACACCTTCAGGCCTCAATTTAGCCAACTAGCCTCAATCCCCAACCTGATCATGGTTGGTGACTTCAACGCCAAGTCGTCTGCCTGGTATGTCGACAACCCTGACACAGACAGAGGGCTTGATATACAGACTCAGTTTGACACATTGACTATCATGAACAACACACATAATCATACACATATCCCACACCAAGCCCTCTACACTCCCTCCTCTCCTGATATCACCTTCTGCTCCCCCTGCCTAACCCCAACAACATCATGGAGAGTGGTCGGAACCCTTGCTTCTGACCACCTTCCAATCATCATCACCACCAAAACAAGATGCACCCCAGTTGGCCACAGACACACATACACCAATTACAAGAGAGCTAACTGGGAAGCTTTTACTAAAGAGACAGAACAACATTTTGAAACACTTAACAGTACACCAATCACAAACATAAACAATGCTGTGCACATTTTTAATACAATCATACAAAACGCAGACAAGAGATACATCCCTAGAGGCAACAGAAAATCACACAACCCCAACTTCACACCAGAAATCCAAGACCACATCAGACAACGTGACACACTTAAACACGATACCCCCACACCTATCCCTCAAAACATAGCAGACCAAATACAAACACTAAACACTGTGATTGCTAATAAGATACACGAACAAAAAACACAAAATTGGCAAAACTTTATCAATGCACTTGATCACAAAACAAACACCAGCAAATTGTACAAAACACTCAACAGCATTACACTATCCAACAGTAACACTACACGCTCTCACGCAGCAATAATCACAACAACAGATAATCTACCCTCAAACAGACAACAAGCAAACGCACTCATACGTCATTTTGCACAGACAAGCCATCTCACTTCTCACCCTGACGACCGACGCACCATTCGACGTAAGAAAGACTTTCCCACAGACTCAGACTATACACCCTTCATAGACAGTCAGACAAAACTCATAATACATAATCTCAAGCACTCATCTGCCTGTGGCCCTGATAATATAAGCAACATCCACCTAAAACACATTGGACCACAAGGTATACACGCACTCACAAACATTGCAAACTACAGCTATTCACACAACACTATACCCGACATCTGGAAGCATGGTAAAATAATCACCATTCCAAAACCGAACAAAGACCCAACAATCCCAACATCGCACCGCCCAATCACACTTCTCTGCACCCCCTCTAAAGTCATTGAACGCCTAATACTTAAACTTGTCACACCACATATTCCCCTTGCTGACTCACAACACGGTTTTAGGCCACTACACTCCACAAACACTCTTCTGATAAACCTCACACAAAGAATTTTAGATGGCATCAATTCAGATAGGCCCCACCACAGAACACTTCTCATAATATTAGACATTAGTAAAGCTTTTGATGCTATCCCCCGCCACAACCTAACAAATAAAATATATAACACAGACATGCACAATAACACCAAAAGATGGCTGGCCAATTATCTGGCAGGTAGGAATGCTTACGTGTCATATAATGGCCAATCATCGCACATCAGAAACATTAAGAATGGAGTACCACAGGGCTCAGTTCTATCCCCCACACTATCTAATCTATACATGCATGACTTACCCACACCAGACAACTCAGAAATACAAATCTCTTCCTACGCAGACGACATAACAATCACATGCACACATCGTAACACAGACAAAGCTGCAGAAATAATCCAGCCATACCTTGATACACTCAACACATGGTTCATCACAAACAGACTCAAAATAGCTCCAACCAAATCTACAGCAACACTTCTCACCAACTGGACAATAGAACACAAATACATACCTCATCTCTACATCAACAACACTCTAATACCACACACAAACAACCAAAAACTCTTGGTGTAACATACGATACATACATGTCTTTCAAACAACACATCACAAACATAAAAAACAAATGCACACCTAGACTTAACGCACTTAAGTCAATCACTGGAACGACATTTGGACAAAACAAACTAATATAACAATATACAAACAATGCATACGCTCAGTGTTGAATTATGCGAGTCCTGCATGGGCTCCTAATCTCAGTAAGACACACCACAACACCCTTCAAATCATACAAAACAAAGCCCTAAAAACAATTACAGGCTGCACAAATACAACACCTACAGACCATTTACACCATGAAACAAAAGTCCTCAAAGTCAAGGACCACCTCGACATGAGAGGCACACAAACACTTGCCGCAGCCACCACAATCACATCACACCCGCTACACTACATAGCAGAACACCCACACACACCAAGAAACATTAAAACAACACCCAAAGGCCTTTATTACGCACAAATACTCTCTTCTCTTCCTCCACAACCACCAAATACCAGCCTCCAGAAACATATTCATAATCATATCACTCACCGCTCCATTAACACACTGAAAGACAACACACTGCTGCATGCCAGACCCCCTGATATCCACCCTTCTGAATCCTCTCTCCCACGAAAGGACAGAGTCCATTTGGCCAGACTGCGGTACGGCCACCACCCAGCACTTCTAAGCTACCAGAAGAGGCTGGATGACCGCATTGTGAACAGCTGCCCAGGATGTAACACTTCACCCCATACCATACAACACATAATGGAAGACTGCATTATACACAATCATGCACGCAAACAACACATTATACACTCTATAAAGGATTTGTGGGAAAACCCAGTTTCGGCTGTAGCATTCCTTGGGGAGACGGGACTGCTCGGACAGACAGTCTAGGGAACGACAACAACAACAACTACACTTAACAAGCTAATCCCTCTGAAACTACTACATTCACACTTGTCCCCTTTTCCCTTGTAAAGTGGAACTATACAGGCACTCCTCCAGTCCTCCGGCACTCTACCCTCTCTCCAGCAAATATTAAATAACCTCACCAGCCAGTCCACCATCACTGTACCTCCTTTTTTTTTTTTTTTTTTTTAGACATTCTGCATGGCATCCATCCAGACCAGGTGCCTTACCTGCTTTCATCATCTTAACAACTGCCTTCACCTCATCCTTCCTTATTTCTCCTCCATTTTCCTCACTCATCACTCTCGTTTTCTTAGCATTTCCCACTGCAGCTATCTTTCCCTCCCTATCCTCCTTCACATTTAGCAACTCCCTAAAATATTCTGCCCATCTTCCCCTTACTGCCTTCTCTTCCATTATCATCTCTCCATCTGCACCTTTTATCTTTTCTTCTCTACTTGATTCGCCTCCTCTTCCTCTCTTAATTTCTTTCCAAAACATTTTTTTATTACTTTCAAAATTTCTGTCATACTCTTACCCCACTTCACATCTGCTCTCCTCTTTGCCTCCTTTACCTTTTGCTTTACTTCTCTTTTCTTTGTACCTCTCATATGACTCCCTCGTCCTATTTTGTAACCAATCTGTGAAAGCTCGCTTCTTCTCTTCTACAACCTTCTTTGTTTCCTCATCCCACCATTCACTACCCTTCCTTCTATTTCCTCCTGTCCTTCTTGTTCCACACACCATCCTTGCACACTTTGTGACTCCCTTCTTGAACCATCCCCATTCCTCCTCCACACCTAGCTCTACTCTATCCTACACTCCCTCCCACTCCTCCTTCAGCTTCTTCTTGTACTCCTTCTCCTTTTCCTTTTCATTTAAAGAGTTCACTCTAAGCACCTCCCTACCTTTTGTCCCTTTCCTCTTTCTCCATCTATCCTCCACTCTCAACTTACCTTCTACCAAAAAATGATCTGATATTCCTCCACCCTCTCCCCTTAGCACATGTACATCCTTAACTCTTCCTATCATAATCCTATTTACCACTACATAATCCATCAACGCTCTATCTACCACCCTTCCATCCACCACCCTCTCCCATGTGTACTTATGCTTGACTTTCTTCCGAAACACTGTATTTGCTCTCATCAACTCTCTTTCTACACATTTCCACCATCAACTCTCCACTACGATTCTTTCCTGGAACTCCACATTTCCCAACCACTCCATCAATTGGACCATTTCCTACCCTAGCATTAAGGTCTCCCAGTACTATTACATTGATATTTCTCCCTAAATCCTCTATGCACTCATTTAAATCTATCCAAAAGGCCTCCCTTTCTTCTACACTCTTCTCACCGCCAGGCCCATATGCACTTACAAAGACCCGCATCTCCTTTCCCAGTTTCACCTTCATCCACATTATCCTTGAGGAAACCTCCTTCCACTCCACTACACGTTTACCTATCTCTTCACTTACTAGAATAGCCACCCCTTCCCTCCCTCGCCCTCTCTTCACTCCTGATAACCTCCCACTTGCACTCCCAAACTTACACTCACCCTTCCCTTTCAACTTAGTTTCACTCAAAGCCAACACATCCATCTTTCTTCTCACAAACATACTACCTATCTCTTCCCTTTTACTCTCATCTGTACCACATCCACGCACATTAAAAGACCCAAACCTTAGGGTGCTGTTCCGAAAACTCACAGACCCTCTTATGCCTTTACTTTTTTGTTTAGGAATGTCCCCTGTGGGGCTACAAGGAGAAGGATGCCTAGTCCCAATCCCCGTCCCTTTCTTCTCGCCTCTTACGATCCAAGTGGAAATACTTGGTGGCAGTATTCTTTTCCCCCACCACAGGGAATTCCCCCACAGCAGAAAATGAATACTCAGAGAAATGGTACAGGACAGCAGCAAGGGGTTGGGGGACAGCATAACGGAGGGACAGTCGTAGTATAAAAGTGTCATCATTTCTCTATGAAGAGTTTTCCTCTATCATAGACAAAATGGTGTATGACTCTGGTCCGTAGGGGCGCCCCATATAGACCCTAAAGTATCAACTGCATGCTACTTTGCCACAGTAACAAGCAGCCAATACCCCAGACGGGGAATAACAAGCAGCCAATACCCCTAATAAGTTCAGGATCTTTGATCCTTCACAGGGACTGAGCGAGGTTTTACACGCGGATAGGCTTATGGTTACAAAAGTGCCTATCCCTGCATTTACCCAGCCTCCCCCAATGTCCCAAGTACGAACTATGCCTTGTATATCTACCCCTCATAATTATAATCTTCGGTCAAGGGGTCCTGTATCTATTTGAACTTTATTTGTGTATTGCTTATGATGTATTTATGATGTATTCTTTGTGATGTTTACCATTTTTGTGTCCCTTTCTTAGGTATAATGTGTAACTATTGTTTAGCTCTGAAGTGTAATGTCTTGAATTGTATTTTGTAATGTTTAGCTATTAAGTATCATGTCCCGGACGTCCGGCAATTGCTGTGTTTTTGTTTTTTGTTTTACTGGCGCCAGTTCTTTTGTGTATTCTTGTATTTGTATAGTTACTGTATATATTTCTTGTACTTCTATCCATTTCCTTTTGTGTGTCTCTTGTGTTTGTATTGTATTTATGTCGTGTTATTGTATGTTGTGTTAATGTATAGGGTGTGCTGTTGACACATTTCGTCCCACACTTTTCTTGTGCCGCTTTTGTGTTTGTGGTGTGTGGTGTGTGGGTTCTCTCTCTCTCTCTTTTTTTTTTTTTTTTTTTTTTTTTTTTTTTTTTTTTTTTTTTTTTTTTTTTTTTTTTTTTTTTTTTTTTTTTTTTTTTTATGCTGTGTTCTCCAGTCTCGGTCATCCAAAATTTTCTTTTTGTATGCTCGGTGGGGTCCCCGAGTGGTGGTGGCCGAGCTATGTAATGGTGACCTTTCTTGTATTTTTATGTATATTTTCCCGTTGGTAGTTGGGAGATAGGGTTGATGAAAGAGTATTAGGATGGTTTGGACACATGGAAAGAATGAGTGAAGAAAGACTAGTAAAAGAGGTATGGAAGGCAGATGTGGAGGGAGTGAACATTAGGGGACGTCCTAGGATCAGGTGGATGGATCGGGTGAAGGGGGCTTTGAGGAAGAGGGGAATGTCTGTTGAGGAAGGACGGGAGAGGACAGAAGATAGGGGTGAATGGAGAATGATTGTATATGGATGATGTTGTGATGCATGAGGTGGAATGGGTGGGGGGGATGAAGGGTGAGGTAGTATGTGTGAGCAAAATTTGACGCAGCCCGAAGGGATTTCTCCCCGTCTTCTCCTTTTATGCATGGGGGAACGGAGAGGGGGGGTCGCCGAATTAATGAAGCGGCCTTGTTGTGGATGTGCTGTGTCTTGCGACACTGCTTCTGACCCAGGGCAGTGGACAAGGTGCAAGGATGACCCGTCATCCAGGAGGTGCTAAGATAAGAGGGAGGGTGGAGGGGTGTGGAGTGTATTCAGGGATGGAATGGGTGGGAATGATTTTATGCCTTTCCCTTTTTGGCTACCCCCCTTGTAAGGGGGAAAAAGCCTTGGTATATGTATGTATGTATGTATTTTACCGTTGTTTATTTATTAATATGTATGTATAATTATTATATTTTTGTAATCGAACCATGCGTTCGTGTATTGTTTACCGCGAATTCGTGGCGTAGCCAAACGACGCCAGTCTGTTGATAGCCGCGGAAGTGAGTGCACGTCAGTGCTTGTATAAACACTATAATATTAAAATTGTGTGTTATTCAGCCACCCTTACATGTAGAAATTAAGTGGGATGTGTGGGCATTGAGCTTGGAGGGAAATGCCCAACGAGAATTTACCAAGGATAGGGAGGGGTACACCATCGACGTTAGCTAAGTGAATATCAGGGGGCTCTAGGATCGTGACTCTCTTAGTTTTCAAACGTAGGTTGTCGAAGGTGAGTGTGGACATTATGTTTACTGGGGAGCCAGTATGTAAGAATATGGTTAGTTTGTTGTTGTTTGCAGTACCCTTGAAAACCATGGAAGGTGAGGAATTGTCTGCGTTGGTCATGGTAAGCACGGGGAGAGTCTGTAAGCCAAAGTCCTTGTATAGTTGAGCTTGTGTTGCTCCTGTTTGGCAGTCATGCTGAAGTAGTGTGGTGTGCTTTCCTGGTATGGGAGCGTTGTGGTGAAACATGTTTCTGCTGTTCTTTCGCTTGGAGAACGCGACAATGTTCAGTGGTGTGGTAGCATGCACCGTGGTAATCGCAGTGACGGGTTGGCTGTGTTGTAGCATCTGCTCGTGGTGTGTCCGGGTTTGTTACATAAGTGCAGAAGAAGGATGTTCGTGAGGGTGATCGTTGGCGCCAGCGTGTGCGTGAGCGTGACATTTGTCTCGATATTTTGGTTTGGGAGTAAGATGTGTTGACCTGTGCTACTGTGAGGGTGCGAGTAGGGGCGAGAGGAAGAGATTGGTTGTGGATGGAAGAGTGTCTGATCTGTGTCTGAATTTTTTCTAGAGAATTCTGCTAAGGTGGCACCTGGTGTAAAAGGGAATTTACCAGCTGCTTGGAGTGTGTCTGGGTAGAGCTGTGAGAGTAGAAGGAAATATGCTAGGAGGGAAACAAGGTGCTCGATTTCGATCTTACCATCTGTTACCCCGGCAGAGTGGGTGAGGCTTTCCCTAATTTCACTTTTGAAATAACTGGCTATTTTGACCGCTCGTGTTTTTGTTTTGTATGGTCAGGTGTTGTATGTCTTAGCTAGAGCGTAGAGTGGTGAAAGGGAACCGAGTTGGTTGAATTTTGCGAAGGACTGTTGAAACTGAGAAAGTTGTCATATGTCTTTGTTTCTTGGAAAATGTCACTCTGTACGATGTCTCCTGCTAGTGTGTCATTGAGGTCAATTTTCGACGTGAGAATAGCGATCTTGGTCTTGTCATCCTTTGTGCCTGTCCAATCTATTTCTGACTGTACTCAGCCAAAAGCGTGTGGAGTAGGATGTTGAAACCGTTAAATTTGGGTAACGTGTTCTTATGTTTAATAAGTGCATGTTTTTCGTGGGCGATACTGGTTGAGGTGGGTTGGAGTTTGTATTTGACATCTTGGAACTATACCGTGTGTAATAGCCGTGTGTCGCGTTGGATTTATGGACTGCGTTCATGCACTGAGAGCACTAAAACACTGGAAACACTTGGTGAATTGTATCTACTTACCAAAGCTGAAAATGTGGAATTTGGTTCGCGAAGCAATGATGCTGAGGGCGGTGATAGGGTGGGAGACGCAGATGATGGAGTTGTAAACAGGAGAAATAATATGAATATGTGTACCCAAATAATGCGAGAATAATTAAAATATGAAAAAATATTTTATATATGTGGAGGACTCGTAGAAAGAGTGCTACTTCCTTGGAGTATTGGTGGGTCGGAGAGTTGGATGGGCGTAGGTGGAGCTGTGTTGTGGGGTTCTGTCCGAGAGCGCTGGAATATTAAGCGCAGAGGCAGGGATGGCCCTAGGGGTTGTGTTAGCTGTCGGCTGCTGGTTCGCTGTTTCTGGGAGAGTTGAGAGATTCTGTCCGACGGTGGTGGTGCTGGGGGTTGAGACTGAGCTGGGTGTAGTTGTTGCTCGCCTTGGGAAGGTCTTAGAGCGTAGCTGGAGTGTTGGGCGATGTGGCAGGCGGGGGTATTGTCCGGCCGCGCTGGAGGCTTGACCGTGTCGCTGGGCTAAGTTCGCAGCGAAGTGGATGGAATTTTTTCTCGTTGCAGGAGTGAGGGCTCGTCTCGTAGTAGGTGCTGGATTGATATGAGTTGTAGTTCCGCTTCTCACGCTACTAAGGAATATTAGTTGTCGCTGGTCCCGCCGCTGTTCACCAGATAAAAAAATTGTTGAATTGTTCTTCGGATTCCACCGCTGCCACCAGAAAAAAAAAATGTTGGCTTGATCTTCGGTGGTTCACAATTTTTTTTTTTTTTTTTTTTTTTTTTTTTTTTTTTTTTTTTTTTTTTTTTTTTTTTTTTTTTTTTTTTTTTTTTTTTTTTTTAAAGCGTAGTCGGTCCTTGAGACGCGGAAGCGAAGGTTCAGTAGGATAGTGGGCCGGTTGGAAAAAAAGGAGATAGTTCTTTGCTTTATTGATTTGGTACAAGCAAGAACCCGTCTGTATAGGCTGTGTCCAGTTTCCCAAGCCTCTCTCCATAGACCAGATGACCGGGTCTTATAAAGGGGGAACTCGGATGAGTTACCAACAAGGAATTATGTACAATAATTTAAATTACAAGGAGCCATTTGGCCTGACCAGAGTTAAGGCTCAAATATTTGTTACTTAATTACACAATTTTAATCCTTAATTTACATATTTACAAACTATGTCCAAGTGGACATAGAACCATAGGAGAAATTAAATGAACAATACTGATGTCTTGTGGTATCATGCTTCGACCGTTGGAGTCAAAACGGGCAACGTGGGCTGGCTGGTGATTCCGGAGATAATTGTCTTGACCCTTCGCGACCTGAGAGATGAGGTCTTAAGCGGGCTCACTACTAGGAAACTTTTCATGTGTGCGTGCGTCCGTGTGCACTGGTGCTGGCTGGTATTGCCCTTGATAAATATTCTATACTAGTGTGCACATGCACAGACACATGCATTGGCTACTCTACGTAAGATCTGGATGGTAGCAGTAAACTTCAACGGAACACCTATAGTGTGATCTAACCCGCGGTCAACTCGGCTTGACCTTAGGTTCAACCAACGAGAACATCTGCATTCTCAACCGGCAGCTTCAACCATATAAATTATATTAGTTATTATAATTACTTCTTGTATATATCAATTTATATAGTTAAAATAAATACTGAGTGTCCATACTCAGTTCCATACTACATGTAGTTGTAAATAAATTGAAAGAGGCGACGCAATAAAGAGAACCAAAAAATAGTTTATCTCCAACGCCTCCAACCAATGTAGAACAACACAAGTCTACATGTGTGTAACACACACACACACACATATATATATATATATATATATATATATATATATATATATATATATATATAGAAAAACACACACACAAATATATATATATATATATATATATATATAGAGGTGTGTGTGTGTGTGTGTGTTTATTTACCTAGTTGGTGTGTGTGTGTGTGTGTGTGTGTGTGTGTGTGTGTGTGTGTGTGTGTGTGTGTGTGTGTGTATTTACCTAGTTGTATTTTACGGGAAGGGGAGCTATGCTCGTAGTGTCCCGTCTTCATATCTCATTTTATCTAAACTATTTTTAAATTCATGTATTGTTTTTGCACACACCACTTTCTCATCTAACTTGTTCCAACTGTCTATTACTCTGTGAGGAAAGCTGTTCTTTTTCACATCTCTTCTATAGCTGTCTTTCTTGATTTTCTTTCCGTGCCCTCTTGTATTTCTATCATCCCATTTTATCAGATTCTCTCTATCAATAATTTCTATGCCTTTCATGATTCTGTAAATAGCTATCAAATCTCCTCTCTCTCTTCTTTGCTCTAGTGTCTGTAGTTCAAGTTTTGCTAGTCTCTCTTCATATGATAGTTTTGAGAGTGTTGGTGCCAATTTTGTAATTGCTCTTTGTATTCTTTCAAGTTTTTTTTATACATTTTTTTGTACTTGGTGACCACATCATTGCAGCATATTCCAATCTTGGTCTTATCAGAGTGATTAGAATATTCTTCACCATTTCTTCATCCAGGTATGTAAATGCCATTTTAATTGTTCTTATTAAATTATAAGTTTCTCCAAAAATCTTATTTATATGTTTCTCAGGTGACATATTATTCATAACAATGACTCCCAGGTCCTTCTCATTTTCTACTTTTTTTATTCCTTCTTCTCCCAATTTATATGATCCTCTTATTCTGTTTTTGCTTTTTCCAAATTCCATTATACTACAATTTTTAGTGTTGAACTCCATCTCCCACTTCCTACTCCATTCCCATACTTTATTTAGATCACTCTGTAGTGATTCACAATCTTCTTCTGTGTTCACTTTTTTTAATAGTTTTGCATCATCTGCAAAGAAGCTCATATAACTTTCAATTTCTTCATCCATATCATTAATATATATAGCAAACATTATTGGGGCCAGAACTGTTCCTTGTGGAACACCGCTTATTACGTCATCCCATTTTGAGTGTTTGTCTCTTATCACTACTCTCATTTTTCTTTCTTGCAAAAAGTCTTCCATCCATTTAAGCAGTTTGCCCTGTATTCCTCCTTCAGTTTCTAATTTCTTAAGCAACTTCTTATGTGGTACTTTGTCAAAGGCTTATTTTAGGTCTAGAAATGCACAATCAGTCCATCCATCTCTTTCTTGTATTATATCTATTAGCCTTGAATAGAAACATATTAAATTAGTGACGCATGATCGTCCTTGTCTGAATCCAAATTGCCTTGGATTTAGCACGCTGTTCTTTTCTAAATATTTTACCCATTTACTTTTGATAATTCTTTCACAAATTTTTGCTATTGTACTTGTTAGAGAGACTGGTCTATAGTTGGTAGGGTCTTCTTTATTACCTCCTTTATATATAGGTACTATATTTGCTTTTTTCCAATCTTCTGGAACTTTTCCTTCTTTCAAGGAACTATTTATTATGCTGTGTATTTTGTCTGCCAGTTCATTTCTGCATTCTTTCAAAATCCAGTTTGCTATTTCATCTGGTCCATGCGATTTTCTAACATCAAGATTACTCAAGTGTTTCATTATTTCATTCTTTGTTACTTCTATTTCTTTCATAGGGGGGACTTTCTCTTTCCATTCGATCTCTTCCGGTTGTATATTCTCCCTTGTAAACACTGATTTAAAATTTTTGTTCATAATTTCCGCCATTTCTATTTCCTCTGTGTATTCAACTCCTCCTTGTCTTAATTTCTCCAAGTCTTGTTTGTTTTTCAGTTTGTTGTTTACAAATCTGTAAAATAGTTTTGGTTGATCTTTACATTTTTCTATGACTTCTTTTCATATTTTCTCTTTTCCTCTCTGCACGCTTGTACATATTCATTTCTATAACAAGTATATATTTTCCATTTTTCATGTCTTATCTTTCTTCTATTTGGTCCAAGCTTTGTCTCTTTTGTCTTTTAACACTCTACAACTTTTGTTGTACCAGCACTTTACATATTTTTTTCTTGTTTTTGTCTTGGGACATACTTTTCCACTCCTTTTTTTATAAAATTTTGTCAAAATATTCAATTTCTCTTCTACTGTTGTATCTTCTTTGTGTATTCTTTCCCAGTTTTCATTTTGAAAGAATTCTCTTATCTTATCAAAATTTGTTTTTTCATACATCAATCTTCCTTTTCTATATTGTTCATTTCTTTTCATGTATTTTTTTTTTTCTCGTTTAGTTCTAGTTCTATCAATATGTGGTCACTTTTACTTATTGGTGCCTGGTATTCTATCTTTTCCACTATTTCAGGTTCTGATGTGATTATTAGGTCTAGTCTCGATGGTTCTTCTTCATTTCTATACCTAGTGTTCTCTTGGATCCATTGTGTCATTGTGTGGTCAATAATCATCTCAAGTAGAACATTTCCCCATGAGTCTTCTCCACCCTTTACGGTCATCTCTTCCCAGCAGATTTCTTTGCAATTGAAGTCGCCCATCATAACTATTCTTCCTCCATCTTCCATTATCTTGTTTAATGTTATTCTTGTGTCTTCTAACATACTTTTATGTTCACTCTCTTCCCACGAGGCTGTTTTTGGGGGCACGTAGTTTATTACAAACTTTCTGCTCTTCTTATCTCTGTCTTCTACTTCTATCATAATCATCTCTACTCTATTCTTTCCATATGTGACACTCTTCACGTTTATATCCTTCTTAGTCAGGAACATAACTCCACCCCCTTGTTTTATCTGTTTCTAATACAATAATTATATGTATTGTGTCCTATGCTGTGCTGTTGGGTGGTAGTGGACCTTTTAATTTTGTCTCAACAATTCCCATTATGTCCGGTTCTTTTTCCTTCAGATACTCGTTCAGTTCATTCAGTCCTGTTATTAATCCATCTATATTTGTGTAGGACACTCTTAACTTTCTGTTATTTCCATTGTATTCTCTGTTTCTTTTTTGTTTCTCTCTGTTATATTCCATTTCCTCAATTTCATATTCACTACTCTCCAGTAGAATTCTTGTTTTTCTGACTCCGTTCTGGTCTCGTTTTTTTTTTCTTTCTTTCTTTGGCTTCTTTCCTTTTCATTTTTTCTTCCTCTCTTTCCTCTTTATTTATTTCTCTTTTTATCCATACCTTTTTATATTGTTCACTTGCTGCTAGCTTCCCTGTTTTTGATAAGATATTCTCTGCTGTTGTTTGTGATCTGAATTTAATCTTAATTGGTCTGGTCTTATCTGTACTATACTTTCCGAGCCTAAATTTCTCTTCAATTTGTTTCATTATTTCAGGTTCATCTTCCTGAACTAATTCTAGTAATCTGCTTACTTTTTCATTTTCCTCATTGATTCTTGTGGTTCTATCTGGGTTATGTTTCTCTTCCATTCCTAATATAATTATACATTTCTTTTTATCTGCTAAGTCTCTTACAATATTCTCCTTCTGTCTCATCACTTTGATAACTGAGTCTTCAGTTTGTTCTTTCATTTGCTGTTTAATTATATCAGTAAATGCAACTTTACTGTTTTCCTGTATTTTTCTCCACCCCTGTGCTTCTTTTGCTATGACCTCTTTATTGTCTTTATTGTTCCTTTTTAATTATTCATTCTCCTCTTTTACTTCTTTTAACTGTCTTTTTAGTTCTTCTATTTCCTTAGTTAAGTTTTTGTTCGCCTTCTCTACTTCTTCCAATCTTTCAACCCTTTGCGCAATTTTTGACATTCTACCGAACCTAATCTCCCAATGTTCGGTCATTTGTTCAAGTTTTTGTTCTAGTCTTGCCAGTCGGGGGAGGTTGGTATCCGCGCCCCCCCCCTCATTAAATCCATGGAAATTATTATCCTCACCTTCTATTGTGCTGCTCATATCTATGTTTCTAATCTTTACATTTTTGTTAGTCCCTTCATCGTCACTAAATTGATCTGGCCCGCGTTTGTTTACATGGCGTCTGCCTGCCTGGACCAAGTCCTCTCCTTCCTCATTTCCTTCCATTTCCCTCAGTAATCCCTCCCCTTCTCCTTTTTCCTCACTTTCCCACTACACCACGAGCAATCCCCTTCCCTGCAAATACAGTAGGTACTTCCTTTGCGTTGAGATCCACGAAAATTTCACTTTTTCTTCAGGACGTCAATCCTCGCCGTCTGTCCGACGGAAGTGTGTGTGTGTGTGTGTGTGTGTGTGTGTGTGTGTGTGTGTGTGTGTGTGTGTGTGTGTGTGTGTGTGTGTGTGTGTGTGTGTGTGTGTGTGTGTGTGTGCGTGTGTGTTATTAAAATATTCACTATTAATCTTCAAACTTTTCTCTTCCCAACTCAACCTTTTGAAAATCTCTTCAATGCAAGCTGTAAATAACTTAGGACTCGCCTTGCCCTACTCCTTTCTCAATCTTTATCTTTTCTGTATCTTTAGTCGAATTCCATGGGTACCTTTCGCAAAAATCATTTCTAGAACCCATGCAATCTGTTTGCACCCCGCTCGAGTAGCGAGTTTAGTATTGCTATTTGTTCTGCCGAGTCAAAGGCCTTCTCGAAATCTAAAAAATAAAATAAAATTAAATCAGCCATCCTGAGTCCACTGCTGAACAAAGGTCTCCTTCATAGCATTCCATGATTCACACGACCGCGCTATCCCCTTCCACGTCACTCCTGCAAACTTCTCGATCTCATCTCTCCACCTTCTATCTGGTCTCCCTCTTCCGCTCTTCCTATCTCGCGCCGCCCACTTAGTAACACACTTACTCCATCGCTCATCAGTCGTTTGCATTAACTTACCTGCCCAATACCACTTCCTCTCTTTTACTGTCTCTACAATATTTTTCATTCTAGTCTGGTCTCTCACCCAACTTGCTCTCTTTCGGTCTCTCAGTATTATTCCCATCATTGATCTCTCCAATCTCCTCTGTGCAGTCCTTAGCTTTGTTTCCATCGCCCTCGGCAGCTTCCAAGTTTCACCCGTAAATTATTGCTGGTAGAATGCATTGATTGTAAACTTTACGTTTCAAACATAAAGGTATCAGGATTTTATTATACTTACCAAACACTTTCCAACCAATTGTAATGCGTCTTTTTATTTCATCATGATCTTTTGTCACTTTCACCATCTGGCCTAAATAATTATACTCTTCAACTTTTTCAAGACTCTCATCATCAATTACAATCTCTTTGCTTTGAACTTTCGTGTTGAACATTACTTTGGTTTTACTCTTATTCATTTTTAAACCTACTTTGAGACTTTTCTTGTTTAGATCACTCAGCATATCTTGCAAGTCTTCTGCTCTTTCTGAAATAAGAATGTCATCCGCAAATCTTAGGTGGTTCAAATATTCGCCATTAATCTCCAAACCTTTATTTTCCCAACTCAGCCCTCTGAAAATATCTTCTAAACAAGCTGTAAATAGTTTGGGTGAAATTGTATCGCCTTGCCGTACTCCTTTCTCGATCTTTATTTTTTCTGTATCTTTATGTAGTCGAATTATAGCGGTACCTTTCGCATAAATCTTTTCTAAAACTCTTACGATCTGTTTGTTTGTACCCTGTTTGCGTAGCGAGTTTAGTATTGCTATTTGTTCTACCGAGTCAAAGGCCTTCTCGTAATCTACAAAAGCTGAACAGAGGTATATTGTATTCTGTCGTTTTCTCGATTAGTTGGTTTATCGCCTGCTATAGAGTTGAATATCCGCTTCTAAAGCCTGCCTGTTCTCTCGGTTGGTTTCCATCTAAAACTTGACGTAGTCTATTTGTAAGGATCTTGGAAAATACTTTATATACGTTTGATAGCAAGCTAATCGGTCGATAGTTACTAAGGTCCTTCTGGATTCTTTTTTTATGAAGCAAAATCACTATAGCATTGCACAACGCATCACGAACGCTTTCTTGACGTAAGCACTGGCTGTGCAACTCAGCTAATTTAATATGAACTATTTTACATGCGTCTTTCAACAGATCTATTGATATGCCACCTTCCCCTGGTGCTTTTCCACGTTTCATAGTTTTTAGAGCAAATTCTACTTCTTCCTTTGTAACCTCTGGTACACTACTAACGTCTACACATGAATTTACTGACTCAACTACGGTCTTCGACGAGTAAAGCTCTTCGTAAAATTCTTCTACTCTTTTCACCATTTTGTCTCTACATTTAATCATTTCTCTATTTCTATCTTTCAAACATATCATTTGCTGTCTTCCTAAAGCATGTCTGCGCTCGGTCATTTTAAAACTTTTACCTTTCTGAATAGTTTCCTCTATTTCATCCATGTTTCTCTTTCTTTTCTCTAATCTCTGTTTTTTGTTGATAAGCTTGTTTAGTTCTACTTTTTCTATTTCATCTCTCCTACTTTTAATCTGCATGGCCCTTCTTCTTTTAATTAGGTCATTTGTAGCTTTGGAGTATTTCTTTTCTCTGGTGTTTTTTGTACTTCCTACTTTCTCTGCTGATTCCTTAATGATATTCACTAAATTCAAATTAATATCTTCCACGCTGTCCTCCTTAGTTCTTAGAGCTTCGAATCTATTTTAACTTCTAACTGAAATTTCTTATTATTATCCTTAACCTTTGCAAGGCTTATTATTATTTTTTTTTTTAACTAGTTTATTTCTCTCGGCTCTGAAATTGAATTTAGCTGTGCAACCTACCATTCTATGGTCACTACCTATGTTGACTTTATTTATTACCGTAACATTGCTAACGCTTTTGCTCTCATCTCCTAATATGAAGTTTATTTCGTTCTTTGTTGTTCTATTTGGACTTCTCCAGGTCCATTTACGAACTACACGCTGTTGAAAGAAAGTGGTCATTATCCTTATATTGTAGTTATCTGCAAAATTGACTAACATCTCGCCTCTGTCATTTCTTTCTCCTACTCCAAACTTCCCAATGTACGTCTCATCTCCCATCTTCTTTCCTACTTTAGCATTAAAATCTCCTATTACCAAAGTGTACTTACCTTTTTCTTGGTCCATTACTTGACTTAAATCATCATAGGACTCAATTTACTCGTCTGAACTCTGTGAAGTTGGTGCATAAACCTGAACTATTTTTAGGGTGTACCTTTTACACAGCCTAATCACAATCCAAGCTACCCTGTCCGATAAACTACTGAATTTGACTACGTTACCAGTAACCTCTCGGTTGATCAAGAATCCTACTCCACTAAATCTTTCTTTGTCCTTACCTCTGTAGGCTGAAACCTGGTGCGGTTCCATCTATTTTTTATTTTAATACAACACCATCCACGTTCACCTCAACACTAAATGCAGAAAGAGCAGCTAAGAGGAGACGTTTATTTCAAAATGAACCAGATATTCAAGATGTTGGTAACGAAGAGGTAGTGTCAGCTGAAAGAGAAAATTATATTCTATAAAGTGACGCTGACGGAGAGAAATCGGTCCAGGACCACGGTATCCAGTGTGAGATAATAAATTCTATGAATGCTAGATTATCTATCTTCCGGTTTAGAAATGACAATAAGGCCATTCAGTATTATACAGGATTTAATGACTTTGCACATTTTTCCTTAATATTCTCTGTGCTTGGTCCAGCTGTCAATAATCTTGATGGAATGGACTATGATTTATTATTAGCGGAAGATCAGTTGTTTTTAACTATAATCAAGTTGAGACAGGCCAAAGATGATATTGAATTATCTATTTTGTTTAGAATCAGTAAAACTTATGCGTCAAAAGTTGTGAATGTATGGATTAATTTTATGTTCTTCCAACTCCAAGAAATAAATTTTTGGCCAGAAAGAAACACAGTGCAGGACTTAATGCCAGTGAACTTCAAAAAAAAAAAAATTCCATCAACAAGAGTAATTTTGGATGCAACAGAGGTGCCGATTCAAAAACCCAGTAATATCAATTCACAAAGTGCAACTTTTTCGACTTATAAAAATTGCAACACATTGAAGACAATGATCGGCTGCACTCCAGATAGACTCATTTTTTATGTGAGTGATAGCTACGGTGGCAGCGCATATGACAGACAGATAATCGAAAAATCTTGTTTGATACAAGGACATATGTTTGAATCTGGGGACAGTATTATGGCAGACCGTGGTATTAGAGTACAAGATTTGTTTGCTTCGTTAGACGTTAAGGTGAACACTCCGACCAATAAAATGGATATTTACACAATAACAAAGGACTCTTGTTACTTGAAATCGTGTTGAAAGTAAGTACGATATCTTACCTTTCTATCAAATTCTCTTTCCTCCTTGAGACAAGTGCTCCTCTTGTTGCCAATTCAACTTTCAAACGCTGAACTGTCCAATTTTTATAGGACGCCATTGTGTGTTTACTACGACTGACGGTGCAGTGGAGCCATCTACCGGGATAAATTGTAATGCATACTCCCATTGGGCAGGTTAGTTAGTGCGAACGACTAATGAGCGATGGAGCAAATGTGTTACTGAGTGGACGCCGCGAGATGGGAAGAATGGAAGAGGAAGACCAGACAGAAGGAGGAGAGACGAGATAGAGAAGTTCGAAGGAGTGACGTGGCGGAGGGTGGCGCGGTCGTGTGAATCATGGAATGCTATGGAGGCCTTTGTTCAGCAGTGGACTCGGTATGGCAGATTTGATTGACTGATTGATTAGTAAAACAAAAATCTTGGAAAGATCGTCCTCGTATTGGTGTTTAAATATAAACAGTAATGCCATATATATTGAATGCACCAGGTGCATTGTGGGAAAAGCTTAGCAAAACCCCGTCAAAACGTCGTGCAATAGTGAGAGGAGCTACCCAACTTCTACTGATAAGCAAGATCTAAATTTTCGAGGAATCATACCGGTGCAATATACATGTATTGTTTGATAGTTTGACAGTGCCTATCTATATTTAGGCTTGTTTATGTACAATTCTTGTTATCAAACTGTAATTGAATATACTTTGGCTAATTGAAGAGTGTGTGTGTATATACTGTATATATATATATATATATATATATATATATATATGTGTGTGTGTGTGTGTGTGTGTGTGTGTGTGTGTGTGTGTATTTACCTAGTTGTATTTTACGGGAAGGGGAGCTATGCTCGTGAGGGTCCCGTCTCCATATCTCATTTTATCTAAACTATTTTTAAATTCATGTATTGTTTTTGCACACACCACTTTCTCATCTAACTTGTTCCAACTGTCTATTACTCTGTGAGGAAAGCTGTTCTTTTTCAAATCTCTTCTATAGCTGTCTTTTTTTATTTTCTTTCCGTGTCCTCTTGTATTTCTGTCATCCCATTTTATCAGATTCTCTCTATCAGTAATTTCTATGCCTTTCATGATTCTGTAAATAGCTATCAAATCTCCTCTCTCTCTTCTTTGCTCTAGTGTCTGTAGTTCAAGTTTTTCTAGTCTCTCTTCATATGATAGTTTTGAGAGTGTTGGTGCCAGTTTTGTAATTGCTCTTTGTATTCTTTCAAGTTTTTTTTATACATTTTTTTGTACTTGGTGACCATATCGTTGCTGCATATTCCAATCTTGGTCTTATCAGGGTGATTAGGATTTTCTTCACCATTTCTTCATCCAGGTATGTAAATGCAACTTTGATCGTTCTTATTAGATTATAAGTCTCTCCGAAAATCTTATTTATATGTTTCTCAGGTGACATATTATTCATAACAATGACTCCCAGTTCCTTCTCATTTTCTACTTTTTTTATTCCTTCTTCTCCCAATTTATATGATCCTCTTATTCTGTTTTTGCTTTTTCCAAATTCCATTATACCACACTTTTTTGTATTGAACTCCATCTCCCATTTCCTACTCCATTCTTGTACTTTATTTAGATCTCTCTGTAGTGATTCACAATCCTCTTCAGTTTTCACTCTTTTCAGTAGTTTTGCATCATCTGCAAAGAAGCTCATATAGCTTTCTATTCCTTCATCCATATCATTAATATATATAGCAAACATTATTGGGGCCAGAACTGTTCCCTGCGGAACACCGCTTATTACTTCATCCCATTTTGAGTGCTGGTTTCTTATCACTACTCTCATTTTTCTTTCTTGCAAAAAGTCCTCCATCCAATTTAGTAGCTTGCCCTGTATTCCTCCTTCAGTTTCTAATTTCTTAAGCAACTTCTTATGTGGTACTTTGTCAAAAGCTTTCTTTAGATCTAAAAATGCACAGTCCGCCCATCCATCTCTTTCCTGTATTATATCTATTAGTCTTGAATAGAAACATATTAAATTGGTGACGCATGATCGTCCTTGTCTGAATCCAAATTGCCTTAGATTTAACACTTTGTTTTTTTTCTAAATATTTTACCCATCTACTTTTGATAATTCTTTCACAAAGTTTTGCTATTGTACTTGTTAGAGAGACTGGTCTATAGTTGGTAGGTTCTTCTTTATTTCCTCCTTTGTATATAGGTACTATGTTTGCTTTTTTCCAATCTTCTGGAACTTTTCCTTCTTTCAAGGAACTATTTAGTATGCTATGTATTTTGTCTGCCAGTTCGTTCCTGCATTCTTTTAGTATCCAGTTTGCTATTTCATCTGGTCCATGCGATTTTCTGACATCAAGATTACTCAAGTGTGTTAATATTTCATTCTTTGTTACTTTTATTTCTTCCATAGGGGGGACTTTCTCTTTCCATTCGTTCTCTTCAGGTTGTATGTTCTCCCTTGTAAACACTGATTTAAAATGTTTGTTCATAATTTCCGCCATTTCCATTTCCTCAGTGTATTCAACTCCCTCCTGTCTTAATTTCTCCAAGTCTTGTTTGTTTTTCAGTTTATTGTTTACAAATCTGTAGAATAGTTTCGGTTGATCTTTACACTTTTCTATGATATCTTTTTCATATTTTCTCTTTTCTTCTCTGCACGTTTGTACATATTCATTTCTATAGCAGGTATATATATTCCATTTTTCAGGTCTTCTGTCTTTTTTCCATCTGGTCCAGGCTTTGTCTCTTTTGTCTTTTAACTCCCTACAGCTTTTGTTGTACCAGCATTTTACATATTCTTTTTCTTGTTTTTGTCTTGGGACATACTTTTCCACTCCTTTTTTGTAAATTTTTGTCAAAATATTCCATTTCTCTTCTACTGTTGTTTCTTCTTTGTATATTTCTTCCCAGTTTTCTTGTTGAAAGAATTCTCTTATTTTATCAAAGTTTGTTTTTTCATACATCATTCTTCCTTTTCTGTATTGTTCATTTCTTTTCATATATTTTTCTTCATTAAGTTCCAGTTCAATCAATACGTGGTCACTTTTACTTATTGGTGTTTTATATTCAATTTTGTCCACTATTCTAGGTTCGGATGTAATTATTAAGTCTAGCCTCGATGGCTCTTCTTCATTTCTATACCTAGTGTTCTCCTGTATCCATTGTGTCATTGTATGGTCAGTAACCATCTCGAGTAGAGCGTTTCCCCATGAGCCGTCTCCACCCTTTACTGTCATTTCTTCCCAGCAGATTTCTTTGCAATTAAAGTCGCCCATCATAACTATTTTTCCTCCCTCTTCCATTATCTTGTTTAATGTTATCTTTGTGTCCTCTAACATACTTTTATGTTCACTCTCTTCCCATGAGGCTGTTTTTGGGGGCACATAATTTATCACAAACTTTCTGTTCTTCTTATCTCTGTCTTCTACTTCCATCATTATCATTTCTACTGTATTCTTTCCATATGTGACACCCTTCACGTTTATATCCTTCTTAGTCAGGAACATAACTCCACCCCCTTCCTTTTTCACTCTGTTTCTAATCCAATAATTATATGCATCATGTCCTACACTGTTGGGTGGTAGTGGACCTTTTAATTTTGTTTCTACAATTCCCATTATGTCTGGTTCTTTTTCTTTCAAATAATCATTCAGTTCATTCAATCCTGTTATTAATCCATCTGTATTTGTGTAAGACACTCTTAGTTTTCTGTCACTTCCATTGTGTTCTCTGTTTCCCTTTTGTTTTTCTCTTGTATGTCGACTTTCTTCAGTTTCATATTCACTACTCTCCAATAGAATCTCTCTTTTTCTGACTCCGTTCTTATCTCGTTTTTTTCCTTTGCTTCAAGTCTTTTCTGTTTTTGTTGGTCTCTTTCCTCTTTATTCATTTCCCTTTTTATCCATACCTTTTTATATTGTTCACTTGTTGCTAGTTTCCCTGTTTTGGATAAGATATTCTCAGCCGTAGTTTGTGACCTGAATTTAATCTTGATTGGTCTGGTCTTGTCTGTACTATATTTCCCTAGCCTGAATTTCTCTTCGATTTGTTTCATTATTTCTGGTTCATCTTCCTGAACTAATTCTAGTAAATTTCTTACTTTTTCATTTTCCTCTTTGATTCTTGTGGTTCTATCTGGGTTATGTTTCTCTTCCATTCCTAATATAATTATACATTTCTTTTTGTCTGCTAAGTCTCTTACTATATTCTCCTTCTGTCTCATCACTTTAATAACTGAGTTTTCAGTTTGTTCATTCATTTGCTGTCTGATTATGTCAGTGAATGCAACCTTGCTATTTTCATGAATTTTTTTCCAACCCTCCTTGTTCTCCATATTATTCTCCTTTAAGACTTTATTCTCATCTTTTACTTCTTTTAACTGTTGTTTTAATTCTTCAATTTCCTTAGTTAAGTTTTTGTTCGCCCTCTCTAGTTCTTCCAATTTTTCAATTCTTCGTATCATACTGTCAACATTACCTAACTTACGTTCCAAGTCCTCGATCACCTTATCAACTCTCTCCTCTAGTCTTATCAGTCGGGGGGGGTGGGTTTGTGTCCCCCCCACCCTCTTTAAATCCCTGGAACATATTCTCGTCACTTTCTACTGTATTGCTCCTCTCTATACTTCTAATCTTTACATTTTTATTAGCCATTTCATCATCACTGAGCTGGTCCGGTGGTCGTTTCATGTTGACCTTACGCTTGTCTGCTTGGGCCAAGTCCTCCACCTCCTCATTTCCCCAGCAATCCCTCCCCTTCTCCTCTTTTCCTACTTACCTATTGCCCCACGAGCAATTTCCCCCCACCCTGTAAATACAAAAAGGTACTTCTCTTTGCGTTGGGATCCACAATCGGCACTTTTCTTCAGAACGTTCTTCAAGCCGTCCGTTCGTTGAAAGTGTGTGCTGCTTGTTCTATTGTTTTTCATTTATGTATGTGGGTGAATTTATCTATATCTTTTTCCGTATAACAGGAGTCGATCTCTGTATCCAAACTCTTTTTTATATCTACATGGTGAGGTATTCTGGTATAGGTCAGAAATTATATCAAGAACTTTATCTTATTTTATTCTTTTCTATTTTCTAGTATGGACATTAACATTCAATAATAAGAAATATGTGACAATGTCAGAAGTTTACAATTATTTTTTTTTATAGCTTTTCACCCATTACTCACTCTGGAAGGTACCTAATAATATATCTAATACTCTCAGGCAGGTTCGAATCCCTAAGACAGAGGACCTTGATACGAAGTATGAAGACAACTCAATGTTCACCAACAAAAGCTTGCACTTTCCCATTTCCAAAGTATGTTGGGGACAGAACCCCATGACAATAGAGGCCTGTCAGTGGTTGGAATACAAAGACACATTCCATCTTTATATAAAGAGGTTAATTAACCAAATAACCCAGGCTTAATTTCCTTCCATTAACTCTCCCATATTTGCATTAAAAAGGGTGATGCAGACATGGTCATCATAAGATAAGGCAGGAATTGCAGGAATTTATTCAAATTAGACAAATTTAAATTTAATAAGGATATGGGCAAGAACTGGTTTACCAATAGAGTGGTCAACAAATAGAAGAGACTTGGTAACCATGTAGAGATCACTTAAACTATTGGTTGTTTTAAAAGTTGAATAGATACAGTGGCGTGGCTAGGTGTGTGTGTGGGGGGGGGGGGTCTGCCCCTGGTGGCACTTTTAAGGGGGCAGCACTGTGGGGTCTGCTGTAGGCTATAAACCTGTATAGGCTGTATTGAAGTAATACTGGTAATGATTTTAATGTTGGGACACTACCCACAGTTGGACTTTTTTGATTTTGAGTAACTTAAACCTTGGCGTGAGTATTTCAGCGATTTTCTGACATCAAGGTTTGTTATTTGGCCCCTTATTTCTTTCTGTGTCACAATTATTTCTTCCACTGGGGGGATCTTTCTGTCCTTCATTCCAATTTTGTGTATTTTCAGTTGTGAATACAGATTTAAAATATGCATGTATTTACCTAGTTGTATATGGGAAGATGACCTGTTTTTCTCGCAAGATCAAGTTTGTTCTTAAATTGTTGTATTGTGTTTGCACACACTATTTCTTCATCCAATTTGTTCCATATATCTATCACTCTGTGTGGAAAGCTGCTCTTTTTCAGGTCTCTCCTGTAGTTATCCTTTTTGAGTTTCATTGCATGTCCTCTTGTTTTTCCTCTGTCCCACTTTAATAAGTCCTCTCTATCAAGATATTCTTTTCCTTTCATAATTTTGTAGATGGTTATTTTATTAAGTCCCCTCATTCTCTTCTTTGTTCCAGGGTTGGCAATTCCATTTCGGCTAGTCTTTGTTCATATGTCAGGTTTGCAAATGTTGGGACCAACTTTGTTGTTGCTCTTTGTATTCTTTCTAATTTTCTTATATTCTTTTTTGTACTAGGTGACCATACCACCACTGCATATTCCAGTTTTGGCCTTAACAGTGTTTGTAATATTTTCTTGATCATTTCCTTATCCAGGTATTTAAAGGCCACCTTTATTGATCTCAACAAATTGTATGTTTCTCCGACTATTTTATTTTTATGTTTATCTGGCAACATGTCTTTGGTGATTACTCCTAGGTCCCTTTCAGAATTTACTTCTTTTCCATCAATTTTATACTGTCCTGTTATTCTCTTCTTGCTTTTTCCAAATTCAATTATACTGCACTTCTTGATGTCGAATTCTACCTCCCATCTCTTGCTCCACTCTGAGACTTTGTATTTACCTAGTTGTATTTTACAGGAAGGGGAGCTATGCTCGTGGTGTCCCGTCTTCATATCTCATTTTATCTAAACTATTTTTAAATTCATGTATTGTTTTTGCACACACCACTTTCTCATCTAACTTGTTCCAACTGTCTATTACTCTGTGAGGAAAGCTGTTCTTCTTCAGATCTCTTCTATAGCTGTCTTTCTTGATTTTCTTTCCGTGTCCTCTTGTATTTCTATCATCCCATTTTATCAGATTCTCTCTATCAATAATTTCTATGCCTTTCATGATTCTGTAAATAGCTATCAAATCTCCTCTCTCTCTTCTTTGCTCTAGTGTCTGTAGTTCAAGTTTTGCTAGTCTCTTTTCATATGATAGTTTTGAGAGTGTTGGTGCCAATTTTGTAATTGCTCTTTGTATTCTTTCAAGTTTTTTTATACATTTTTTTTGTACTTGGTGACCATATCGTTGCTGCATATTCCAGTCTTGGTCTTATCAGAGTGATTAGAATTTTCTTCACCATTTCTTCATCCAGGTATGTAAATGCCACTTTGATTGTTCTTATTAAGTTATAAGTTTCTCCAAAAATCTTAATTATATGTTTCTCAGGTGACATATTATTCATAACAATGACTCCCAGGTCCTTCTCATTTTCTACTTTTTTTTATTCCTTCTTCTCCCAATTTATATGATCCTCTTATTCTGTTTTTGCTTTTCCAAATTCCAATATACTACACTTTTTAGTGTTGAACTCCATCTCCCACTTCCTGCTTCATTCCCATACTTTATTTAGATCACTCTGTAGTGACTCACAATCTTCTTCCGTGTTCACTTTTTTTAACAGTTTTGCATCATCTGCAAAGAAGCTCATATAACTTTCAATTCCGTCATCCATATCATTAATGTATATAGCAAACATTATTGGGGCCAGAACTGTTCCTTGTGGAACACCACTTATTACTTCATCCCATTTTGAGTGTTTGTCTCTTATCACTACTCTCATTTTTCTTTCTTGCAAAAAGTCTTCCATCCATTTAAGCAGTTTGCCCTGTATTCCTCCTTCAGTTTCTAATTTCTTAAGCAACGTCTTATGTGGTACTTTGTCAAAGGCTTTTTTTAGGTCTAGAAATGCACAATCAGTCCATCCATCTCTTTCTTGTATTATATCTATTAGCCTTGAATAGAAACATATTAAATTGGTGACGCATGATCATCCTTGTCTGAATCCAAATTGCCTTGGATTTAGCACATTGTTTTTTTCTAAATATTTTACCCATCTACTTTTGAAAAAAAATTCACATATTTTTGCTATTGTACTTGTTAGAGAGACTGGTCTGTAGTTGGTAGGGTCTTCTTTATTTTCCCCTTTATATATAGGTACTATATTTCCTTTTTTCCAATCTTCTGGGACTTTTCCTTCTTTCAAGGAACTGTTTATTATGCTATGTATTTTGTCTGCCAGTTCATTTCTGCATTCTTTCAAAATCCAGTTTGCTATTTCATCTGGTCCATGCAATTTTCTGACATCAAGATTACTCAAGTGTTTCATTATTTCATTCTTTGTTACTTCTATTTCTTTCATGGGGGGGACTTTCTCTTTCCATTCGATCTCTTCAGGTTGTATGTTCTCCCTTGTAAACACTGATTTAAAATGCTTGTTCATAATTTCCGCCATTTCAATTTCCTCTGTGTATTCAACTCCTTGTCTTAATTTCTCCAAATCTTGTTTTTCAGTTTGCTGTTTACAAATCTGTAAAATAGTTTTGGTTGATCTTTACATTTTTCTATGACTTCTTTTTCATATTTTCTTTTCCTCTCTGCACACTTGTACATATTCAATTCTATAACAAGTATATATTTTCCATTTTTCAGGTCTTCTGTCTTTTTTCCATTTGGTCCAAGCTTTGTCTCTTTTGTCTATTAACTCCCTACAACTTTTGTTGTACCAGCACTTTACATATTCTTTTTCTTGTTTTTGTCTTGGGACATACTTTTCCACTCCTTTTTTATAAATTTTTGTCAAAATATTCCATTTCTCTTCCACTGTTGTTTCTTCTTTGTGTATTCCTTCCCAGTTTTCTTTTTGAAAGAATTCTTATTTCATCAAAGTTTGTTTTTTCATACATCATTCTTCCTTTTCTATATTGTTCATTTCTTTTCATGTATTTTTCCTCATTTAGTTCCAGTTCAATCAGTATATGGTCACTTTTACTTATTGGTGTTTTATATTCAATCTTTTCTACTATTCTAGGTTCAGATGTGATTATTAGGTCTAGTCTCGATGGTTCTTCTTCATTTCTATACCAAGTGTTCTCCTGTATCCACTGCGTCATTGTATGGTCAATAATCATCTCAAGTAGAACATTTCCCCATGAGCCGTCTCCACCCTTTACTGTCATCTCTTCCCAGCAGACTTCTTTGCAATTAAAGTCGCCCATCATAACTATTCTTCCTCCATCTTCCATTATCTTATTTAATGTTATCTTTGTGTCTCTAACATACTTTTATATTCACTCTCTTCCCATGAGGCTGTTTTTGGAGGCACATAATTTATCACAAACTTTCTGTTCTTCTTATCTCTGTCTTCCACTTCGATCATAATCATCTCTACTGTATTCTTTCCATATGTGACACCCCTCGCGTTTATATCCTTCTTAGTCAGGAACATAACTCCACCCCCTTGCTTTGTCTCTCTGTTTCTAATCCAATAATTATATGCATCATGTCCTACACTGTTGGGTGGTAGTGGACCTTTTAATTTCGTTTCTACAATTCCCATTATGTCCGGTTCTTTTTCCTTTAGATAATCATTCAGCTCATTCAATCCTGTAATTAATCCATCTATATTTGTGTAATACACTCTTAGTTTTCTGCCACTTCCATTGTATTCTCTGTTTCCCTTTTGTTTTTCTCTAGTATTTCGAATTTCCTTACTTTCATATTCACTACTCTCCAATAGAATTTCTCTTTTTCTGACTGTTCTGTTCTCATTTTTTTCCTTAGCTTGTTATCTTTTCATTTTTTCCTCCTCTCTTTCCTCTTTATTCATTTCCCTTTTTATCCATACCTTTTTATATTGTTCACTTGTTGCTAGTTTCCCTGTTTTTGATCAGATATTCTCTGCCATTGTTTGTGACCTGAATTTAATCTTAATTGGTCTGGTCTTATCTGTACTATACTTTCCGAATCTAAACTTCTCTTCAATTTGTTTCATGATTTCAGGTTCATCTTCCTGAACTAATACTAGTAATCTGCTTACTTTTTCATTTTCCTCATTGATTCTTGTGGTTCTATCTGGGTTGTGTTTCTCTTCCATTCCTAATATAATTATACATTTCTTTTTATCTGCTAAGTCTCTTACTATATTCTCCTTTTGTCTCATCACTTTAATAACTGAGTGTTCAGTTTGTTCTTTCATTTGCTGTTTAATTATGTCAGTAAATGCAACTTTACTGTTTTCTTGGATTGTCTTCCAACCCTTAGCTTCTTTAGCTATGGCCTCTTTGTTTTCTTTATTATTCCTCTTTAATTCTTCATTCTCCCCTTTTACTTCTTTTAACTGTCTTTTTAGTTCTTCTATTTCCTTAGTTAAGTTTTTGTTCGCCTTCTCTAGTTCTTCCAATCTTTCAACCCTTTGCGCGCAATTTCTAACATTCTACCGAACCTACTCTCCCAATGTTCGGTCATTTGTTCAAGTTTTTGTTCTAGTCTTGCCAGTCGGGGGAGGTTGGTATCCGCCCCCCCTCATTAAATCCATGGAAATTATTATCCTCACCTTCTATTGTGCTGCTCATATCTATGTTTCTAATCTTTACATTTTTGTTAGACTCTTCATCGTCACTAAATTGATCTTGCCCGCGTTTGTTTACATGGCGTCTGCCTGCCTGGACCAAGTCCTCTCCTTCCTCATTTCCTTCCATTTCCCTCAGTAATCCCTCCCCTTCTCCTTTTTCCTCACTTTCCCACTACACCACGAGCAATCCCCTTCCCTGCAAATACAATAGGTACTTCCTTTGCGTTGAGATCCACGAAAATTTCACTTTTTCTTCAGGACATCAATCCTCGCCGTCTGTCCGACGTAAGTGTGTGTGTGTATTACCTAGTTGTATTTTGCGGGAAGGGGAGCTATGCTCATTGTGTGTGTGTGTGTGTAAGATATAAAGACAGTACTAAATTTTGATGTGCTGTATTAAATTTTCAACGCGGATCGTGACTGGTTCTTGATCCATTATCAATAGCATGATTCCCAGATTAAAACTCTAATCGTACCCTGATTTAGGTGTAACCAATGACCAATAAAACTGCATGATCATGCCAGATGTATATAAGGCAACACAAATCATTTTCTACCAAATACACTGAAAGATGTACACTCAATGATGATTTTGGACAAAATAGAGAAAGATGGAATTGATATTCAAAATTGTAGAGGACAAGCATATGATAACGCTGCGGTGATGGCTGGCCTGCATACTGGTATTCAGAAATGTATCAAGGAAATTAATAAAAAAGCAGAATTTGTCGCTTGTACAAATCACTTGCTGAATTTGGCGGGTGTTCATGCAGCTTCTGTTGGTGTGAATTCTGTTACCTTTTTTGGATGTGTGGAACATTTGTATTTTTTTCTTCATCAGCCCATTGCTGGGAAGTTCTAATTTCAGTCACTGGTCAAAGTGTCAAGCACATAATAGAAACTCGGTGGAGTGCGAGGGGAGAACCTGTAAGTGTTATAAAGAAACATTTCTCAAAAATCTTAAGTGCCCTAGATAAGTTAACTGGTGAAGAAGAAAATTTAAGTACTAGGGCAGATGCTGGTGTTCTACTTTGTGTGTTGCAATCATTTTCCTTTTTGTGCTTTCTTGGCTTGTGGGGATCGGTACTTCTAGAAATTAACGACACACAGACTTAGCTCCAAACCAAAGGATTGAACATGCAAAAATGTGATATAAAACTCAGGGCATTAAAAACATTTCTAGTGATAATCATGGAGCATCAGCATCTACACAAAAAGAAGAAACAAATGTTGGTGAAGGATCACAAGACACTGAATTGCCATACAACAATGAACTGAGGAGAGAAATATTTTCTTTGCTGGACAGAGCAATCCAAGAATTAATTTTGAGATTTCAACAGCTTCATGTCTTTCTTACCCCGTTGAATCTTTAGGATGATAAATATAAGTGTAAAATAGATCATGATCACCACAACATTAATAAAGAGTTCTTCATTGAGAGTAAAAGACTTCAGCATTTTATTGGTGTTGCTGATATTGAAAAGGAATAAAGAGAAGGAAAGAAGGCCCCCTTGAACTTTTGCAGTTTATTCAAAAGTATAACCTTGGGAACTCTGTTCCAAATATAGTAATAATGCTGCGGATTTTCCTCACAATTGCTGTTAGTGTTGCTACCTGTGAGAGGAATTTTTCAAAACTAAAACTGACCAAGAATTACTTAAACTTCATGCCTTTCTTACCCCGTTGAATCTTTTGGATGATAAATATAAGTGTAAAATAGATCACAATCACCATGATATTGATCAAGTTCTTCATTGAAAGAAAAAGACTTAAGCATTTTATTGCTGTTGCTGATATTGAAGAAGGAATAAAGATAAGGAAAGAAGGCCTTGAACTTTTGCAGTTTATTCAAAGTATAACTTTGGGAACTGTTCCAAATATAGTAATAATGCTGTGGATTTTCCTCACAATTGCTATTAGTGTTGCTACCTGTGTGAGGAATTTTTTCGAAACTAAAACTGATCAAGAATTACTTAAGATTTACTATGAGCACCTTGCGGTTGAGAAATCTTGCCATACTGTCTATAGAGCAACAATTGACAGATGAAATAAATTTTGACATTGTCACTGAAGAATTTGCCAACAAGAAGGCAGGAAAAGTTACTTTGCAGAAAGTTGTAGTTTTCTTTAATCATTTCAGAAATAAAGATGGTCCTAATTTTTAACATGTTTTTACAATTCTTCCCTATATGTCATTTTTGTCTCTTGTTTAACTGTTACTTATAAAGTTTGAGTTTGTTTGGTGTGTATTTAAAGCATACTATATTTGAGCATATTATAATGGTACACAAACTAGTTAATATATATATATAATACTTGAAGAGTGAGTCACTGTGCAATATGTATTTTTTGTGGGAAACCGAAAGCGCCAAACTCAAGGACCACCCTGGGCAGCACACACACTAGCTACGCCACTGATTATATATCTTGGATGGGGATGATAGGTGGTAATGGTGTAGTGTAGGCCTAGTGTAGGCCTTATGATCTCTTGCAGTTTCCTTCATTTTTATGTTCAGGTGATAACTATTCAATAAGAACACTAATAATAATAAGATTGGTTGTGTGGTTCATACTGGTTTCAGAGCTTGTGGCAATACAAGTTTCCAGTGTGATAAATCTTTGGTGCCACATTATTCAATACATGTACTGGAACCATATAAATATTTCAAGGGTACCCAATTGTCCATGCTGTCAGTATGACAGCATCCCATATGTATGAGAAGTCTACTTGCACTGAAGAAGTGCAACAGTAGTAGATCCTGAAGCCATATGTGCAAGATGATCTTCATCTTTTTCATATATGTGTTCAATATGGTGACCCTGCAGATATTTTATCTCCTAAATCCACATATCTCTTTTGGTTGTTAAGATACTCAAGCCTATCCAGCATCAAGGTGTCAGCTCCAGGATAGCTGACACCTTCCACATCATGCCCAAATAAATCCCATTCAACCACCCCTCATGCTGCAGCACCTTGGGGATGGAGAATTACTGTCTTAAGCAGCAGGTTGACAGGTCAATTAGTGTTCCTTCCATTCCTCATCATACCAGCACTGCTTTAGGTAGGCACAGTTCCTTGGCACTGTTACTGACATACATCGTCACCAAGGAAGTTACTCAACAGTAATAATTCCTCTAAACACCAATTAAAGGTTAATGAAAGACATAGGCAATGTTCCTAATGTGATTTATTAGGATAGAGGGTGTGCACAGTTTAGCTACCATCTCTGCCAGCACACTACAGCTCCTCCCCTCACCTCCAACTCCTCCACACTGTTAACTTACAGTGTAGAGAAGAAGGAAGTGACTAGGTGGTGAGGAAGGAGGGTATTGGAGTGGAGGGGTGGGGAAGTGTTTCTGCCCAAGAACTCAATTCTTGGTTAAGTAGTAGAGTATAAAACATCAAAGAATAAACACAGGAGTACCAAGCTCCTGTACCATCATCCAATGACAGCAACATAAACCCTATATAAAATGATAATTATCACAATTACAGAAAAAAATGTTAAAACATTGGCACATAAACATTATATACAAATATAAGATGCAATACACTTACTACATATTCTTGGCTTTGCTGAGGAAAAGGATGGGCCTGTCAATAAGCCAAGGAGATGTGTGGCAGAGACTATAGCTATTTACTAGTTCATTTTTGCACAAGCAAGCTGGCACTTCAGCAAGTGATGGTTACTGCAAGATCTTGGGATTACTCATAGAATATCAATTAAAACAAAAATATGGATGAAGGAAAAGTGGGCTAGCACTGAGATGTTGCAAAGCTTTGGGAATCAAGTCGGACCAGAACAAGACCTCGGTGGCTTTGTCTCAGCGGCGTGGCAACAGCAGTGATGGTGCTACTCTAGGCCATATACTCTCAGTTGCAATGCATCCTTACACACATGAAGACATGACATGAACATGGGGATGAAGAGTTCATTGAGATGAAGTTCCTCTTGTCCAGCAAACCACCACATACTCTTATGAACAAGGTGGCTGGGCTGACCTTAAAGCTGGTCACACCGTGTGGGCGAGAAGAGGAAGGTGGAGGGAAATGAACAGCTGCTGCTTGGCAGGAACATAAAAGGCAACTGGCAGCTCACAGCCCTTTGGCCAATTATGAGCATTGCCAGATTACAGAATTTATATGTGGCACACTTCCATCATTTCTAACATGTCAGAAGGACTATGATATACAGCATAACCAATAGATAGGAGAAATTCATGGATAGTTACAATGTGCACCACGAGGTATACAAAGTTGGGGCTATATTTTGAAATGGAGACAGATTAGAGATAATGAAGACATTAATGCACCTTACACCAGCAATGAGTTTTATTATTTACACACTATGATACACACTTGTTTAACCGTTAAAACTGTTAAAATGTTATTCCTTGTAATGTACACAACACGCTGCACTTAGACCATCTGAGTACACAAGCCTCCTTGAGACAAATCTTTGCAAGGTGGATTGGAATGCTGCTTTCATCCACTTGTGCACACCCCCACCTGCCCGACTCAGTGTTCCATCTCATCAACACTGGAGTGCAAAGTGGTTGGGCAGAATGACCCCTAAGCATCCATTGTTACTTTGTTACATATGAAACAAGGAGTGACACTCGGATAATGGAGTGAGTAGCATAACATGGTCTTAATTTGGGAGCCTCATTATATTGTTCCCTCTAGCCCAACCCATCCACTCAGTCTCACATTCCCCTTCACTCATCAGGACTTTAGCCATTAGTATGTGAAGCCCTAAACATTCTACCCCAAGGGCAAGACCACACCTGTTACAGTATGGAAATCCCAAGGAGATGACTAGTTCCCAACCCCTAAATCAGGAATATATTATAATAACTAGTGTTAAATCCATTCTCTATGGCATTAAAAATGAGTTAAACCACTCTGACAGTAATGATTACACATAAGAGACACTCTGGGCCATGGCTGGGGTATAAAAAAAAAAAAATAATAACAAATACCTAAGTCACACTGAGACAGCAGCCCCCCGACCCTACTGTGGGCCTTCAATATTGGGCACACTGGTCTCACCAACCCATCCAGTGCCCCGCTCCTCCTACTCCACACCCAAGATGCACATCCTTGCCTGTGCTTTAAGCCATACTTACAGATCAGGAGTCCAAATAAATCTCCATTGTGTATCACATTGAGATTGCCCACAATCCACCACTATCACCCAAGTATGCACCTTGGAAGAATTGTATTCACTCATTGAAAGTAAAAATGTCAAATTAATCAAAATCAATTTCCCAAAAATTTAAGATCTCAAGCATCACTAGCCCTACCGAATTGCAGCATAGTAATCTTGAAGTTAGCAATCACACAGCAGCAACATTTAATTTGAAGATTCCGTGTCCACAAGAGCAGGGACACTTCTTCCTTTATTGTCTACTGGCTGATTCACTGGTATTTGAACTGACTTTTAGTTTGTTAGCAAGTGTGAATGCAAGCTCCCTTAAGCAAATCAGGTCATACAATGAGCCAGTTCATAAACAAAAAATATATATGTCAGAAGCAGTTCTATTCACAGGTATTTGCATTTCCAAGCAATGTTGCAAATATATTCTGTTTTTGTCATCACAAGGTTTTCTCACAATTTCCCATTCTGCGGTATCACTGGGGCTCTGACTTTGGCGATGATGCCCCAGAGTTTTGGGTCTCTGCTCGTTTGATGTATAAGTTCAGAAGTTTCATCTTGGATCCTGACAATGAGCCCAGATGTGGTTTGATGGTTTCTTCTCCAACAGCATTGCACAATGCTACCATGCAGAAGACTGATGCCTTCCGCACACATGACTCCTTATTGTCATAAGCCTGCCAGAACAAAAAAATTAGTCTTCACTATACAATACACAATAAATAATATAACTTAATACTCTACAAATCTGAATGTATTTGAGATGAAATGTCTGAGAAGTATGGTAGGGGTTGAGGTTGGATAGTGTGAAAAAAGAAGTGGTGAGGAGGAGAGCTGGAGTACAAAAGGAGATGACAGATAGGATTGATGAAAGAGTATTGGGATGGTTTGGACACATGGAAAGAATGAGTGACGAAAGATTAGTAAAAGAGGTGTGGAGGGCAGAAGTGGAGGGAGTGAATTTGAGGGATGAGATAGATGGATGAGTGGAATTTGTGTATAGATGATACTGTTAAGGAAGGAAGGGGTGGAGGATGGGGAGGTAGAGGGTGCTTATGTGAGAATAATATATTGATGCAGCACGGAGGGATTTCTCCTCATCTTCCCTTTTTCTGCATGAGGGAACAGAGAGGGGGTTGCCGACTAACCTCTTCAATACAATACTAGCATTATAAAATATAAAGTCACCACTGTATTACTCATTCTCTTTCACTGAGTAATAATAAACACAGAAAACATGATCAAACCAGTTCACAGAATTCAGGGGTCACTCAGATACAACTACAAAATAAATATAATCAAGATGTTGACACCGGCATCCTCACGCCTCATGACCCCTACATAGGCATCATTGTATGGAAGAGGTTAAGTGAAGTGACCTTGTTGTGGATGTACTGTCTTGCTACGTTGCTTCTAACCCAGGGTAGTGGATGAGATACAGGGATAACCTGTCATCCACGAGGAGCTAAGATGAGAGGGAGGAAAGAGTGGAATGGGTGGGGGCGGATATGTGACTTTGACTTGGCTACCTCTCTTATAAAGGGGAAAAAGCTCTTGGTATAAAGATAGGCACTCTACAGTGGTAATTACTGGAACCTAAGCATTTATATTTTAAGCATAAAAATATATAACCAACATAGCCTTACAATTTTCATGACTACTGAGGCTTTGTAGCCCTGTAACATTCTTTACTTTTCTATCTATCTATATACCAATAGGTTTCTTCCCCCTAATAAGGGGGGTAGCCAGCCAAGGCATACACCTGCCCCCCACCCACTTCAATTCCATCTATCACCCATTTCCCTTGCATCTTAGCTCTTTGTGGATGATGGGTCATCTCTGTGGTAGGGAGGGGTAAGAATTCTGCCACTGTGATTTCAATAAAAGTCATAAAATTCAACAAAGTGGGGTGGAGTGATGGGGCTAGGTAATTTTGCTAAGTACTTTTTCCAAAGAAGGTAGGTAGTTCCCTTCAATATCATCTTATAATACTATCATCATACCCTCTATAAAACTTCCTGAACAAAATTCCCATACAATGTGACTAATATTAACTACTACCTGACAAGACTCAATTCTCTTTCTTTTCTTTGAAGTTTTAATGGGTAATTTATTGTGCTTTTTATCCACTTTGAAGTTTTAATGGGAAATCTATTGTGTTTTTTATACACTACAGTCCTGTAACCTACCTTGATGAGACCTGGCATGATGTCTGGTAAGGCAGCTGAAACAACAGCAGGTGGATGTGCTTCTACAAGTTTGTTGAGCATTTTGATGGCGGCCTGGTTTACTGGATAATCTCCCATCTGAATGAGAGGCTTGAGCACACGTATGACAACCTCAGGTGGAAGAATCTCTGCCACAGTGCCAGCACAGAGTTGGGCTTGGCGCAAGACTTCTTTCTCCTTGTCAGCATGAGCATTCAGGACTCGCAGTATAATTAACTCAGAGAAGTTAAGGAAGTGTTGCACGAGGGGACAGCGGCGCATCATCTCTGTTAATACAGTGAACACCAGTGCCCGCTGACCCCCATCATCACAGACCAAGTTCTCCAGCAGAAGCCGCAGCACAACCCTGCAAATGTAATCAAACCAGTCAATTCAGAAATTCATGTTGAAGAAAGGGAGGTGGAGGGGAGTGGAATGGGTGGGAATAACATGCCTATGACTTGGCTACCTCCTCTATAAGGGGGAATAAGCTCTTAGTATATAGATAAATAAATATTGAAGAAATATGGTTTACAAGATAATACATATAAAACTGTATTAATGTTTAAATAATCTTTGAATGAGTGCTGACCATAATATCAAAATGTTTACATGTATTTGAGATGTTTGAGAAGTATGACAGATATTATGAAGATGGACAGAGTAAGAAATGTAAAGGTGAAGAAAAAAATGGGGCTAGAACGAGCTGTCAGATAGGGTAGATCTAAGATTGTCAAGATGGCTTGGATGATGATTCGGTTTAACACTGCAAGACTCCCTCTATCTGGAGGCTAGGGCAGTGCCCCTTACAGAAGACTTTGCAATGTGGAATTTGATGAACCATCCCTTAGTTCAACTTGTCAGTGGTAGGGTTCCTACCACCATCACCTTGACTTCTGTTAGCAACACCCTAACCTGCTTAGCCAATGGGTTTGGACATATGAAAATAACAAGTGAGGAGAGACTAGCAAAAACAGAGTAGAAAACAGAAATGGATGGAGTGAACTTGAGAGGAAGACCAAGAATGAGGCTGGTGGATAGGGTGATGGGGCACTGAATGGAAATACAGTACCTGTTGAGAAAAGTGTGCAAAAGATAGTGAATGGAAAGTAGCTGTCAATCAATCAAATCATAAAGCATAAGATAAAGGAGGCAAAGAGGAGAGCAGATGTGAAATGGGTTAAGAGTATGACAGAAAACTGAAAATAATAAAAAGATGTTTGGGAAAGACAGAGATGATAATGGAAGAGACGGCAGTAAGAGGAACATGGGCAGAGTATTTTAGGGAGTTGCTAAATGTGAAGGAGGATAGGGAGAGAAAGGTAGCTGCACTGGGAAATGCTAAGAAAAAGACAGTGATGAGTGAGGAAAATGGGGGAGAAATAAGGAAAGATGAGGTGAAAGCAGTTGTTAAGATGATGAGAGCAGGTAGGATGGGTGTCATGCAGAATGTCTAAAAAAAGGGAGGTACAGTGATGGTGGACTGGCTGCAACACTGCTTCTGACCCAGGAAAGTGGACAAGATGCAAGGACAACCCATCATCCAGGAGGTGCCAAGATAAGAGGGAGGGAAGAGGGTGGAGGGGAGTGGAGTGTGATAGAGATGAAATGGGTGGGAGTGGTATTTATGCCTTTGTTTTTTGGCTACCTCCCTTATAAGGGGGAAAAAGCAATTGGTATATGTATGTGTAAGAAAGGGCAAAGTGCTAGAGGACTGGAGTGCCTGTATAGTTCCACTTTATAAGGGAAATGGGGACAAGTGTGAATGTAGTAGTTTCAGAGGGATTAGTTTGTTAAGTGTAGTTAGGAAGGCTTATGGGAGGTTTTTGATTGAGAGGATTAGGAGAGGAATAGAGAGAGTAATTGGTGAGGAACAGTGTGGGTTTAGGACAGGTAGGGGTTGCATGGATTAGATTTTTGTAGTACAGCAGATATGTGAGAAAGCTTTAGGAAAAGGTAAGGATGTTTTTTGGGCTTTTATGGATTTGGAAAAGACTTATGACAAGGTAGACAAGATGGCACTGTGGGAGGTATTGCAGACATATGGAATAGGAGGAAAGCTTTTAAGAGCAGTGAAGAGTTTTTACGAGAGTAGTAGAGCTCGTGTTAGAATCAGAAATGGAGAAAGTTGTTTGAGGTATAGGTGGGACTTTGTCAAGAATGTGTTATGTTGCCTTGGCTGTTCAATTTATATTTGGATGGGGTGGTGCAAGAGATGCAAGGGTAGTGGGTCAGGGATTGGAGATGGTTAAAGAAAATGGAGATAAGCCAGTTGTTGTATGCTGATGACACTGCACTTGAGGCAGGATCAGAGGAGGGATTGAGGAAGTGACAGAGTTTGGGAGGTTGTGCAAAAGAAGAAAGTTGAAGATAAATGTGGGTAAAAGGTGATGAGATGTACAAGGGGAGAAAGTGGTAGCAGAATGGAAGTGAGTATTAAGGGAGAGAGCCTAGAGGAAGAGGATAGTTTTAAATACCTGGGTGTGAATGTGGCAGGAAAGGGAGGAGTGGAGGTTGAGGTAGAATGTAGATTGAGAGAAGCAAGTAAATGCCTTGGGGGATTAAAAAGTGTAATGAGCAATAGACATTTAGGAAAGTAGTTGTAAACAAATTAAATGGCATGGCCTGCAGGTGTGTTCTTCTAATCTGTTCCATAAATTATTTTGATTGGATGAGGCTCTGTGTGTATTTACCTAGTTTACCTAGTTGTATCTTATGGGAAGGGGAGCTATGCTCATGGTGTCCTGTCTCTGTATCTCACAGTATCAAAATTGTTCTTAAATTTGTTTATGGTTTGTGCACACACTATCATCTTGTCCAGTTTGCTCCATACATCCACCACTCTGTGGGGAAAGCTGTTCTATTTTAGGTCTCTTCTATACCTGTCCTTTTTGAGTTTCTTTCCAAGTCCTCTTGTATTTCTCATATCCCAATTTAGTAAGACTACTCTATCAAGGATACCTCTCATGATTCTATAGATGGTAAACAAGTCTCCTCTTTCTCTTCTTTGTTCCAGGGTCAGTAACTCTAGTTTTGACAGTCATTTTTCATATGACAGTTCTGAAAGTGTGTGGGCCATTTTCATAGTTGCTCTTTGGATTCTTTCAAATTTGTATTCTTTTTGATACTAGGTGACCATAGTGTCACTGCATAGTGTCACTGTCTTGGTCTTATCAGTGTGACTAGTATTTTTTTTCACAATTTCTTTGTCCAAAAAAGTAAATGCCACTTTTGTTGATTTAAATTGTAGGTTTCTACAACAATTTTGTTTATCTGTTTATCAGGGTATATGTCCTTTGTGATGATTACTCCCAGGTCTTTTTCAAATCCAACTTTCTTTACAGCCTTTTCACCGATTTTATATTGTTCTGATATTCTGTTTTTACTTTTTCCAAATTGCATTATACTACATTTCTTGATGTTGGAGTTCATTTCCCACTTCTGACTCCATTCCCAATTTTTGTTCAGATCTGCAGTGACTCACAGTCTATTTCAGTGCTCACTTTTTCAACAATTTTGCATCAGCAAAGAAGTTCATATAACTGTCCACACCCTTGTCTATGTCATTCACATAAATAGCAAACATTATTGGAGCCAGTACTGATCCCTGTGGAACTCCACTAATCACTTCTAAGTAGAACCTTTATCTCTGAACACTACTCTCATTTTTCTTCCATGCAGGAAATCCTCCATCCATTCCAATAGTTTACCTTGTACCCCTTCTCTGGTTTTCAGTTTCCCTAATAGTTTTCTATGTGGCAGTTTATCAAAAGATTTTTGTAGATCTAGAAAAGCACAATCAGCCCATCTGTCCCTTTCCTATATATCTATTAGTTTTGGGTAAAAGCAGATCAGATTTATGGCACATGATCTTCCCTGTCTGAATCCAAACTGTCTTGGGTTTAGTATGCTTTCTTCCAAATGTTCTGTCCATCTATTTTTGATAACTTTTTCACAAATTTTGACTACAGTACTTGTAAGGAAAACTGGCCCATAATTTGTTGGGTCTTCCTTGTTACCTCCTTTATATATTGGTACAATGTTGGCCTTTTTCTAGCCTTCTGGTATTCTTCCTTCCTTAAAGCAAACAACTTATTAAATATTTTACCTACCAATTCTTCTTTACACTCCTTTAGTATCCAGTTTGCAATTCCATACAATTTCCTGACATCAAGGCTTGTTATTTGATACATTATTTCTGCTCATGTTGCTATTATTTCCCCCATTGGGGGGGATTTCACTTCTTGCTCTTCATCCCAGTGCCATACTTTTTCTCTAGTGAAAACAGACTTGAAATGTTTACTCATGACCTAAGCCATTTCTATATCTTCTGTGTATTTCTTGTTCCCCTGGCATAGTTTCTCTATTTCATACTTGTTTTTCAATTTACTATTCATATATCTATAGAATAGTTTTGGTTTATCTTTATATTTTCTATTATGTCTTTTTCATAATTTCTTTTCTGCGTATTGTTAGATATTCATTCATTTCATTGATATATATTTGCCACTTTCTAGGATTTCTCTCTCCTTCTTTTTTTTTTTTTCTTTTTTTTTTTTTGCCTCGCTGCACTTTCTGTTAAACCAGCACTTATTATATTCCTTTTCCTGTTTTTGTCTTGGTACATGTTTGTCCACCCCTTCATTATAAATATCCTTCAGATTCTTCAATTTTTCTTCCACATCTTTTCATTGTGAATTTTATCTCAACTCCTTGGAAAAACTTCTCAAGTTTGACAAAGTCCGTTTTATTATATAATATTTTCCCTTTTCTGCATTTCTTATTTCTATCTATATATATATATATTTCCTCCTTTAGTTCTAGTTCAAGTAATATGTGGTCACTTTTCCCAATTGGTGTCTTGTATTCAATTTTATCCATAACTTCAGGTTCTGATGTAAAGAAAACAGTCTTGATGGTTCTTCATTATTTCTGTATCTGGTGTTTTCCTTTACCCATTGTGTCATTGTATATTCCATAGTCATGTCAAGTAATACAATTCCCCATAAATCTTCTCCACCTTTCACTGGCATCTCTTCCCAACATATTTCTTTGCAGTTACAATTCCTTCATCTTTTAGCACCCCATTCAATGAAATCCTTGTGTCTTCTAACATTTTAGAGTAATCTCTCTTTCTCCAAGAACTCATTTTTGGGGGTATATAGATCACTACATTCTCTTTCATGTCTTTATCTTCAACTCTTATCGTGATCTTTCCATACTGCTCCCTCTATTTGTAACTTTTGTCACATTTAATCTTTTCTTAGCCAAGAACATGACTCCTCCACCCTGTTTTTCCTCTATTTCAAAGCCAGTGATTATATAATCCATTTCCAACACTGTTAGGTGATAGTGGACCCCTTTTGTCTCTACAATTGCCATTATGTCTGGTTTTGCTTCTGACAGGTAAATGTTAAGCTCCTTTAATTCTGAAATTAAACCATTTATATTAGTATAAGCCATTTTTAGTTTTCTGCACTCTCCATCTCTTTGCTCCTTTCATTTCCTTTTCTTGAAGATACCATTTTCTCAGTCTCATATTTAACACTCTCCAAAAGAACTTCTTTTTCTCAGGCTCCGTTCTTTTCTAGTTTTTTCTTTAGTTTTGATTCTTAATGTCTCCTCTCTTACTCTTTCCTCAAGGTTAATATCTCTTTATATCCATATATCTTTATAATGATCAGTATTACCTAACTTACTTATTCTTGCAAGTATCTCTTCCACTGCCCTTTGTGACCTTAATTTGATCTTTAGGGGTTGATTTCCTTCTTTTACATACCTTCCTATTCTATGCACTTCCTCTATTTCCTTTTCTAATTCTTGCTCTTTATCTTGTATTACTCTCAAAACATCTATTGCTAAATCTTTCTCTTCTTTTTCTCTCTTGAATCTAAGTGTTTCTTTTTTTTTTATACCAAATAATAACATACACTTCTTTTTGTCTACTGTATCTCTCACCAAATTTTCCTTTTCTTTAATTACCTGAATGACTGTTTCCTTAGCTTTCTCTTGCATTTGTTGCTGAACAATATCTTTAAAAGAAACCTTATCTTTTTTGTGGTCTTTACATTGTTTCTTGAGTTGTAATATTTTTTCCTCATCTATACTTTCTCCAATTTTTTCAGTCATTACCTTCATTTGTTCATTCACCTCTTTTATGGTCGTATTATTTGTGGTATCTTTGCTTTTCAATTCCTCATTTTCACGTTTTACCTCAGCCAATTCTTTTTTTAGGGCATTCACTTCCCGAATTGTTTCAGCATTTTCTTTAATTCACTAATCTCTGTAATACTCATTATGTTTATCCCTGACCTTTGAGACAAATTCTATCAAAGCTCTCATTTCCCTCTCTATAATTATTCTACTCTAGTTACATCTTTTGTAACAAAAACCCAAAAATGGCCTTTCTTTGCAGTTATCTAATTGTCTTCTTATGCCTAGTGGGGTCTCCTTGCTCTTGTTTACCTTTTGTTTCACTGTTCCACCACCAAGGGTCATCTGGCCTATTTTCATTTCCTTCCAATATTCACTAATTTTCACTATATTACCTTGGGCATCCACAAGCACTCCCACTTCCTATTCAACACAACCTTGGTATCCTGATATTGTAGCACTGATAAAAGGCCTTGTTTTTAACATAGTCCCCAAGAGTGCCAATTTTGACGTATTTTACCTAGTTGTATTAACCTAGTTGTATTATACAGGAAGGAAGCTATGCTCGTGGTGACCCGTCTCTGTTTCTTTCAGCATCAAGTTTTTTCTTGAAATCTTGAATAGTGTTTGCACACACCGTTTCTTTTTCTAAATTATTCCAGATATCCATTACTCTGTGTGGGAAGCTATTTATTTTTTCAGATCTCTTCTATAGTTATCCTTTTTGAGTTTCTTTTCATGTCCTCTTGTTTTTCCATTGTCCCATTTTATTAAATCATTCCTATCTAGGATTTCCATTCCTTTCATGATTCTATAGATAGCAGATCTCCTCTTTCTCTTCTTTGTTCCAGAGTTGGTTATTCCAATTTAGTCAATCTTTGTTTGTATGTTAATTTGGAAAGAGTTGGTACCAACTTTGTCGTTGCTCTTTGTATTCTTTCTAATTTCTTTATATTCTTTTTAGAACTGGGTGTCCATAGTGTTGCTGCATACTCCAGTTTTGGTCTCATTAGTGTAACTAATATTTTTTTAATAATTTCCTCATCCAAGTAGTCAAATACCACTTTAATTGACCTTAACAGGTTGAAGGTTTCTCTGACTATTTTATTGATATGTTTGTCTGCCGTCATGTCTTTCCTCATTATTACTCCAAGGTCTCTTTCCGAGTTCACTTTTTTGACTTCTTCACCAATTTTATAATTTCTTGATATTCTGTTTTTACTTTTTCCAAACTCCATTTCTTGATATTGAAGTTCACTTCCCACTTTTGAGTCCATTTCCTGATTTTGTCCAGGTCTAACTGTAATGATTCACAATCCTCGTCCGTTCTTACTTTCTTTAGTATTTTTGCATCATCTGCGAAGATATTCATATAACACATTGACACGTGTGTATTTACCTAGTTGTATCTTACGGGAAGGGGAGCTATGCTTGTGGTGTCCCGTGTGTGTTTGTATTTAACTAGTTTTATTTACCTAGCTGTATTACATGGGAGGGGAGCTATGCTCGTGGTGACCCGTCTTTGTATCTTTCAGCATCAATTTTTTTCTTAAAATATTGAACAGCATTTGCACACATTGTTTCTTTATCTAAGTTATTCCAGATATCCAGCACTCTGTGTGTGTGTGTATGTTGGTGGGGTGGGGGTGATGTCATCATATGATGAAGTGGTTGGGGTAAACCAGCTCCAGATGTCATGCCCTGTTGTGGAAACATTGTATCTCCCAACACTACCTTAAACCTGAGCAGTGTGAAGTGTGAAAGGCAATAGAAATGACCCTTCATCCATGAGGTGCTAAGAGAGGAGAGACAAAAATCGAGTTTTGTTTGGTGTATATGTAAGGGAGAAAAGGCCTTTTGTTATGTATATATGTATATGCATGTCAAACAATTATGTTCTTTATATGCTTTTGGCACAACAAAACCATATATTGAGTAATATTTATAGTCAATAGTAAAATTTTACTAATATCAGATCATATTATTCTTACTTAAAAAATGTTGGAAACCAACAAATGGAACCAATCATATCATACCTAAAGTTTTCATTCCAAACTAAAGTGGACCCTGATCTTGCAAGGCGTATAAGAGCATTAAGAGCTGCTCTCTTTTCTGTTGTTCTACCTTCTTCTTTATTGCTTAACTCTTGAATAACGCTTGCCATCACTTCACCATCACTCTCTGCACCATCTCCTAAGTATTAAAAGATATCACTTACTACATCTTAATACAGAAACCTTATTAAAGCAATTTCATCACTACTGACATCTCTGATAAATGATATCATGCAACTATTTGAAAGAAAAAATCTAACAACATTGACATAAAAATAAAAATAAAAAATTGGAGGGAGCACAAGGGAGAAAGTTCAGATTTTATAATGTCATGCTGTTACCAGTAATGAACTGCTAATTTCTATTTTATTGGAAGAGGTGCCACATTTAGCAATAAGAGAATAAAAGTAAATGTGGGAAACATAAATAAATAAATAAATAAAATAACTACACTAATAATAACTGTTGCCTTGAGTTTCACTGACTGGAAACCTGCAACATGTCAGTGGCTGGTAATGGATTTGAGGTCCTCTCATAAATCTCTGGGAAGAAACTGACTGTTGTCCGTGTAATACAAGTGTGGAACAGTCAGACTGTTACCACCTTACAGGAGTATTGGTCTGGTTATCATTTCTCTTTACATAAAAAGGTGATAAGATATCTTGGGCCTTGGCCCCTTGGGATTGCACGTCCAGATGGAGGTGAGGGTGTTAATGAGATTTGAAGACATGTAGTAGGATGATGGTTCTCTCTGAAGGACCACCACTTCCAGGTGCCCTTAATATACAAAACAATTTCATCCTACATACATATACAAAGGGCTTTTTTCCCTCTACAAGAGAGGTAGCCAAAGTCAAAGGCATAAATAGATTCCCACCCATTTCATCCCTACTTCCATTCCCTCCCTCATTTCTTGGCTCCTCCTGGATAACGGGTCATCCCTGCATCTCACCCACTGGCCTGGGTCAGAAGCAATACAGCAAGACACAGCACATCCACAGCAATGATGATGATGATGATATGGTTTAACATCACAAACTCTCCCCTACCAGAAGGCTAGGACGGTGCCCCTCACAGAGGGCTTTGTAGTGTGGAATTTAATGAACCATGCCCTTGGTTCAACTTCGGTGGTGGCAGGATTCGAACCGCCATCCCCTCGACCTTCGCCGCAAGTAAAGACGCCCTAACCCTCTCAGCCAGCGAGCTTCCTAAGCATTGCTGCTTCATTTAATTGGCAACCCCCCTCTCCATCCCCTCATGTAGAAAAAGAGAAAGACAGGGAAAAATCCCTTCGGCCTCTGTTAAAATATCATTCACACATGTTCCCTCACCCCCATCTCCCACCCACTCCCATGCATCACAGCATCATCCATACACAACCTTCTCCACTCACCCACATCTTCTGTCTTCTCCCTTCTTCAACAGACAACCCCCCTCTTTCCCAATGCCCCTTTTACCCCATCCATCCATCTCATACTTGGTTGCCCCTTCATGTTCACTACCTCCCCCTTTGCCTTCCACACCTCTTTTACTAATCTTTCTTTACTCATTCTTTCCATGTGTCCAAACCATCCCATCATCTACCCTATCACCCAACTCCCTTTCCATCCCCTCTCTCCTCCTCACCTCCTTATTTCTTAATCTATCCTGCCTAGTAACAAGCATTTCATCTCAAACACATTTAAACATTTCTTGTTCCATATTTCTGCCCCATACAGTGCTGTCGGCACAATCACCTCTTCATACAATCTCCTCTTAACATCTATTCTCAAATATCTATTTCCCATAACATTTTTTAATCCCCCAAAGCATTTACTTGTTCCTATCAACCTATATTCTACCTCCACCTCCACTCCTCCCTTTCCTGCCATATTTGCCCACAAGTATTTAAAGCTATCCACTTCCTCCAGTCTTTCTCTCTTAATACTCACTTCCAATTTGCTGACATCCTCTCCCCTTGTACATCTCATCACCTTATTTTTACCCACATTTTTCCTCAACTTCTTTCACACACCTTCCCAAACTCTGTCACTAACTTCCTTAGTCCCTCCTCTAATCCTGCTACAAGTGCAGTGTCATCAGCAAACATCAACTCCTTGCATTCACCTCTCACACCATCCCATCCATATATAAACTGAACAGCCATGGTGACATGACACATCCCTGAAGTCTCACCTTTACCTCAAACCACTTGCTCTCTCCATTTCTAATTCTAACATAGGCTTTACTACTCTCATAAAAACTCTTGACTGCTCTTAACAGCTTTTCTCCTATCTCATATATTTGCAATACCTCCCACAGTGCCTTCCTGTCTACCCCATCATAAGCCTTTTCCAAATCCATAAAAGCCCCAAAAACATCTTTACCTTTTCCTAAGCTTTCTCACATATCTGCCATACCACAAAAATCTGTCCTAAACCCCTCACCAATTACTCCCTCTGTTCCTCTATATATAATGGCTCCAGGAGGAGCCAAGAAAAGAGGGAGGGAAGGGTGGTGAATGGGAATGGATGTGGGGATGAAATGGGTAGGAGTGGATTTATGCCTTTGACTCTGGCTACCTCCCTTGTAAGGAGGAAAAAGTCGTTGGCAAATAAATGTATGCAAAGTAGACCACTTAGAAAAAAGAAACTAACAAAGCAGAGCGCTTTTGTATATTACATCTTTAGTGCAAAAAGTACCAAAAAGTATGCATGCATATATATGCATATATATATATATATATATATATATATATATATATATATATATATATATATATATATATATATATATATATATATATATAAATGCTAATAAGAACATGGGTACATGTGTTCACTTATGCAAAGTAGACCACTTGGAAAAAAAACTAACTAACAAAGCAGTGCTTTCATATATTACATCTTCAGTGTACTGAAGATGTAATATACGAGAGCGCTCTGCTTCGTTAGTTTCTTTTTCCAAGTGGTCTACTTTGCATATATATATATATATATATATATATATATATATTGAGGAATGGACGACAAAATGAGTGGCAGGGTGGTGAGATAAACACCGAGAACCGTTGAAGTTTTATTAACTGATGTTTCGCTCTGAAGAAGCTCTGTTAAGAGCGAAACGTCAGTTAATAAAACTTCAACGGTTCTCGGTGTTTATCTCACCACCCTGCCACTCATATATATATATATATATATATATGGAAGGCAGAGGTGGAGGGAGTGAACATGAGGGGACGTCCTAGGATGAGGTGGATGGATGGGGTGAAGGGGGCTTTGGGGAAGAGGGGAATGTCTGTTGAGGAAGGACGGGAGAGGACAGAAGACGGGTGAATGGAGAATGGTTGTATATGGATGATGTTGTGATGCATGAGGTGGGGTGAGGTAGTATGTGTGAGCAAAATTTGACGCAGCCCGAAGGGATTTCTCCCCGTCTTCTCCTTTTATGCGAGGGGGGTCCCCGATTTAATGAAGCGGCCTTGCTGTGGATGTGCTGTGTCTTGCGACACTGCTTCTGACCCAGGGCAATGGACAAGGTGCAGGGATGACCCGTCATCCAGAAGGTGCTAAGATAAGAGGGAGGGTGGAGGGGTGTGGAGTGTATTCAGGGATGGAATGGGTGGGAATGATTTTATGCCTTTTCCTTTTTGGCTACCTCCCTTGTAAGGGGGAAAAGCCTTGGTATATGTATGTATGTATGTATGTATATATATATATACATATACACACACACACACACAAAAGAAGAAATATCAAACAATATGTCTATACTAACCATTTGTCAAAACATAAGATTAATACAAGAGGCAACTTAAGTCAAAATCCCCTCCCTCCCAAACTAAAGAAAAAAGCAAGCAGAAACTACCTCTACCCAAGTCATCATCAGTCAAAGTGTCCAAGCCATTCCGGGAGGAGTCTGACATAAGGGAGAGGTTGCGGTGTGTTGGAGATGATACACTGGAAGAACGGCCTGATAGGACACCATTAGTATCTTCCATGGGTTTGTCACCATCAGTGGTATCTAGCCCTCTGATGTCACCACCACCTGCTGAGAGCTGGCTTATACCAGAGTCCTGCAGGAAAGGAAGAGAGAGCTGTGAAGAAATGCAAGTCATTGTAGAATCAAAGGAAAACAAATGCACATTGAAAAAATCAAACAAAAGAAAATAAATAAATTATAAATCAGTGTCAAAACAAAATATAAACACTTGTTTTGCAACCTAAAGAAATACAAGAAAACTTAAAATATATATAAATAAATGAAATCAAATAAAGTAAATAAAGATCCAAAAGCTATAAATTAGGAACCAAACTCACCTGTGATGTTGAGTCTCTGTGCTTCTCCAAACTATCCCTTCGACTACTGTTCAAGTCTAAATCAAAACTGTAATTCTGTATTTCAGCAGTGGTTCTCTTTAAACTCCTGAAATTAAAGAAAAATTAAAAATCACTTGAGATATCACTAAAGCACAACAAATGTACTACAACACATATTCTGAATGGCACTCCTTTTTTGTCCACATATCTCTTTCCTTTATTTGAAAAGACACATAGACAAAAAGCACCTTAAGTGAGAGCTTACATAAGTTTGTACCTGTACACTTCCTCTGGATTAAGGTTCTCAGTATCGTCTAAATCAATGGTACTGTGTCGTGATGTGCGCTGTGACCGAGGCAGAGATGTATTAGGACTCTGCAAAACAGGTGTCCCACCTGCACTTGGTGGTGTGCGTGGGAGTGAGGAGGGGGAGGCATCTAAACTAGCAGCTCTCTTCAGATGATTCTGGATAATCTGAGAGGCTGTGTTCCGGCATGCCTGCGGTAATTGATCCAATAAAGCTGTGAATTCCGAGATATTACAGTTGAACATTGCTATAAGTGTGGATGATGCTGCTCTTCGGATCTCCACAGACTTCTGGTCTGCTGTCCACGTAAGTATTTTAGCTATGGCCATGGGTGTGTCTGGGGATGAGGTGAGGTCACCACATGCCATCACATCCACCAAACATTTGAGGTATGACAGAGTTGCAACTTTGACCTTTGCATTTGGTGTTTGGGTCTGGTCAACAATAAATCTCATAATAACAGCAAACTGCTTATCACATGGGAAGGAGTCTCTGTGGAGGCAATAACAATTGATATTTCAGTCACTGATTTATCAACACATGAATTTCATAGCTTGTAGCATATATATTCTTATATCAATAAGCATATATTCTTATTTCAAGAAACAACTTACCAGCATTATTATGCAGCTTAACTTACCTAACAAGGTCTAGTGTTTTATGGATCTTAGCCTGGACTGATCCTAATAAATCTGATCCAAGCTTATGCAGTAGTCTTGTGACAAGAATGTACAACCAGTCAACAAGATCAGCACGATGAACTGCTATCAAGTCCATCAATGTGTCCAGAAACAATGTAAAAACTTTTGTGTGCGCATCCATGAACATCTTTGTGAAGATCTCTGTGACCCGTCTAAGTTCTGAGCCAGTGAGTACTTGTGAACCTTGGAGAAAGCTTTGAAGGGCTAGAAGGCCTTCTTTACGGTCGCCCCAATGGGTCGAGGCACAGTTGGCAATGATATCTCCAACATCTTGGATCTGGAGGTAAAGAGTCCAAGTGTAAACCAGTTAGATAATAAAACATATAGTCAAAATGACTACCCTCTATATATATTTTTTTTTCAAAAGTCATCTCCCCTTATTAACTATAACATAGACCTTATTAATCTAACAAGACACAGAAATATACAGAAGTTATAACACCATGCTTCCCAAATACAGAACGTGGGCAGATTATCAGAGGCACTACAAAAATATATGGTTTTAATCCAAAACTATCCCTGCTTACAATTTTTAAGGCCAGAAAGTTTAATGCCCATGCTGCAATTCTGCATTACAGATTCATTTTCCTATTGATCTGCTTCCTACCAGCATATATCCAGAGTTGTTACAATCAACTAATCAATCAATTAATCCAGTGCCCCAGCTCTCTCTTGCAGGAGACCCAACAGTTTCCAGGTAACCAGCAGCAGTGTGTTGTTCTCTGGGTAAGGCTAGAGTGGGGCAGTGTAGGAGGAAATGTTCAGTGTCTTCTGCGAGACGATTACATCTGTGACAGTTTATAACTACTTCCCAATAAAGATGACTATATAACTATATACATATATATATATATATATATATATATATATATATATTATATATATATATATACACACACACACACACACAAAAACCAAAACGCCCTTTCCCTTTATAAAGGAGATGGCCAGCCAAGGCATGCACCAACCCTTCACTCATCCAGCATCAATTTGTTTTCCCTTTTATCATCCATTCACACCCATTTTCCACTCACACCTATCTTCTGCACCCTCCCTTTCCTGCTCAACAGACATCACCCTTTTACCCAAGGTCCCCTTCACTCCATCCATATTATGCTTTGTTTAGTTTGTTTGTTTTTTTCAAGATGTAACCATAACTATTCTGTGGATGGAGGGAACTTGGGGAGAAAACCAAGAATGGATGGGGTGAAAGGACCACTGGATTGACATGTTGACAAGCACTATTGAGCAAGAAAGAAAGAGTACACATGATAGGAGCGAATGGAGGGTGGTTGTAAATGGAAGAGGAAATGACAAGCCCCAAAGGAATTTCTTCTTGTCTGCTCCATATATTTCCTGTATGGGGTGGGTCAGCTTGTGACAATGTAGTGGGGGTAAGCCAGTTTTGGCTCTCAGGTCCTGCTGTGAAGGTACCCGTCTTTCACTGCCTTTGACTCAAGCAGAGTAGTTAGGGACAGGGATGGCTCTTTATCCATGAGGGGCTAAAATGTAAGGGACAATGAATGGATTTATGGATGGGTGAAGAGTATGTGTATCCTTTCACTTTGACACCCCTTTATATATAGGGGAAAAACAGGAAGCTAAATGGTACATCATGCATCATACTGAATGAATGTGAAGAATTATATAAACCAATCTCTTCTAAACCTGCTTATAATGAGAAGACTTTCAGTCCAATGGAAAAAGATAGAATCCATCTACCAGGACATGGTACCAAATGTTTTTATACTTTGTGAATGGAGTGAAAAATGGTAGATGGAGTCTTTACAAACAAATCCAGTATGGCAAAAATAGGAAACAGTCAATATAGATCATGAGGAGCATACATTTTGGAAGAAGAAACACTAAGAAAGGTATATGTATACCAAAGGACCTTTCCCTTTTATTAGAAGGTGGGAGTCAAACCTCATCTACACTTCTAGGACTTCATGAACACATATTTGACTTCAGATACTTTAAAGTGATATTCTCATTATAACATAACCACAGACAACAGTCAGTACTTCACTACTGTTTTTGGGGCACCCCTACAGACCAGAACCACACATCATTCTTCTGTGTTTCAAGAAAATCTCTACTTATAAAGAATAAAGAAATAATGAGATGATTTTGTACTAATGCTGCCCCATATTTTTGTTGTCCCCTTCAACTTAGTCTTTACTACATCTAGGTCTCTATCTCTTCCTTATCTAATTTCCTGTAGTGGAGGTGGTGGTTGTGTGATACACCATGGTCTTGGTAATGGTCTGGGCCTATGGTGTGGGAAAGATAATAATAATCCAAAATGAGTGACAATGGTTATAATACCAGGAGAGACACAGAGACAGACTTAGAATGAGATGGATGGACAAAGGGCATAAATTAACCTGGCGGAAAGGAGCTCTGAAGAATATGTGGAAAATTGGTGAGCCAGAATCATGTGCTTCCAGCTCCAAGGAAAGAGCAAACATGAGATGGACTAAGGGGACTAAGGCACCCCAACTCTTGGGAAAGAACTGTGTAGGTTTAGGGAAGGAAGAGGGTACTTATATCAAGTTTTCATAGTAAGACATATGTGAGAAGTTTTTGCCAAAGGGTAGAAATGTCTTTAGGCTTTTATGGATCTGGAGAAGGCATATAACAAAGTTGACTTACAAGCTTTCATCATTTCCAATGATTTTTGTATCTCATCTTATCCTATAGCCATATAATTTTCTTCCCCCATAACACTGCCTGGCATCTCTCACTGCCACATTAAACTCTCCCTAACCTCTTCAACTTTCAACAAATCCTTGAAATACTCTACCCATCTTCCCCTTACTGCTTTCATATCCTTTAATATGTCTGTTTGCATTCTTTACTTTTACCCCTACCTGACTTACCAGCCTACCCTCACGCTTTCCACTTCCTTCCAAAACATATCATTCTTTTGATCTGCACTCCTCTTTGCCCCTATCACCTTGTTCTCTTTTTTCCTTCTGCACTTTTCATACAATTTCCTTGTTCTACTTTGCAAACAATACTAAAGTTCACTTCTTTTCTACCACCATCTCCACCTTTTCATCCTATCATTACTCTCTCCTTCTGTTTCTTCCCATCTTTCTCATCCTGCGTACCATCATTGTGCACTCATCACTTTGTCTTTGAAATATACTCATCCTTCTTCTGCTCCTGTTTCCCCCATCTCTCTCTATCTAAAACTCCTGTCTCAGATTCTTCTGCTATTATTTTTATCCCTCATTTAATGATAATGATTTGGTTTAACATTATGAACATCATGATGGCTAGGATTGTGCCACCTTACAAAAAAGGTAGTATGCCACTACCATGAACTACTCGTGTACAAAATTTTAGTACTCTCAACAGATTTCTCCCCTATCCTATACATCTGCAGTACATCCCATAACACCCCTTTGTTAACCTTGCCATATGCCCTTTCCAAATCCATAAAAGCCCAAAACCCCTTTCCCAATTTTTTTTAACATATCTTCATACAAAAATTTGATCTACACAATCTCTTCCTTCCAGAAGATACTGGGCACTTAATCATATACTTCCCCACACTAGCCATACCAGACAACAACACAATATTTCTCCTGTGAATGACTTATGGGCTAGTGTAATGGCAGATTTCAGTTACCTAAAAGTCATGGAACTACCTAGTGTAGGCCTCATGGTCTCTTGCAGTCTCATTCATTCTTATGTTCTAATGTTCTACAAGAGAGGTCTGGGACAACAGATTAATTGATCTTTCTTTCCTAAACCCACACTACTTTTTCCCATTTACTCCCTCTGTTCTTTCCTTAATTCTTTCAACACCCTCCCATACACCTTAACAACTACACTTAACAGACTTATCACTCTGACACTACTACATTTGTATTTGACCCCTTCTCCTTTGTACTGTGGAATTACATATTCACTCTCCAGTCCACTGGAACACTTTCTTCCCTTTAGCACACATTGTACTTCATGTATTTCCCTAGATCTACTTAGCAACCAATCTTCACGTGCTCATTTCTTTCCTGCCACAGCTGCTTTTACCTTTTCATCACACAATTTGCTGCCTTCTTGTTCCCTCCAATTCTCTTCATCCAACATACTTTGTGCACTTTAGTACTACCTCCTTGAAGCATATCCATTCTTCCTTTATTCATGTTTCTCTTTTATCCTTCAGTACCTCCCATACTTCTCTTAGCTTCACTTGATATTCTCTCTTTTTCCTTTTCATCTAATTTACTCACCTTCAGCATTTTTGTGCCTTCGTCCTTTTCTTCCCCTCCACTTTACTTTCACTTGCAGTTTCACTTCTATATATTGATCTGACAATCCATTGCCTGGTCTCCTGAATACATTTATCAGCATAACTTTTCCAATCCTCCTTTTGAGTACCACTATATAGTCCATTAATTCCCTTTCAATTACCTTCCCACTTACCACTTTGCCCCATATATAAAGTTATGTCTGTCCCCTCTTCTTAAATGCAGTATTCACTATCACCATCTCCCTTTTAATATGCATCTAACATTTCTCCACTATAAAATCCCCAATTATCACATCCATACATATACCACAGGCTTTTTCTCCCTTACAAGATAGGTAGCCAAAAAAACAAAGGCATAAAATCCACTCCCACCCATTTCATCCCCACATACTCCACTCTCATCCACCCCTTCCCTCCTTCTTATCTTGGCTCCTCCTGGTTCATGGGTCATCCCTGCATCTCGCCCATTGGCCTGGGTCAGAAGCAGTGTTGCAAGACACAGCCCATCCACAGCAAAACCACTTCATTTAATCGGCGACCCCCCGCCCTGCCCTCTGTTCCCTCATGCAGAAAAAGAGAAAGATAGGAACAAACCCCTTCAGGCTGCATCAAAATATCATTCACACATACTCCCTCACTCCCCATCCCCACCCACTCCCTTTCATGCATCACAGCATCATCCATACACAACCATTCTCCATTCACCCATATCTTGTCTTCTCTCGTCCTTCCTCAACAGGCATTCCCCTCTTTCCCAATGCCCCTTTTACCCCATCCATCCATCTCATCCTTGGTCGCCACCCCCCCATGTTCACTCCTACCTCTGCCTTCCACACCTCTTTTACTAGTCTTTCTTCACTCATTCTTTCCATGTGTCCAAACCATCCCAATACTCTTCCATCAACCCTATCTCCCAACTCCCTTTCCTCTTCATCACCTTGTTTTTCACTCTATCCAGCCTAGTAAATACTTCTCAGGAACCTCATCTCAAATACATTCAAACTACACCTCTCTTCATCTCTATGTTCCATGTTTCTGTCTCATACAGCGCTGTTGGCACAATCACTCCTTCATACAATCTCCTCTTAGCATCCATTCCCAAATATCTATTTCTCATTACACTTTTTAATCCACCAAGGCATTTACTTGCTTCTCTCAATCTACATTCTACCTCCACCTCCACTCCTCCCTTTCCCATTACATTCGCACCCAAGTATCTAAAACTATCCACTTCTTCCAGTCTCTCTCCCTTAATACTCACTTCCAGTCTGCTGCCACTTTCTCCCCTTGTACGTCTCATCACCTTACTTTTATTAATATTTATTTTCATATTCTTTCTTTTGCACACCTTACCAAACTCTGTCACTAACTTCCTCAATCCCTCCTCTGATCCTGCTACAAGTGCAGTGTTGTCAGCAAACAACTGGCTTATCTCCCACTTTTCTCCATTTTCTTTAACTATCTCCAATCCCTGACTCACTACCCTTGCATTTACCTCTTGCACTACCCCATCCATGTATAAATTGAAAAGCCAAGGCAACATAACATATCCCTAACAAAGTCCCATCTTTACCTTAAACCACTCTCTCCATTTCTGATTCTAACACAAGCTCTATTACTCTTGTAAAAACTCTTCACTGCTCTTACAAGCTTTTCTCCTATCCCATATATCTGCAATACCTCCCATAGTGCCTTCCTGTCTACCCTGTCATAAGCCTTTTCAAAGTCAATAAAAGCCCCCAAAAAACATCCTTACCTTTCATCCAGGAGGTGCTAAGATAAGAGGGAGGGTGGAGGGGAGTGGAGTGTATTTAGGGATGGAATGGGTGGGAATGATTTTATCCCTTTTTCTTTTTGGCTACCTCCCTTGAAAGGGGGAAAAGGCCTTGGTATATGTAAGTATGTATGTACCTTTTCCTAAAGCTTTCTCATATATCTGTCTTACCACAAAAATCTGATCCACGTAACCCCTACCTGTCCTTTTTTCACAATTAAGTAAAATATATATGTCCCCACATCCATACACATACAATGATCACAATTATATTTGGAAAGTAAATTACACAGCAATATATTAAAAATTTGTCATTAAAACTGATTATACAGTACAATGACTACTACTTTCCAAAACTCACCTTGGCTGTGGGTTCCCATACTTCTTTCAAAATGCGTGGTTGAGATCCATACCAGTATAGCTGCTTTGTTAAAAAAAGAGGAAACCACTTAGCTACATCACACCATACATTCAAATGTACTTTACACCTTTGTGCATGAGGTAATTCAGCCAGGAGGGTAAAACCACTGATTGACTAGCATCAGTCATGCTTAAAGATACTATTAATCACAAGCAATGTTTGCCTGAATGGTCCCACCCTTAGGCAATATAAGATCTCTCATGAATTAAAGATTACAAATAATACTAAAATGTTACTGGAAATAATTCACAAATGATTCCTTACAAATCAACTGGAAAATATATGGGTGCAGAGTGACTTCATGAAAGGTCAAGGGTACAAGTGGGGTTGAGAAAAAGATAACAGGCCAATCTATAAAAGTTTGGTCTTGCTATTAGATCCTTGAAGGCTTAATGGATCTGTACTACCCGGAGTAAGAGCAAAGGGTAGAGGGAAGGAAAAGGTGGATGGATCACGCAAACAATACTATAAAGGCTTGTCAGGTTGTCAAACAATTGAGAAATGTGTGTGGGTGACAGAGTGAGCTAGAGAACAGCATTCCAAGTAAGGTATCTGTTCTATGAGAGGGGGTGCACCAAAAATTAATTTACGCAACTTGCATTTACTTGGTCTGTGGAGATGCCCTCAAAAAGTACCTAAACTAATGACAACAAATGACACCTTACAACTATGCAGTTAGTACCCCTAGGATTTACTTATATTACCTTCTTCATTTCTCTTATGTTGTAGGTAGGAACTGTTCTCTTATAATATTAGTACCTATTAGTAACTGAGGATTGGGACTGACCATTATCCATGTAATAAAGCAATTTGACCCCCCTCCCTCTCCATGTTTCACAATTTTGTTTGACTGACCCATGCAGGGGCAGGGATAGCCCTTCATCCACAGGGAGCTAAAATACAAGTGAAACAAATGGGTAATGGGTGATGGGCAGGTGTGGGATGGGTGGCTGGCTACCTCCCTTATAAGGGGAAAGAAGCCTTTTGTACAAGGGTTTTTTCATCCTTACAAGGGAAGCAACCAAAGTCAAAGGCATAAATCCACTACCACCCATTTCATCCCCACATACTCCACTTCCATTTACCAACCCTCCCTCCCTCTTTTCTTGGCTCCTCCTGGATGATGGATCATTCCTGCATCTCGCCCACTGCCCTAGGTCACAAGCAATGCAGCAAGACACAGCACATCCACAGCAAGACTTCTTAAAGGGATAGAAGCCTTTTGTAATATAGATAAACTGGTTGATATACAATTTATCTACCAAACCATATCTGTTGTCAGGTCCTGCTGTGAATGTGCTGTGCCTCACTGTATTACTTTTAACCTAAGCAGTGTGATGGGAGACAGGATTGACCCTTCATCCATGAGATGCTAAGATGGGAGGGAAGATGAATAGATTTTAGATGGATGTGGTGTGGGTGTGTGCTTTGACTTGGTCATCCCCCATTACAAGGGCCCTTTGGTGTGTACACATGTATCTACTTGGTATCTATTCTTTACACCTAGCGAGTACAGGAGGCAAATATATATTTTCTGTGGGGTATGAAAAGTATCATGAGAAATTGGTAACTGGGGATGAAGGCAAAGAGAAGCTTGTGCTGGGGGGGTGGGGGTAACTGTGACCAAGGCACTGCATGGAGCAGAGATATGCAATCTAAAGAAGGCAGAAAGGAAATCTGAACATGTTTTGAGATGAAGTGTTTAAGAAGGTAAGCATTATAAGGATGGATAAAGTGAGAAATGTGTAGGTGCTATATAGTGCAGTTGGAAAGAGAGTTGCTGTATAGGATAAATCAAGGAATGCAGAGAAAGTTTGAGTACATGGAAAGAACAAATAAGTAAAATGAGTGAAAAGCAGAAATGGATACAGTGAACTTGAGAGGAAGACCATGAATGAAGTGGACAGGCAGTGTGTAGAGAGCACTGAATGCAAGAGGAATGTCTGTCGAGCAAGGACAAGAGATTGGAGGAGGAGGAGGAGGAGGAGGAGGAGGAGGAGGAGGAGGAAGAGGAAGAGGAAGAAGAAGAAAAAGAAAAGAAGAAGATGGAGAGTGGTTGAAGAAATGACACAGTCCAAAAGAACATTCCTCTCTGCTCCATGTATTATTTTGAGTAAATGAGGAGGAAGGGTCATCATGTGAAATGATGGGGCTAGACCAACTCCAGTTGTCAGTTCCTGCCATGGAAGTACTGTCTCACTGAATTGGTTTTGATCTGATTGAAGTGCCAGGGGACAGTGTTAACCCTTCATCAATATGCTAAAAGGGGAGGGGTAATGAATAGGTTTTGGATGGGTGCAGAATGAGTGAACAAGATGGGTGAGATGGGTGCATGCTTTGACTCAGTTACCCCCATTATAAGGTAGAAGAGGGTTTTTGGTATGTATCTGTTTGGGATTTACATCACAGTTCAACTATTGTGAAATAATACAAAAGCTTCTATATGTGTTACAGTGGGTACAAAGATAGAAAAATAAATCTGAGGTGCACATATCACAAGAATAAATGTTATGAATTAAACCAGAACATATATTAACATGTTTTGCTCTCCTGGCTTAGCTTTACAAAATTCACCATCAGATACCATGGCACAGAAAAGAGATTTTGTTTAGTCTAATGCCAACAATTTTACTCTGTTAGGTCTTCACCAATCCAAACCAGCCTTAGGCTCTTCATCAAAATAAAATGATCTGGATCTTACTTAAACAAAAGCTTTACTGTGCACCACAGTACTGAAGATCAAAACTTCATCCATATATAGCTACATTTATGATTGTCCTTTGAAATCTATGACCAGACTAAAAACAAAATATCCAAACAATGCAGGTTAGTCACACTAATTAGATTAAAGAGAAATCTCAACTTGGTACAGATGGTGTGCCAAGTAAAACAAACCAACTTCAACACTACAACTTAAATTCACTTCAGGGTCTTAACAATAGCAAATATGTACTAAAATACATCATATAAGAATACATCCTTACAGTACATCTAAAATCAAAATCTGCTTACCAGCTAGGTGGTACAATTTTAAAAGGCACACAAGTAAAACAATGCTTTCATTCATAAAGATCACTTAACCCTTTTGCTGCAGTGGGGGTTTCCCTCAGGTGAATTAAACTGCCAAGCAGAATAAATAAAAACTTGTAAAATGAAGTATTCTACTTATCAGCATGGGGTCTCCTTCTGATGAATAAAAATACTTGGCAGTTGCTAGAATAAACAAGTTGTAAAATGCAGTAGAAGGGTTAAGAAGTAAAATGGTATCCAAAGGTAAGTGCCAGTCATCCTTTTCACTTACATCATTTCGTCGATAGGAATCAAAGGAACGCTCTGAACAAACACTTGATGTTTCACTGTCATTATCAGACTGATCTTCAAAGGCTTTGTTGTGTAATTTTCGGTTCGGAGAACGCTGAAGGAATATATATTACCAGATAAGAAATGTCTGCAACAAGTTCTATAGTTCAACTATTTCAGTTATAACATCAGTGATTCAATGTTTCAGTTAAAAATATGTAAACTTTATAATTAAGGAAGAGGACAGGAATGTTTCAACAATCTGTGAGTGGTTCAACTAAATGCATTTTACCAATATGACACCACAAAGACAGTAGTTATTACTCAATATAAAAAAGTGTTGTTAATACATCACAAGCATCATTATTATTGAACAAGTACAAAGTGCTATTAATATTCCACATATGAAAAGTTAAATCTACAATAGGTAAATCCCAAAGCCCTAAGGATCAAAGTGTGTTCAACTGCAACTGAATAAAAGTCCTATTACAGTTCCAACCAGAAAGGGTAAGAGCTGAGACTTCATGGTTGCAATTCAGCAACACCTCACTCCTAAAGAGTACCACACCATCTAGTGCATGTGCATAATAGACAGAGGAAATTGAAAAGAGAATAGAAAGCCATCAGTGATAAGAAAAAAAATCAGCCCAGAAAAAGCAAGCATTCACTAGTAGCAGCTAAGCATAAAAAAACTACTGTTTGATCAGTTATCAAAATGGAAACTTGATTTTTGTCAAACTTACGAAATCATATTTCTTTATTTCATTTCAACTTACAACAAAATAAATGAGTTAACCAATAAAATATACAAATATGGCATACACTATAATGTGAAATTTATAAAAACAAAACTGACTGAAGCTAGATCATAAAATGAAATTCTTTCAATAATGGAAGGAGCCTTGCAAGCAAAATCTTAAATAAAGAAATAAAATATACTGCAAAACAAGTTGCACCAATACCCTCAATTAATAACCAACTGGTGCTAGCAATCTAAAGAGTAGCAAAATGTGCTAAGTTATGCAAAATTTAGAGTAAATTCTTACATTGACTGGAGTTTCCTGTGCATGGAATGATAAGGCTCATTAGTTTATTAGAAACAATTATATGATTATTTTAACATTGCCAACAGTAGTACTATCAACAAGAAATATATATTAATATACATATCTGAAGAAGTTCATAACAGAGTGTAAGCAGAATTTAAAAAGGACAGTGTGTGCATCATAATCTGTGTTGCTAACCTAGCAAAAATGCTATTGCTCATGATTGTGAATACTTTTTTCCTGAATATGTTTAGTGTAATCCCTTTTTTACACAAGGAGGGCAGGGACAGCCCCTTGTACATATATATACCATTTACCAAAGGCTTTCTCCCCCCTTGTAAGGGGGAAAAAGCCCTTAGCATACAGATGGCTAAATGTCTAGTGTAGTCCCTTTTGTAAAGATGGTTTGGACAAATTGAAAGAACGAGTGAAAAACTAGGAAAACAGAAGTGGATAGAGGCAACTTGAGGGGAAGACCAAGAATGAAGTGGATGGACTGGGTTAAGAGGCATGGGATGCAGGAGGAATATCTCTCCAGCAAGGAAGGGAGAATGGAAAAGTTAGAGTGAATGGAAAGTGTTTTTTTGGGGAGTCCCATGTGGACCAGAGCCACATATCATTTGTTTGTCTATGTTAAATTCTCTATTCATAACGGAATGATGAGTTGATTTTGTACTACTCCTGCCCCTCCTTTATGTTGTCCTTTTCATCCTATTCATTACAACATCTATGACTCTACCTCTTCATTCTCTGATCCCCCTGCAGTGGGTGGGAAAGAACCACAGTGTTCTCATGTGTGTTGTACATACATACATACATATAACAATGTCTTTTTCACTCTTACGTGGGAGGTAGCCAAAGTCAAAGGCATAAATCCATTACCACCCATTTCATCCCACGTACTCCACTCCCATTCACCATCCCTCCCTCCCTCTTTTCATGACTCCTCCTGGATGACAGGTCATCCCTGCATCTCGTCCACTGCCCTGGGTCAGATGCAATGAAGCAAGACACAGCACATCTATAGCAAGAGTGCTTCATTTCATATATATATATACACACAATGATATGCAGCGTCTTTATGGACACATTGGAAAAAAGAAAAAAAAAAAGAAAAAAAAAAAAATCAAAGAGCAATGACAAAGATGGCACCAACAATTTGCAATTTGACATAAGAACAAAGATTGGACAAACTAAATTTACCAACCCTAAGACAAAGAAGAGAAAGAGGTGATTTGATAATCATTTACAGAATTATGAAAGGGATAAGGGATGGAAATTCTTGATAGGGATGACCTGCTAAAATGGGACAGAAGAGCTACAAGAGGACACAAGAAGAAACTTAAGAAAGACAGTTACAGAAGAGATCTGAAAAAGAATAGCTTTCCACACAGAGTAATAGAAATCTAGAACAAACTGACAGAGGAAACAGTGAGTGCTAAAACTATCCATGACTTTAAGAAAAAACTGGATGCGGAAAGATACAACAACGGGTCACTCTGAGCATAGCTCTCTTCCAGCAAAACATAACTAGGTAAATATACACACACACACACACACATCCACACAAAGAAATAAGGGACCAAATAAAAAACCTTGACATAAGAAAGTCACACGGGCCCGATGGTATTGCAAACTGGATATTGAGAGAATGTATAGATGAACTAATGGACAAAATACACAAAACATTTGACTTCTCACTCAAAGAAGTAAGTACCACAATATACAAAGGAGGAGACAAAGAAAATCCAACAAACTATAGACCAGTACCCCTTACAAGCACAGTAGCAAAAATATTTGAAAAAGTTATTAGGAATAAATGGATAAAGTACCACACAAAAAGCTACTATGAAAAATTGAAATAATAGATGGAATACAAGGAAAATTACTGGAATGGATGAAATATATCCTGAATGGAAGAATAATGAGTGGTACTTAGAGACAAGAACTCAAATTGGGAATATGTGATAAGTGGAATCCCACATGCCTCTGTATTGGCTCCGATAATGTTTGCTATCTATATAAATGATATGGATGAAGGTGTAGAATATTATATGAACTTCTTTGCAGATGATGCAAAACTTAATGCTGAGAGATACAAAGATAGGGCAACACAAGCATAGCTCCCTTCCCATGTAATACAACTAGGTAAATACTAAAGAGAGTAAGTACAGAGGAAGACTGCAAATCTTTTCAAGAAGACCTAGACAAAGTCTGGAAATGGAGTCAAAAGTGCGAAGTGAACTTCAACATTAACAAATGTAGCATAATGGAATTTGGAAAAAGCAAAAATAGAATATCATGTCAATATAAAATTGGTACAAAGGAAGTGAAAAAAGTAAACTCAGAAAGGGACCTAGGAATAACTATCTTAAATGACATGACACCAGACAAGCACGTCAACAAATTAGTCGGAGAAACTTTCAACTTATTAAGATCAATGAAAGTAGCATGTAGTCAAACTACATGGATGAAGAAATGGTAAAGAAAATACTAGTTACACTGATAAGACCAAAATTAGAATACTCTGCAACACTATGGACACCTAGTTCCAGACATAAAGAAACTAGAAAGAATTCAAAGAGCAATGAAAAAGATGGCGCCAACACTCTCCAATTTGATGTACGAACAAAGATTAGATAAACTAAATATACCAACCCTGGAACAAAGAAGAGAAAGAGGTGATTTGCTAACCATCTACAGAATTATGAAAGGGATGGAAATTCTTAATAAAGATGACTTATTAAGTGGGACTGAAGAAAAACAAGAGGACATGAGAAGAAAATTAAGAAGGATAGTTACAGAAGAGATCTGAAAAAGAATAGCTTCCCACATAGAGTGAGATATCTGGAACAAACTGAATGAGGAATATGTGAGTGCTAAAACTACAGATGACTTTAAGAACAAACTGGATGCTGAAAGATACAAAAGCAGGTCACTACGAGCATAGCTCTCTTCCCATAAAATACAACTAGGTAAATACACATATACCAAGAGCTTTTTCCCCCTTACATATTTGGAAGAAAATTAAGAGAGGAAAGGAAGGTGAATCAAGTACAGAAGAAAAAGTAAAAGGGGCAGTTGGAGATACAACAATGGATGAGATGGTTTTAAGAGTAAGATGGGTAGAGTATTTTATGGAGTTGCTAAATGTGAAGAAGGATAGAGAGGGAAAGGTAGTTGTAGTGGGAAGTGCTAAGAAAATCAGTGATGAATGAGGAAAATAAAGAAATAAGAAAAGATGAGGTACATACATATACCAAAGGCATTTTCCCTCTCACAAGGGAGGTAGCCAAAAAACAAAGGCATAAAAACCACTCCCACCCATTCCATCCCTAACATACTCCACTCCCATCCACCCCCCTTCCCTCCCTCTTATCTTGGCACCTCATGGATGACGGGTCATCCCTGCACCTTGCCCGCTGCCCCAAGTCAAAAGCAGTGTCGCAAAACACAGCACATCCACAGCAAGGCCTCTTCATTAAATCAGTGACCCCCCTCTCTGTCACCTCATGCAGAAAAGGAGAAGATGGGGAGAAATCCCTTCGGGCTGCGTCAATTTATTTCTCACACATGCTCCGTCATCCCTCATCCCCCACCCACTCCCTCTCATGTATCTCAGCATCATCCATACACAACCAATCTCCACTCACCCCTATCTTCCAGCCTAGTAACCCCTATCATATTCTCAGGCACCTCATCTCAAATACATTCAATCTCCTCCTCTCTTCATCTCTTATGTTCCATGTTTCTGCCCCATACAGTGCTGTCAGCACAATCACTCATCATACAATCCCCTCTTAGTATCCATTCCCAAATGTCTATTTCTCATTACACATTTTAATCTTCCCAGGCATTTACTCACTTCTCTCAATCTACATTCTACCTCCATCTCCACTCCTCCCTTTCCCACTACATTCGCACCCAAGTATCTAAATCTATCCAATTCCTCCAAAATCTCCCTTAGTACTTACTTTCAGTCTGCTACCACTTTCTCCCCATATATATTTCATCACCTTACTTTTACTCACATTTCTCTTCAACTTTCTTCTTTTGCACACTTTCCCAAACTCTGTCACTAGCTTCCTCAATCCCTCCTCTGATCCTGATGAGGTGAAAGCAGTTATTAAAATGATGAGATTAGATAAGGCACCTGGATTAGATGGGTCTCATGCAGAGTGTATAAAAAAAAGGGAGGTACAGTGATAGTGAACTGGCTGGTGCGGTTGTTTAATGTTTGTCTAAAGGAGGGTAGAGTACCAGAGGACTGGAGGAGTGCCTGAAGAGTTCTGCTTTACAAGGGAAAAGAGGACAAGTATGAGTGTAGTAGTTTCAGAGGGATCAGTTTGTTGAGTGTAGTTAGTAAGGCATATGGGAGGGTTTTGATTAAGAGGATTAGGAGAGGAACAGAGGGAATATTTGGTGAAGAACAGTGCTTAAATCAGATTTTTTTGGTAAGACAGATATGTGGAAAAGTTTAAGGAAAAGGTAAGGGTGTTTTATGGGTCTTATGGATTAAGGATGCTTGCTGGTTGAGCAGGTTAGGGCGTCGTTACTTGTGGCAAAGGTTAAGGGGATGGTGGTTCAAACTCTGCCACCAGCAAAGGTGAACCAAGGTCATGGTTCATTAAATTCCATACTACAAAGTCCTCTGTGAGGGGCACCATCCTAGCCTTCCGATACGGAGGGAGTTTGTGACGTTAAACCATATCAGATTTAGAAAAGGTTTATAACAGGGTAGACAGGAAGGCACTGTGGGAGGTATTGTAGATATATGGGATAGGAGGAAAGCTGTTAAAACCATTCAAAAGTTTTTACAAGAGTAGTAGCGCCTGTGCTAGAATAAGAAATGAGAGTAAGTGGTTTGTGGTAAAGGTGGGACTTTGCCAGGGATGTGTTGCCTTGGCTGTTCAATTTATACATGGATGGGGTGGTGCAAGAGGTAAACGCAAAGGTAATGGGCCAGGTATTGGAGATGGTTAAAGTAATTGGAGAATTGTGGGAGATAAGCCAGTTATTAGCTGACGACACTGCACTTGTGGCAGGATCAGAGGAGGGATTAAGTAAGTTAGTGACAGTTTGGGAAGGTGTGCAAAAGAAGGAAGTTGAAGATAAATGTGGGTAAAAGTAAGGTGTAGGTATATCTTTACTTTTACTTTTTTTAGGAATGTCCCCTGTGGGGCTACAAGGAGAAGGATGCCTAGTCCCAATCTGTTGAGGAAGGACGGGAGGGGACAGAAGACAGGGGTGAATAAAGAAAGGTTGTATATGGATGATGTTGTGATGCATGAGGTGGAATGGGCAGGGGGATGTGGGGGGGGGGGTGAGGTAGTACAGACGCTCTTCTACTTACATTCATTCGTTTTACGTTTTTTCGATTTTACGTTTGAAATGACTGTAAAAAAAAATTTTTAGTGAATTTTTTAGTTTAGCGCGCTCTCCGTAGTTCCAACAATACTTACACATGACACTGTGTCCATTGTTTATATGGCACAAACGACAGACTGAACGTGCCTTGCCTCATCCTCCTCCTCCTCCTCCACCATCTCAATTTATGTTGCTTGAATTTAATTTATTTGAAATTAATGTTATCATTTTACAATGTTATGTGTATAATTAATGATTTAGGGGTGTTTTATAAGATACGGTAATAGAATTTACGGATGTATGGTACAGTAACAACTTTCGTTCATTTTCAACTTACGTTCGGCCGTTCGGAACATAACTAAAACGTAAGTTGAGGAGCGTCTGTATGTGTGAGCAAAATTCGACGCAGCCCGAAGGGATTTCTCCACGTCTTCTCCTTTTATGCATGGGAGGACGGAGAGGGGGGGTCGCCGATTTAATGAAGTGGCCTTGCTGTGGATGTGCTGTGTCTTGCGACACTGCTTCTGACCCAGGGCAGTGGACAAGGTGCAGGGATGACCCGTCATCCAGGAGGTGCTAAGATAAGAGGGAGGGTGGAGGGGTGTGGAGTGTATTGAGGGATGGAATGGGTGGGTATGATTTTATGCCTTTTCCTTTTAGGCTACCTCCCTTGTAAGGGGGAAAAAGCCTTGGTATATGTATGTATGTATGTATATGTATGTACATACATATACCAAAGGCTTTTCCCCCCTTTCAAGGGAGGTAACCAAAAAACAAAGGCACAAAAACCACTCCCACATACACCACTCCCATCCACCCCGTTTCCTCCCTATTATCTTGGCTCCTCCTGAATATGTGTACATATATATATATATGTATATATATATATATATATACATATATATATATATATATATATATATATATATATATATGCATATACATACATACATATACCAAAGGCTTTTTTTCCCCTTACACGGGGGGTAGCCAAAAAGCAAAGGCATAAAAACTAATCCCACCTATTTCATCCCCAACATACTCCACTCCCATCCACCTCCTTCCCTCCCTCTTATCTTGGCAACTCCTGGATGATGGGTCATCCCTACATCTTGTCCACTGCCCTGGATTAGAAGCAGTGTTGCAGGACACAGCACATCCAGAGCAACACCACTTCATTAAATCATGCATTGAAGGAGAAGACAGGGAGAAATCCCTTTGGGCTGCATCAATTTATTTCTCGCACATATCTTCTGTCCTCTCCCATCTTTCCTCAACAGACATTCCCCTCTTTCCCAATGCCCCTTTTACCCCATCCATCCATCTCATCCTTGGTCACCCCCTCATGTTCACTCCTTCCATCTCTGCCTTCCACACTTCTTTTACTAATCTTTCTTCACTCATTCTTTCCATGTGTCCAAACCATCCCAATACTCTTTCATCAACCCTATCTCCCAACTCCCTTTCCACCCCTGTTCTCCTAACCTCCTCATTTCTCACTCTATCCAACCTAGTAACCCCTGTCATACTTCTCAGGCACATCATCTCAAATACATTCAAACTACTCCTCTCTTCCTCTCTTATGTTCCATGTTTCTGCCCCATACAGTGCTGTTGGCACAATCACTCCTTCGTACAATCTCCTCTTAGCATCCATTCCCAAATGTCTATTTCTCATAACACTTTTTAATCCCCTAAGGCATTTACTCACTTCTCTCAATCTACATTCTACTTCCACCTTCATTCCTCCCTTTCTCACCACATTTGCACCCAATTACAGTGCACAGGAAAGAAGTAACACTTGTGGGGTCCTATCTCCTCCCCAATTTATCATATCTAGCTTCAAATTGTATGAGTGTATGTACATATGTATGTATTCTGTGATAAAGCACTTTCTATTCTGAATCCAGCAATAAGATATGGTGTTTAATGTTACAAGTAGTAGTACTTCAGTATTTGCTTAATCATTCAATGTGCAAGGCTTTAGGTGTAGTGTTTGCACAAATGACAAGGGCACACATAAGTGATTGGCCCTAAGCAAAGATACACGTGCACTTGATGTCTTGGGTACTCACAAGGACTCCCCCAGGTGGGAGACTCACCAGCGCATCGGCCAGTGCACTCTCTGCTTCACGGCTCTGCTGCAGAATCTTCTGAGCCATTACCTGCCGTGGTTTGGGTGGCATTTCTGATGCACCTGCAAATTATGAGAGTATAAATTACTGACACAGTACTATTCAAGTTTGTGATAACCTGAAATGCATGCTCCTTCAATTGAATGATTATAAACCACCATTCTTTTAATTATGCACAATACACATGAAAACTATGAGGTATTAATCAAAACTGATCATTCTAATACTTAGCAAGACAGTACAAGGATGACCCATCATACAAGAGAAGCTAATATGAGAGGGAGGAAAGGGTGGTGGATGGGAGTGGGTACTTGCCTTTTGAGTCGTAGAAGAGAAGAAACGAGCATTCACAGATTAGTTATAAAATAGGATGAGAGAATCATATGTGATGTACAAAGAAAAATGAGAAGTAAACCATAAGACAATGGAGGCAAAGAAGAGAGCAGATGTGAAATGGGATATGAGCAGGACAGAAAATTTTGAAAGTAATAAAAAGATGTTTTGGAAGGAAATTAAGAGTGGAAGGGGAGGCGAATCAAGTAGAGAAGAAAAGGTAAAAGGTACAGATGGAGAGATGATAATGGAAGAGACAGCAGTAAGAGGAAGATGGGCAGAGTACCTTAGGGAGTTGTTAAATGTGAAGGAGAATAAGGAGGGAAAGGTAGTTGCAGTGGGAAGCACTAAGAAAATGACAGTGATGAATGAGGAAAATGGAGGAAAAATAAGAAAAGATGGAGTGAAAGCAGTCATTAAAATGAGAGCAGGTAAGGCACCTGGGTCAGATGGGTGTTATGCGGAGTGTATAAGAAAGGGAGGTACAGTGATGGTGGACTGGGTGGTGAGGTTGTTTAATGTTTGCCTTAAAGAGAGTAGAGTGCCAGAGGACTGGAGGAGTGCATGTATAGTTCCACTTTACAAGGGAAAAGGGAACAAGTGTGAGTATAGTAGTTTCAGAAGGATCAGTTTGTCAAGTGTAGTTGGGAAGGCATATGGGAGGGTTTTGAATGAAAGGATTACAAGAGGAACAGAGGGAGTAATTGGTGAAGAAGTGTGGGTTTGGGACAGGTAGGGGTTACTTGGATCAGATTTTTGTGGTAAGGCAGATATGTGAGAAAACTTTAGGAAAAGGTAAGAATGTTTTTTGGCCTTTATGGATTTGGAAAAGGCTTATGACAGTGTGGACTGAAAGGCATTGTGGGAGATTTTCCAGATAAATGGGATCAGAAGAAAGCTGTTAAGGGCAGTCAATAGTTTTTACAAGAGTAGTAGAGCCTGTGTTAGAATTAGAAACAGAAAGGGCAAGTGGTCTGAGGTGAAGGTGGAACTGCACCAGGGATGTGTCATGTTGCCATAGCTGTTCAATATGCACATGGATGGGGTGGTGCAGAAGGTAAATGTGAGGGTAATGAGCAGGGAATTGGAGATGGTTAAAGCAAATGGAGAAAAGTGGGAGGTAAGCCATTTGTTGTTTGGTGACGACAATGCACTTGTAGCAGGATCAGACAGGGTATTAAGGGAGTTAGTGACAGAGTTTAGAAAGGTGTGCGAGAGGAGAAAGTTGAAGGTAAATGTGAGAAAAAGTAATGTGATGATATGTACAAGGGGGGAGGATGGCAGCAATTTGAATTTGAGCCTTACAAGACAGAGGCCGGAGGAAGTGGATAGCTTTAGATACATGGGGTCACATGTGACAGGAAAGGGAGGAGTGTAGGTGGAGGTAGATTGTAGATTGAGAGAAGCAAGTAAGTGCCCTGGGGCATTAAAAAGTGTAATGAGAAATAGACATTTGGGAATGGATGCTAAGAGCAGATTGTATGGAGGAGTGATTGTGCTGACATCACTGTATGGGGCATGAAGACATGGAATTTAAGAGGAAAAGAGGAAGAGTTTAAATGTGATTGAGATGAAATACCTGAGAAGTATGGTATGGGTTACAAGGTTGGATTGAGTGAGAAATGAGGAGGTAAGAGAGTAGGGGTGGAAAAGGAGATAGGAAACAGGGTTGATGAAAGAGTATTGGGATGGTTTGGACACATGGAAAGAATGAGTGAAGAAAGATTTGTAAAAGAAGTGTGGAAAGCAGAGGTGGATGGAGTGAAAATGAGGGGGCAACTGAGGATGAGATGGATGAATAGGGTGAAAGGGCCGTTGAACAAGAGGGAGATGTTTGTTGAGGAAGGAAAGGAAGACAGAAGGTAGGGGAGAGTGGAGAATAGCTGTATATGAATGATACTCTGATGAATGGAAGGGAATGGGTGGGGGAGAGGGGGGGTTGTTTGGGAGATGTTATGTGTGAATGATATTTTGATACAGCCTGAAGGGATTTTTCCCAGTCTTCAATGTTTCTGTATGAGGGAATGAAGATGGCTGGGGTGGGGGTGGTTGATTAAACGAGGCAGCCTTGCTGTGGATGAGCTGTGTCTTGTTGCATTGCTTCTGACACAGGGTGGTGAGTGAGATGCAGCGATGACCCATCATCCAGGAGGAGCCAAGATGAGAAGGAAGGAGGGAGAGGTGGTGAATGGGGGTGGAATGGCTGGGGATGAAATGGGTGGGAGTGGAATTATGCCTTTTGACTTTGGCTACTTCCCTGGTAAGGGGGAAGCCATTGGTATATGTATGTACAAATAACAAATTATAAATAATCAATAGACAATTAATTATACATACATATACCAAGCGTCCTTTCCTTCTTACAAGGGAGATAACTTAAGTCAAAGGCATAAATCCACTCCCACCCATTTCATCCCTACATACTCCACTCCCATTCACAATCCCTCCATCCCTCTTTTCTTGGCTCCTACTGGATGACAGGTCATCCCTGCATCTTGCCCACTGCCCTGGGCAAGGCTGCTTCATTTAATCACTTATCCTCTCTCTCCATCCCCTCATGCAGTAAAAGAGGAGATGAGGAGAAATCCCTTTGAACTGCATCAGAATATCATTCATACTCCTTAACTCCTCCCCCATCCTGAACACACTCCCTTCCATGCATCATAGCATCATCCATACACAACCATTCTCCAATTATCCCTATCCTGTCTTCTCCCGTCCTTCCTCAACAGACATCCCTCTCTTTCCCAATGCCCCTTTTACCCTATTCATCCATCTCATACTTGGTCATTCCCTCATTTTCGTTCCCCCCAACCTCTGCCTTCCACATTTCTTTTACTAATCTATCTTCACTCATTCTTTCCATGTGTCCAAATCATCCCAATACTCTTTCATCAACCCTATCTCCCAACTCTTTTTCCACCCCTGCTCTCCTCCTCACCTCCTCATTTCTCACACTATCCAGCCTAGTAACCCTTACCATACTTCCATATTAGTAATCAAGGCTGATTTATCAATCTATTTTTCCTTACCTGAAATGGATCTGGATCTATTCTTATTGGGTGTAATTGAGCCTAAATTACTGTAACGGCTTGGTGAGGGTTCTCGAGAGGTTCCAGTAGACCTTGGAATCCCACTCCTCCGACGGGATCGATTAAGAGTTCCACTGTCTGTATTGGAAGAATAGGTGGCATAGCTATGGCGAGATGAGGGTGAGCCACTTCGACTACCGGCTGAAAGAATAAAACAAAACATATGGTCATGATTCAGTTATGATTTTTCTTGAGTGTGTGTTTACTTAATTGTAGTATAAACGAAAGCAGCAATGCTCATGGGATCCTACTTTTTTATTCTCCAATTGATCATATCTGGCTACAAATTAACAAATGGTTTCAACTGGGGATTCATTTCCTCATTCTCCAATTATCATACTTAAGATTTAAACTTATGTATTGTTCCAGCTTGGGCTGTGTGTATTTACTTAACTATACCTAATTACAGAATAAGGAAAGGAGAAAAATTCATGGGATCCCGTCTCTTACTTTCCAATTTATCATATCTAGCCTCTAGTTCATGTTTAGTTTCAACTTGGTTTATATCCTTAATTTCCAGTTATCATATTTCTATTTTAATTCATGTATTGCACCAACTTGGGCTATATCACCTTCTACGGTATTCCAAGTATCTATGCACCTAAAGGGTGTTCGGGATAAATTTGATCATTTTTTTATCTTCTGTCATTTCAGAGCTATTTTGAAGGATTTAATAGCAGTAAAGTGTAAAGGGTAGATGATTCTGTGTACTATTGGTGGGTGTGAGAGCTAAAGAGCATGGATAACTGGAAAGCACTGGAATATTGGAAAAGAGTGACCTGCATCATGATGATTTGCGCTGGATTAAAAAATTTGGGAATCTTAGCTGCAGCTCAGTGCTCCTTGAATACTGTCTCCTTGATACTCTGTCTGCACAATGAAATTTGTCAAGACACTGCAAAAAAAAGGTGCAGCAAGATCCAGGCAAGGTAATGTGGACCTTGGCAAGAGAGATGGGTGTCAGAATGGCAACTATGAAGAAACCACTGAATGAGGATCTTCGCTACTCCTCATACAATAGGTGCAAGGGCCAACTACTCACTGCCAAGGTCCAAGAGAACCGCTTTATGAAAGCCAAGAAACTCCTCACCAAGTTTAAACTCCCAGTTGAACCAGGGATGCTCTGGTTCTTCTCAGACAAGAAGAACTTCTGCCAGGACCAGTTGCACAAAGTGCAGAACAACAGGTGGCAAGCCTACAGTCTGCATGAAGTCCCACCCTTCATGAAGACCAAGTTCCCTCAAACTGTGATGGTCTTTGGGTGCATTTCCAGTGAAGGCCACGTCATGCTGCCCCACATCTTTGAAGAGGTACTCAGACTCACTTCAGATGGCTATATTGAATTATTGTCCACTGTTGTCAAGTGCTGGGTGGAGAGGGTGGCTACGGGAAGACCATATGTGTGGCAGCAGGACTCAGCTCCATGTCACACCTCCAAGAAAATCCAGAAGTGGCTGTCTGAGAACTTTTACAACTTCATAAGTCCCAACATTTGGCCCCCAACTCACCTGATTGCAACCCCATGGACCATTGTGTGTGGGATGCAATTGAAAAAGACACCAATCATATCATGTGCAACACTTAGGACGAGCTTATTGCCAGTATCAAACTGATGTTCAGGTGTCTCTCGAAGGACACCATGAAGGACGTGTGCTATAGGTTCAGGTCCCACCTGGAGGCCATGGTGGAGGCGCAAGGTGGGTTATTTGAGTGAGCTGTATTTGACAAGACATCCTCTAAGAGATCCACTTTGAATTTTGGGGATACATAAAATTTGGCCAAGATGCATTTTTCTTTCCTTTCCGAAAGTGTCAAATTTATCCTGAACACCCTGTATGTGGAAAACTATTTCTTCATATCATTTGGACATATAGTCTGTTCTCATGACTTCTTAGAGCCCTCCTATCCCTAATCAAGAGATCTCTTTTGTCAATATAGCCTGTCCCTTTAGAAACCTGAATACTGTGTGTAAATGTTCATCCAGTAGTCACGACATCACAACTACAAGAATACTTACGTTGGGACTGGGAGACTCCACCTCTGCTCCTAGAACGCGCAGCTCTATCTGGCGAGGTGATGGAACTGATGGGCGGATGATCTGATGACTTTCTGGGGCGTGCTGCAAATTACTCATACTTTAGAACCAAGTCACAGAAACTAATCTCATAAATGCACAAATCCATCACATATAATACATTCTAGGATTCATGGTCTTTCCCAGACCAAAGGGCAACAATGTGGTCAAACCATAAAATCAACCTGTGTGCAATTTACCAGTCCTATATTCAACTGTACAAGTTCTAGACCTGACCACATCTAGCTGTGTAGCAACACCCAACCCCGAACAACAAACTTCTACAACCTGATGCACTCAGTAATTGCCATAGTCTAAATACAGACTACAACTGCAATGCACAACTTAAAAACATGCAAAAAATATAAATACAGCAAAACAGTGTCAAACAAAACTAAATTCAGCTAAAACATAATAGCTATATTTGCTAAAATAAACATATGGATAATAAATAAAAACTCAAAAGCAAAATTAACTGGGTAAAACCATTTGGCCAAATGTTGTCAAGAGTACAAATGATGACAACTACTTACATTTGTCTTCACCTCCCGCTACCAAAGCAAGGCACAAAAGTAAGAGGGGCATTATTTGAATTCTAGCACCATCAAATAACTACATCTGCTCTTTGCTTTTGTCACCTTTCATTTATATCATGTTCATCTGTATATAAATGCCTTTCATATCATATATCAATGCACAAGATAATTGCAGTGCTGGTATTCACTCATGATTAGTTAACAAGTTAGCTGGGAAGCCAAATGGGAGAACAAGGATCTATCATGAGAGGTGAGCAATATTAGCTAACAATCACTGACTGGAATGTGATGCTAAGGATCAGGTTAAACTTTTGACTTCTGGCCAGCTCATGACACTCATATACATTTGTCTTGATACTGATAACGCAAGTATTTATGAGCAACTGACTGAAGGACCACTGCGAACTTATTTGAAAATGCCAAAGCTAAATATATGCAAACAAGAACTGTACAGCTTATTAATTTTCATCTATTAGCAACTAAAACCAAGTATAAACGGAGGCAGTTTTACATTATTTGCTCCTCAACCAATATTTCATTAACTCGCGTTCAACTTTATTGAAATGTTTCTATAATCCTAGAGACTTTTGAGATCAAGAAAAAACAAATTTTACACAGCGTCTGTTTGAAAATCAGCGAAGCTCCCCTGTGTGCATGAGGCTGCCAGTACTTACGTAAAGATGCCCCCGAGCCGACCTTTAGCCTTTGTGCCTGGGCATATTGTGTTCTGGCCTGCGCCCGTCTCGCTGCCTGCAGGTCAATGGCACTGTTGGAGCGGAAGTTGGAAGTGGGGGTGCCCGGAGTAGGGGAGTCGGGGGAGTCCTGCTTGTAGGACGGCTGGGGGAGGACTGTACGTCTTGCCGCCAGTGGCAGTCGTGACGTCACTGTGGAAAGGTTCTCTGTGCTACCGCTGGCAGAAGAGGCCCTGGACCAAGCCAGGCGACCTGCTGCTGCTCAGTAGCGGGTGGAGGGGCGATGGCCAAGACAGGAGGACCCAAGCGTGAAGGAAGGAAGGGAGGCAAGCAAACATCCAGCCATGAGCCACAATGTCAAAGCTGGTCTAAAACTCACACTACTGCTATGAACTACAAACTGATTCAATTCAAATAAAAAAAAATAATGAACTACTTCAAAATTTGTTGGCATGCGTAAGTCAAAAAACTTGAAAAAATAAATCAAAGGTTTACACATAAAATTAATTTCAAAATTAATCATTCCCACCTAATACTTCAAACCATGCACAAGAAAATTTCTTGCAGCATGAGTTAGATATAACATCTTTCATTATAAAGATGCTCCCAACCACCTACCTGCAATAACTTTCAGAATATTTAGAAAAAAAAAAAACTAACCCCTGTTAATTGATTTCTTAAGCAAATAATCCTTCACACTGATTTTACAACTTTAGTGCTGCAGCAATAGGACTCAAAGGCTGTTGATGCTGCAAGACCAGCATGAGTTGTGTGCAAAGCAGCTAAGTGCTTACAAGCAAGAAAAGCTTGAATCAATCCAACCACACCCCTTTCTTTCTTTTTGGTAACTCTAACACATTCCATCTGTACCTTCTAAAACACTCTTGCCTTTTCTAATCCTGTATTTCAACTGCTGAAGACTGTAGAAATCCAAGCAGGGGAGCTATTTAAGTCTCTATATACATGTAGATGTAAGGATGGGAAGAAAAGTGGTATCTAATCCCATGTTTGGCAAAGGTATTCTAATGCTTTTTTTTTTTCTCTCTCTACCTGTCAGCTGTCAGCACATGATCTTCCTCAGACATGTAGGTACTCTTTAAGAAATAACAACTTTTAGCCCCTTTTATTCCTCACAAATGCACTCAATTTTACTTCCTTCAATTGACTACTATACCTCAGAGTATATATGGATTACCATCAATATCATCATCATAAAGGCTTCAGATAATTTGCAACGTGTCAACCCTTCTATCCTATCATAACCTCACACCAAACCTGAATGACCTACACCTTTTCATCCTGATTCCGACTTGACATGAACACCTTCCAAAAAACTCTCTCCATACCTGGTCGTTGTGAGCTATGGAGGGACTGAGAAGAGGAGGAGTTGGACATTCCCATCTCCCCCTGCAACATCTTTTTGTAACTTGGGTCAAGGGAGTTGAGAAGTCTGTCCGCTTCATCCTTGAAGTGGTCAGCAAAACCCCAAAAGGCTCTGCAAATAGTGAACAATAGTAAAGTATACAAATAACTGTCCTAATATCCTTACAAAATGCATAGATTTTGAGGTACATGATTTTCTAAGCACAAGAAAGAGCAGCTATAGAAAATAAAATTATAATAATTACAAAAGGGACAAAAGATACAATAAAAATATCTAATTCAGCATTCAATGCTGGAAAGTTATATTAGAAATTACGTAAAAGGTGACGTCATATTGAACTCGTTTATTGAACTCTAGAATTTAATTTCATTAATAAAATGTATATTTAAATTGTTGGATAAAATCTGAATAATTAATAATGTTAATGATCAATTGCTACTGATAATTTGTAGTCTATTGAAAAATTTAAACATTTGAAATAAATACCGAAAATTCTGGTCGGTGAAAAGTAAACAATGGTCGCGAAAATTATAGATATTGCGTGTGGCCAGCGGCCGGTTCACTCAAATAATAGTTTTCGTCAAGTCAGGACGCTTAGAATTTGTGTCAACTGAAACTACAGAAAATCAATTTCGGAGGAACATTCACTCCCAACTATAAAGAGAAACCTCTCTTTAAAACAAAGTTTAACACAACACAATTGAAAATAACGGATAAACTTAAAAGGGCGAAAGGGACGTAAGTATAACTCGGCCGAGTTAAAACAGGTCTCTCGAAAATCCGCCTTTTCTTTAATTACATCTAAAATATCAAGAAGAAGGTAAGATTGAACTTTCTCTTTTGAATTAGTTTAAATAAAGTAAGAATTATTTGTTTGGATGAGGAAAACAGATCCTTTTCCAATAGTTAATCTCTCCGAGTGGTTAAATCAAGACCATTCAATGTCCCATAAACAACCACTTCTAGCTTCTTCCATGAAATCACAAAACTGTTTCTACTTTTGCCATGTTGTTTAACATAATTTCTAAATAAAACTCATTTATATATTACTATACATACTTCCTGGAGAAGGCTCTGGCTTCAGGATCAGCATCTGTGATCCCTCTTTTGATGGCATCCCCAAGAATGCTGGTATGCTTTTCCATCGAGTGGGTGGGCCATGTGTGAACTAGCTGATCTAGGAATTCACACAAAGTCTTCCGGATTTCTCTAGATTTGCTGTTAAGTTCTCGTGAGAGGATGGGAATGAGCTTGTGGTGGTGTGTGTTTTGTATGATGAATCTGATGGCAACAATACCAGCAGAGGCCATAACCTATTTCAGATTAGAGAAGCGAACTTTGTTAAAGACACAGAAATATAAACATAGTTAAAAAAATAATAATAAAATAATCTCTATATTTCTTGTATGAAAATTATATACCACAGCTTAAGAAAAAGAAACATACTTACCTTAGCAGTATTTTGAATGAGATTAATGAGGTTGGGAAGAACGGTCTCACATAAATGATCCACCTTGTGATGAAGTTCCTGTGACATATAGGCTACTGTAATGCAAGCCTCTCGCACTACCTGAGACCTGCAATGAAAGAATAAATGTTTCTGAGCCATTTGAAAATACAGTATAGTACATATTTGTAAAATATCCTCATAAATTCTAAAACTATTAGTTACATTATGTTTCTGCTATTCATACTCATAAATGCATAGGTAGTCATGCGAATACGATAAAAATATTTTCATCGGATCACAAACCTTAGGTCTTTAATGGAGAATTGCATTGCTGGTTCTAAGAGTCTGAGGTGTGGGTAAAATTCTTCATAATTCTGTCCACCAGCTATCAATATTCCTCTGATTTTCTTCAGCTGTAAAAGAAAAATGGAAATTATTGTACAAGCTGCACATGGGGTCAAGTTGCTTTTTATTTTCAGATAATGTAGAAAGCTCTGCTGTAGATCTTATTACAGGGACCAATATAAGATCAATCTCTCCACCCTGCTATAAAATGTGAACAAATCCTACCAATCCTCTAGACTGAAAGTTCCTATTTGTACCGAAAGAACATAACATTATGGCATTCCTAAGTGTGTCCACTTTGGTGATAATACTTTTTTAAATGATTCAATCAATCAATCAATCAAGCCTATTGCCCCAGATCTCTTCTGCATGAGACCCATGGATCCCAAGTAACCAGTAACAGTTACAGACTGCCCCACATGTCACAGAAGACATGGTTTTGTTGCCTGGTTAAGTCTAGAGCAGTATTTCTCAACTTTTTTACCCTTGCGTAACCTTTAAAATAAATTGCATGTCTCAAGGAACCCCTGTGCAAAAAAAAAAAAATAAATATACAGTATATATATATATATATATATATATATATATATAAATAAATATATATATATATAAATACACACATATATATATATATACATATACCATATCTTTCTCATTTTATTTTCATCATAATAATAGGTTTGATAGGATGATGTCTATATTACATTATTACAATAACCAAGAATATGTCATGCGTGTTTAATTATATTACAGGAGGTGCTCAGATGAGAGGGAGGGTGGGAGGGGTGTGGACTGTATGTAGGGATGAAATGGGTGGGAGTGTTTTTATGCCTTTCCCTTTTTGGCTACCTCCCTTGTAAGGGGGAAAAAGCCTTGGTATATGTATGTACATATATGAAATTAAATAAAAAATCGAAAGTGCATTAGCTTATCTCACTTGTTCTCACAGAAACCTTAGGGACCTTTTGTGGAACCTTAGGGTTCCGGGGAACCCTGGTTGAGAAACACTGGTCTAGAGTGAAGCACTTAGTGTCTTCTGAGTGGTGATAGCAATTTAATCTCTTATATACAATGATGCATCACAATACTCGCCTTTTAAAACATAAGTCACTACTGTATTACTGATTCTCTTTCACTCTGAGTAATAATAAACACAGAAAACATGATCAAACCAGTTCAAAGAAGTTGGGGGTAACTCAGCTACAACTACACACATACATATACCAAAGGCTTCTCTCTTACAAGTGAGGTAGCCAAAAAACAAACGCATAAAATCCACTCCCACTCATTCCATCCCCACATACTTTACTCCCATTCACCCCCTCTCTCCATCCCATTTATCTTGGCTCCTCCTGGATGATGTGTCATCCCTGCATCTTGCCCACTGTCCTGGGTCAGAAGCAGTGTAGCAAGACACAGCACATCCATAGCACGGCTATTTCAATTAATCAGCAACCCCCCATCTCCATCCCCTCATAGTGAAAAAGAGAAGACGGGGAGAAATCCCTTTGAGCTGCATCAAAATGTCATACATACTTCCTCACCCCCCACCCCCACCTACTCCCTTCCATGCATCACTACATTATTAATACACAATAATTCTACATTCACTCCTATCTTCTGTCCTCTCCCATCCTTCCTCAATGCCCCTTTTAACCCCTCCATTCATCTCATCCTTGGTTGCCCCTTATGTTCACTTCTTCCACCTCTGCCTTCCACACCTCTTTTACTAATCTTTCTTCAATCATTCTTTCCATGTGTCCAAAGCATCCTAATACTCTTTCATCATCTCTATCTCCCAACTCCATTTCCACCTCCATTCTCCCCCTCACCTCCTCATTTCTCACTCTATCCAGCCTAGTAACCCCTATCATGCTTCTCAGGCACCTCATCTCAAACACATTCAACTCCTCTCTTATGTTCCATGTTTCTGCCCCATACATTGCTGTAAGCACAATCACCTCTTCATACAATTTCCTCTTAGCATCTATTCCCAAATGTCTATTTCTCATAACACTTTTTAATCCCCCAAAGCATTTACTTGCTTCTCTCAATCTACATTCTACCTCCATCTCCACTTCTCCCTTCCCCAAGACATTCACTATCAAGTATGTAAAACTATCAACTTCCTCTAGTCTCTCTCCCTTAATACTCACTTCCAGTTTCCTGCCATATTCTCCCCTTGTACATCTCACCTTACTTTTACCCATATTTATCTTTAACTTCCTTTTTTCACACACCTTCCCAAACTCTGTCACTAACTTCCTTAATCCCTCCTCTGATCCTGGTACAAGTACAGCATCATCAGCAAACAACAACTGGCTTATCTCCCACTTTTCTCCCTTTTCTTTAACCATCTCCAATATCCGACCCATTACCTTTGCATTTGCCTTTCGCAACACCCCAACCATGTATGAATTAAACAGCCAAGGCAACATAACACATCCCTGACGAAGCCCCACTCCCCTCAAACTACTCACTCTCTCCATTTCTGATCCTAACAAGGCTCTATTACTCTTGTAAAAATTCTTCACTCCTCTTAACAGTTTTCATCCTATCCCATATATCTATAATACCTCTCACAGTGCCTTCCTGTCTACCCTGTCATAAGCCTTTTCCAATCCATAAAGGCCCAAAAAACATCCTTAATTTTTCCAAAAGCTTTCTCACATATATGCCTTACCTTAAAAATCTTATCCACACAACCCCTACCTGTCCTAAACCCACACTGTTCCTCATCAATTACTCCCTCTGTTCCTCTCCTAATCCTCTCAATCAAAACTTTTCCATATGCCTTCCCAACTACACTCAACAAACTGATCCCTCAGAAACTACTACACTCGTATTTGTCCCCTTTTCCATTGTAAAGTGGAACTATACATGCACTCCTCCAGTCCACTGGCACTCTACCCCCTTTTAAACAAACATTGAATAACCTCACCAGCCAGTCCACCATCACAGTACCTCCCCTTTTTAGACATTCCACATGGCATCCATCCAAGCCAGGTCCCTTACCTGTTCTCATCATCTTAACAACTGCCTTCACCTCATCTTTCCTTATTTCTCCTCCATTGTCCTCACTCATCACTGTCATTTTCTTAGTGCTTCCCACTGCAACTACCTTTCCCTCCTTATTCTCCTTCACATTTAGCAACTCCCTAAAGTACTCTGCCCATCTTCCTCTTACTGCCATCTCTTCAATTATCATCTCTACATCTGCACCAGCTACAACTACAAAATAATCAGGACACTGAAAACAGGATCCACGTATACCCACTCACACCTCATGACACCTACACAGGCATAATCATATGGAAGAGATTAAGATGAGATGTTCAGCATCTTGTGTGGTGACTGCACAAGTGGTAAGGCCTATTCTGTGTTGGTATTGATTTAAACCTTTAAATAATTTGTCTTATATACTTCCACACTTCCAAAGAACCTTCCCACCTCCACTGGGTATCTAGGCCTTTAGACTTATGTTGTTTTGATCAAGAAGAACTTGGCTTATTATCAACTGAACTGATTAGCTGCATACTTACCATATCCACTCTCTTATCCCAGTCATTACTAGGGCTTGAGATACACTCCCTAATTTTAGTAAGCATATCGTCCAATTCTCGCGCAGAGTAGATATTAACCTTAGCCACATCTTCAAATGACGAAAAGAATGATGCTTCATCTACAGCTCCTGCAGCTGCTGGGAGTAAAGGAATGGGAACATAAATATATAGTTCTTATGATCAAAACTAACACCAAACTAATTGATCTTTGAAAAACTCAAGTTCATCATTCTTTGTTAATATTCAAATTCTTCAAAAACAAGTAAAATATAATATTCAGTATCAGTGCAATGATTATGGAACTTTTGAATATGTTAACAAATGTGACATTATATTCCTTATAATTACAAGAAAGTGCTTAAAACTAAGGATGCCAGGATAAGCCCATCATACAAACACTAAAGAGCCTCAAGGTACAAGAGCCATTCCAGAAGAAATGCCCATCAATACCTGTGGTAGTTGAGGCCGTCCCCATTCTACCTCTGGTCACCGACGGAACTCGCTTTACTGTGGCCATTCTAGTGCCGCCACCACTACCGCCCTCCTTGTCCCCAGCTACACAGAGGGGGGCAAGTAGGGCATTTAGTTGGATGATTGGTGGTGGATGGATGAGGAAGAGGGGAACAGGAAACAGACAGACAGGCAAAACAAACACTTGTTAGTTAAAAGTTACAAAGGCCATTTTTCTCTTTTGCTAGACCTGTGGCTGTGTGCAGAAGGTTGTACACAGTATGGCTACCCGTAAAGTTTGTCTAGCATATGACTTACAATGCAGTTTATTACCTATGTTAGCTCATGCCCAAGGCCCCCCTTATCACTATTTGCAATTAAATTTAAATACATGGACCCTGCATATGACCAGATGACTGCACATAGCCCCAGTGCTGACCAGAGAAAAGCTGTGATTCAATTCCTCTTACAGAAAAAATAAAAGTGATGCGTGGACAAAATAACAGCTTCAAAAGTAGGGAAAAGTGCATCAAAACATACTGAGCTGGGACAAAAGTAACTTACTGTTAAATGCCTAAGGTAAAATCAAATAACCCATGGAAAAACTGCCAAGAGGCTGACTTAAGGGAAAAACACAATGGGAGGACCATTCTAATCACTTTAAAATAAAAATATATATATTTTTCTAAAATGTGCTAAAAAAAAAAAAAAACACTGGAGCATATGTTTAACATTCTATATAATATTGTCATAAGCATCTTTGTGTACAAATCTACTTGACATCTATAAAAAGTATTTATCAAACTATCATAGAAATAAACACATGTACAAATACACACACAAATGCACACATACACACTTCACTTTTGTCCCCTACACCACTTGTTAATAAAGCGCACAAGCCATAAGCACACAAAAAAAGCTGTATGTTCTTGCATGACTGTAAAATCAAAATGCTCATGCCGAGTCAATCCCTGGAAAACCACAGGTATTATGACCCATTAGCCCTATTGTAAGCCTCCTTTTTCCATTAAGTCTTCATGAAGCTGGTATATTTATTCATGACTGAAATAATTCCACTAAATCTATTCACACATCAAATGTTGTAACCATTTTCAGTTACCCAATTTCAGGAAGACTTCTGATTAATTACCCTGCTATTACATATCTTTGAAGACAAGCGATAAAAAATTAATCACTACAAGAGTGGGTTTGTCAAATCTAAATTTACCTAATTACATTGCTGAGATGTCAACTAACATATCATTTCAATAATAAAAAATAAATTATTTCTTCAGTTTAATTGAAGTTTTCAAATGTAAACAAGAAAAGATAAGCCTATACAGTTGTTTTTTTTGCTAAAGTAGTTTTGTAGATTTTTTGGCAAAGCATATGTAATCTGCAATAGCACGTTCAAACACCTTAATGTTATCTTTCAGACCACTTCAAAATAAGCTCTGAAACTGATATTAATTAAGCAAGCTATACTCCTTGAATATTCACAGAACAATCATTACTGTTTAATCACATGAAGGTTCTCAAATTATTTCTTTAATAATACACAATTGAAGATTCCCATGACTGCTACTTGCAATTGGTGGTACTACACAATGGATGTCAAAGAGAACCATTTCCTTGTCATCCACCTTCAAATCTGATCAACACCTTCACCTCCACCTAGAGGTTGGGCTAACACTTGGTCTCCATACTGGGCCCAAAATCTCTTTCCATCAATTTTGATTATATTCCCTCCATCACATGAGAACTGACAATCAGTGACTGCTCCGTTCCTATTACACCTAAAGACCAATGGCAGAGCAACAGTCCCACACTAATATAATGCAGATAACAAACTGATCCCCCAATCCCTCAACCTCCAACCCCCAAATCTATAGATGGGCCCAGAGACCACTGCCAGCCACTCTGAGGGCTGTTGATTTCCAGTTAGTGAAATGAGGCAATAATCAATTAACTACCCTTCATCATCAATGGGTTTCTCTAAAACTGAATAAAACTGCTATTAACCAAAACAATATTAAACTAACCACCTAATTTATAAGGGTTAATTGCAACAGTTCTTTAACCCTTATCAGCTGAGAGGTTTGTCTTTGGCTATATAAAGTTGTCTGGCATTAACCAAACAATATTATTAAGGTACTTGACTTATAAGGGTTAAATGTAAAAATAAAAATAGTAATACCTACATTATCAAATAATTATGCTGTTACAATAACATGGATAAGCTAAAAACAAAAGCAATATCAGTAAAAACCCACTCCTTAAAAAAAAATTATAATGTACTGGCAAAAACAATTAGTCACTGTTATTCAGTAAGCAAAAATTCATTCACTTCTCATTCAACTATTATATTCAATCCTTATAATCCCTAACAGCAAGTCAATCAGGCATTATGTACAGGACATCCACTTACTTCCAGCACTCTTTGGTGGTAGAGTGGAACCAATGACAGACCTCCTTACAGGTGGGGCACTGCTGGCTCTAGATTTGCTGCCCGCTGATTTAACCTGCAACACACAACCCTCATAAATACACCAAAATTACTTTGAGAGCATCAGTCCTAAACAAAAATTTCTCTGACAATCTTCATATACAAAAAATCAAAATTCTTGATACTTTAATAACCTTTCCAGTTTTCAATGACCAACTGTTAAATAATAATACTGCTCAAAGTCTGGATCACCAAACAACTCCATCTTAAGCCTATACCAATCAAGTTGCAATAAGATCTGTCATACTATGTCTTCTACCTATCACTTAATCTATGACTGGAGACAAGACCTCAATACATAGTGTCACACAAATCAAGGGTATGGAGGAGATGCATTCATCTGCCACCCTTCATCTGCAGCTAACCAACAGCAACTACTACACCAATTGTCATCTCAACCAGGTTAGATGAGATCTGGCAAGCAAACAAACTGGCTTTCTAGTTTCATCCACTTGGGGACCATGCTATGAACACTTGTTAGGTACAGTACAACTAAAAATTGCTTTCTATAACCACTAAAGGAAAGAAAAATTAAAAGAAGGTAAATGAATAAATAAAAATAAATAAAACTGAATAAAATAAATTGAATAACATGTTCAAATCCCATATAAAAATGTATTTATATGTTGTTATATTTTTAATAAATGCACATACATACCAGTATATAATGTGCTGAACTACATGTTCGCATTGCAGGTCACATAGATGCTCTTGACAACCACATGTTCATTTACCTTCTTATTTCAATATTTACAACACTCATTCTGTTGATTCTAAACTTTTATACACTGATTACTATTTTCACAAAAGTTATTCTTTCTATTCAAGCACCCTTGATGGGATGCTCTATTATCTAACTCCGCAAGTCAGTTATTCTTCTAAATTTAGCTTCATGACCTCTTACTGCTAAATCTGCATATGAATCCCCTTCCCTCTGAACCATAATTTTTCATTCAAACCACAATGTCTCACAACTGAACCTACTGCACAACTGGATTTGTTCAGTTGGATGAGGTAGGGATGATGTTAACTCCTAGAATTTTAACAGTGCAGAATAAATAGAACAATACAATTTAAATCATAATGGCAAATCTCCTATTTCACATATGATTTGGTGATAGAATATTTTAAATGGAATTATGACATCATGAGATAATGATGTTTTCTTCTGGGGTTTTCTAATATTTTCACTATTCCTTACATTTAAGACCTACAAATAATGAAATAACCATTTGTTTCAATTATCAGTAAAACTAATAAAGATAAGTAACAACAAAATATTTTTTTTCCTAATTATCCACTTTCAATATGCTACTGGGGATGAAATAGAATGGCTACTTGAATGCATGTGGGAATGTGACATATTTTAACAAAACTTTCACATACATGTAGGCCCTACCCTCTAGGGTGGCAGGAAGGGCAACTCCCCTAGAATTTCTTATTTTTTTAACTTCCACATTTTCTGGTAACTACTGCACCAATCTCGTGGTGCAATTACCAGAAAATGTGGAAGTTATAAAACTGAAAAATTCCAGGGGGGGCAGTTGCCCTCCCTGCCCACCTAGAGGGTACAGCCCTGATGTAATGTGTTCAAGACATTAGTCATTAAAAGTCTACTGCTAAATAAAAGCCTTTCCAATCTATGTGCATGATTAAGCCCACCTATGTTATGTCACTTCTGCAACCTTCTGTCTCATCTATTCACCTGTCTGGTCATCCTTGACCCTGCTTCCTATCCTGTAGTACCCAGTTAGTAACAAACTTGACCTATCTACCATACTCCCTTCTGAGAGCACTGGCCCCATTTCTGCTTCTTTATTCTATCTAGAATCTCTTCTACTCAGAGTCTGTTCTTTTACCCATCTTACTTTTTTCCTGTCCTTTAGTGTTATTCTCAGTATTGACCGCTACACTGATTTCTGCAAATTTCTTACTGGTCTCCATCTCTTTTTTTCAATTTTCAAGTTTCACATTCACAACATCTTAATTATGAATATATTACATCTTCAGAGGTCTCCCATAAACCCAACATAGGCATAGTTATAAAATGGTACAAATGAAATTACTATTCCTCAATGTGACATTATTTCTTCTATAACAAAAAATACACTTATTATTAAAAATTTTGAAGAATAGGTTTACCCTTCCATGGCCAATAAACTACTGTACTCACTTAATTGTACTATAATGTACAGAAAATGAGCAATGCTCATGGGGCCCTGTGTCTTACACTCTAATTACCACATCTGAGATTTTAAGAACAAACTTGATGCTGAGAGATACAAAGACAGGTCACCACGAGCATGTAGCTCCCTTCCCTTATAATAAAACTAGGTAGATCTAGCTTCAAATTCATGTATGGTTCCAACTTTGGTTATACCTCTTTATTCTCCAGTTATTATACTTAGATTTAAATTTATGTATTGTTCAACTTGGGTTGTATTACCTTTTAAGCTCTTAGTATTTACATATCTGTATGGAAAACTGGATTTCTTCATATCCTTTAGACAGTCTTCTTCAATTCATTTCAGTTATACCTTCACCCACTTATACTCAGAGAAATACACTTTACTCCAGACCAGACTGGAATCTAGATATTCATCAACTTCAATTATTTTTCCTCTATTCTTTTGAATAAAAGCTGAGACATGGAAACTGCTTCCCTCCCCCTATTACTTAGTAACACTGAAACTGACCTACACTAACACATACTGCAACCCAACATTTTTTCCTGAAGATATCTATGAGAGGGTCCAAAGATTATTACTGGCTATTGTTGGGGCCATGGTTTATGTCAATAAAATTCAAGGCACCAATTAAAAATTTCCATTTTCTTTGAAAATAACTTAAGACCTGGGGCAATGGATTATTGATTGCTTACTTTGTATATAATAATAAAATGGATTAAATGGATAACAAGTCACCAACCTTGGTAGTGTGACCCACATACCTAGGGATTCACACATAAATCATTTGATGGCTGGGATTGACCTACAGAGTTAGGATAGCATTAATCAGCCTGATGCTTCAGGACTAAAACCTGAACTAATAAGTCCTTCATTATCTCTATCTTTTGCAAAGCGCAAGTAAGGCTTGGACTTTAACCAAATTCCATCTGAATGACTTTAGCATCATGTTTCTCCAAAGGATTACTGAGAGATAACGAGTCGAACCAGAATGTACTCAATGATGCTGACATGAGACAAATTACCTGCCTTATCACAAAAGCTAAAACAGTATGGTCACATGGTTCATCTACTGGACAATGACACTGCTCATGCAGGTAAACATTTAGAGTAGGCAAGATGAACCTCATGCCCAAGTGGGCCACATTTGAAAAACTCTCAAGTGATCTTTGGAGAGATTTATGAGGACCCTAATAGTGAATGTCAATAGGTATAAGGTGATATCAACAAGGATGTGATGACAACAGGAAAAAGTGACACGAAAGCTCTAATGATCAAGTCTGAAAGAAGAATGGAGCTGTGATGTTATAATCCAGTGTGTATGTGGTGGCAGATGACACAGAGCAGGTAAGGGAACAGGGAATTGTAAGTGACTGAGCAAGGTCAGCCATACTCCATTTATGATACAGATGGACATGGTTGATCAGACAAGATCAACATATGCACATTACTTCAAGTAGTTGTTGATGATCTCCACAGTGTGGAGTTAGTTGCAAATTACATTGCAAAGCTGGAATAGTCTCAATAATAATAAGGACTGTGTTTGTTAGTGGATATGAAATTAGTATCAGCAACAGCTGGATCACTGATTGGTCTCTGCCAATGATAGTGTACTCCATGAAGAATTTATGGACTTCTGTCCATGTCTTCAGCCCTCTTGTGATCCACATTTTGTCATATGGATGTGAGACTTGTACCTTAAGGCTTTCAAGGTACATTTATATGCCTTCAACAAACTCTCTGATGAGGATACCCCAAGAGAATGCCAAACTCAAAATTACATCATGATATAAGCAGCCTGCCCTCTCACCAAATGTCACCATAGGTTCTCTGGTCATTTGGCCTGCCTACAAACAAGAGATCCTACATTATTCACAAGTTTCAACTTTAAAATAGATGGAATACTATGATGGTCACACTGTTTTGTAAATTACAAACACGTAAATACAAACATCAATATCAATAGATGGTGACCCTGCTCACATTAAGAGGGTAACTGTCTGACAAAGTGAGTATGGACTGGAAGTCAGCCTAGGAGCTAACTCAGAATAACCTGCAGAACTGGAGATGAATATGACTATACATTGTTGCAGAATCAGTCCAACAAATTGATTTACTTACTTTATATATATATATATATATATAGGACCAATGATGGGTACCTACATGTGGTGGTCCTGCAAGATATATGTTGGAGAGAATCATCTACCAAATGCTATCTACACCCAATGTGCAAAACCAAGGGGCTTGCACGAAGTCTCTGGACCTGGCCCAAGATCTCTATCTTCCTTCCATTTTTTCATACAAGAGGAGTATACTAGTGACTGCTCTCATACTTCTCTTAACAGTCAGTGACACAGCAATAGACCCACCTAAATACAACACAAACAAGTCCAACATTTCTCTCTGGAGAAATCTACAGAGGAGCCCTGAGGACCATACTGACTACTGTGGGGCTGTGGGGTTCTAATCAGTGAAACTTAAGGCAACAATCATTATGTATACATTATACACACAGTACACATTGACACAGATAATGGTATAATGTTAATATGAGTACAGCTTTGAAGTTACATTATCTACAAAACTGTATAAAATTAAGCTAAATGAATACTATTCAAACAGTGTTACTCATTACATGTCATTTCAATGTGACACAACCTTTCTGAGTTTTGCCCTTATTCAAGTACTGATAATGCACTCACACTGCATGTATTAAGCCTACCATTTGTGTCCTTTGTCAAGTTCCTCTTTAAGAGGCTGTATGAATAACTTTCAAACCAAATAATAGATAACAATAATATCTCCTAGTTATGTCTATTTCTTAACAATAAATATTATGAGTAATTCAGCAGAATCTACAGATCAGTATGCAGCAGTCTATTATCCATCATAATCTTTTAATAAATCCAAATGAATATTTAGCAGAACTAATAATATCAGTTGTTTTGCTGACCAACAGCTAAGGGATCTCTCTCACAACTTCAGATTCATGGTTTTCTATTAGATGAAAATTACAAGTTTGGGATATTTATTTTCAGGGAGCCAAATAAGTTTTCCACTCCAGGTCTGGAAAATAGGGAGTTTATTGTTACATGAAAGTACCTATATTTTTACATTATGAAAACAATATATAATACAAATGAAAAGCATTGGAAATCAATCTTGGCCTTCTTGTTTTCTACAAACGAAAATTTAAAAATTTGCTTGGAGAAAACTTACAATACACTTCCTCTTTCTCTATTAACTTGAAAATTTATATAGAAGCAGTAATTCTGTCTTCTCGAGTACACTATTTTCTGAGTGTGATTTAAACAAATGTAACCATAGTAAACAAGGGGATGGTTCCTATACATCCATACAAATATATTGTATATGACAAGGGGGACAGTGAGAGACACACTTTGGTGGTTTCTGGAAAACCATCACTCTTACAAAGTACTAAAGTCCTTGAACACTTGTATGTACATTTACAGAGAGTGGGTGGCTCTAGAGGTTATAATAAATCTAGAAAACTGCTGAAGTTTAAAAAGATTGCATGGAATAAGAGTACTTTTTTAACAGCAGGATATCACTACTACATTCATGTTAATGTGGCAAGATAATAGTTTATTTTGCATCTTCAACTAATTAAAGAAAAATTATATTGACAGTATATTTTCTGAGTCGGGCACACTCTAGTTCATGACAGATAAATATGATCAATAAATCAGAATGCTAACCCTGTAATAAGAGTTCCAAAACTATGTCCTGCTAGGTTCTTAAGTATAGATCATCTTTATTCCTTGTAATTAAGTACACTTTCTTTTGAAGTGCATTGTACAAATGTTTCTTAACCAAATGTCATCTGCATGAGTATGATCTCTGACAAAGTTGCTAATTTTTTGTTATTCATCAAGTGACAGAAGTATGTTGGATAAGATTTCTATTGATACTATTTCTATATTTTGTAGCCTGTTTTACTTTTACAAACAAGACCTTCATTCCACTTCTCGCACATTTCTTTAAGTGTTCCTATACCATGAATGTTTGTATCATTTACCTCATTAACAATTAAATGATACATACAAGTTAAATGATACAGAAGAAATGTGAGCCACAAGCAAAACTTGCTACTCATAAACACATGCCTTGTTTCATGGGGGAAAGAAACCAAAGGCTATCTCCTACCCTTCAGTGAAAAATGCATCAAAACACTGGGTTAACAAGAAGCCAGAACAACTGTGCCTTGGATAAGACATGGTACGACACAGCTCTACAGGTGTCTACTTATCCATCAACTACAGACTACTGGACCACTACCTTGGCCGTGGCTCCTGTACTGGCCATAGGCTGCGTGCAGGAGAGAAATTGGGAGAGAGACAGAAAAAATAATAATTAATTGGTGTTAGTGGGAGGGGATTATGTAGATACGTAAACACATTATGGGATCATCAAACAAGAAACCTTTACATTTGTGATCTGAAACAAAGGAAAAGCCCCATGACTAAAGAACTAACTATAGGTTAACAACAAAACTGTTTTGCCAGATTGCATAGGTTTCCATAGTGCATGCAATCTCTTTTATCTGACTTCCATAGCAAACACAAAAAAGTGGTGGGCTTGACTTGGAGGCAAGAAATGTTTTGCCATGATAAAATTTTACTTCAAAATGGATTTTTTTTCTTTCTTCTTGAAGTAAAGAGAATGCAATATACAATGCAAGAATAAAGAATTCAAAATGTAGGAAAGTTGGGAACATGCAAAACACCAATTACAAGTTAGGCAGGAGATATACCAGACTAAAAACTATACACCACATATCATGACCTGCCAAGCAGGTGATACTGTACACCAATGAACCCACATGCACAAGCAGACCAACTAACACTGGTGCACTATGTCAACATTACATATAATTAAATTACATCCAAGACATGTATCCAAACTAGCATGGACAGTTAACATTTTCTGGTGGATAACAGTGCATGAATGAAAAAAAGCTGACCAACAGGGATGTGATAAGTTGTGGATCTTCATAAGCCTCAGAGAAAAAAAAATTGGAACAAAAATTCATAAAAAAAATAACTTTAACCACATTACACTAGCCATATAAAGATAAATCTGATTTTCATATGATGGGAAACTTTTTTTATTTATCTCAAATGGTGAGACATCATGGATGGAATCATAAACCCATTTTGAAGAAGAGACAGTGAAAACTCACTAACACATCCCTGCACTTTCATATGCAGCACTTATCAAAAAAGGATGACTTGTTTGCCCTGAATCCAACACTGTCCCAACTAGTGAGGAAACAAAATTAACTACAATAGATACACTTGAGACCCACCCCCCTTGAAACTATTGCCTTGTTGCCACGGGCCTGCTGCAGGAGAAGGAAGGAGAACTTGGTCAACTTAAGTAGAGCAGGTCCATATCCTTGCATTGTCAAATCAACAATACAAGTATCACATCTCATAATTACAGACAAATAAAAGAGTGGTTACATTTTTGTTTTTTTCATTTGTTTCTTTGGGGTTAGAAAAGCCAAATTTCTCTGAAAAACTATTTAACATTAACTAATCTCAGTTAATCACCTATGGGAACAAGGTTACACATACAATGCTAATAACACTCAACAGGCGAGTATTATCAAATGTGCTAAAGTAAGAACACCTAAACTAATTCCAAATTTGTACAATGATTTCTCATTGAATTTGGTTTTAGTAATTATGGGTAGATTCTTGTTTCTAACAGCCAACTGTGTAACTCTTATTAGCAGAAATACTCTAATATTTTGCTGTACATCCACAAAAATATGAATGTGTCAAAATCTATCAATTTCATTCAACCAGCTGTTATGATGATTGGTTGAAAACTACCGAGTATACAAAAATTTCCTGACTTAATTGAGTCCCCTTGGATACTGTATCACGTATATGAAGATGACAAGAATCATTTAATTGAAACTATTTCAACCAATCAGCTGCACCCAATTAGCTAAGGAAGCCATGGAAGTGCCATCCAGAAGAGGCTGGCAGTGTACTTTTTCATCTGTGCCTAAGCAGGGATAGCAGCCCTTCAGCACAACACAGCAATTACATAGCTAAGCATCTGCTGCCTTACGGAAAGCTATACAAATAAACTTGTGTCAACAGAAACAACCTGCAGTGAGGAAATTATTTCCATGTGATGTGGGAAATAGAATTATTGCTGAAAAAGCTTTGCTGCTACGGTAAGGCAGAAGATGCTCCAGCAAATGGGTGGTGAAAAATGGCACAAGTGTTTGAAGCCACAGCCAAAGTGTGAGCCACGCCACTCCGAGAGCATCAGCACCCACACCTGGCCTGAAGTACTTTGGCTGATTGTTGTTATTTGTTAATGTGACTGTCTTTTTTTAATATTTCTGTTATTGCTTTGATTACCTTCCGGCGTAGCGCCAGGGGTCGGCGAGGCACGGTCCGCTGATAAGGAAACCCTTGTTAGTTGGGCATTGTGACCTCATGCCAAAAAACTCTTTGGGGGGATGAGCCACAGAAATGACAACATATCATGGTATTCTGGGGTTTACAAATGGGGCACACTAGGGCACTCTAATGAGGATTCTCACCTAAGTTGTTAATATGCACCAATGACAGTACAAATATCAAGCTTCAAAAATGGGTGGAAAGGGGCACTATGCCACACAATAGGTCAGGGTCACAATCTTCTGCAGAAACTGGTTATTGATAAGCTTTGCCTCAACCTAGCTGGCCTAGGAATAGCCTAACCTTGAAGGAACATCTAAGTAGTGTCTGCATGGAAAAATTCTTGCTCTTTGTATGCTGGAATACCTTACACTTTCATTTTATCATTGCCATGCAAAAATTGTCAGAATAAGAATTAACAGCATCCTGTTTTGCATGTGTGTGTGTGTGTGTGTGTGTGTGTGTGTGTGTGTGTGTGTGTGTGTGTGTGTGTGTGTGTGTGTGTGTGTGTGTGTATTTACCTAGTTGTATTTTACAGGAAGGGGAGCTATGCTCGTGGTGTCCCATCTTCATATCTCGTTTTATCCAAACTGTTTTTAAATTCGTGTATCGTTTTTGCACACACCACATTCTCATCTAACTTGTTCCAAACGTCTATTACCCTGTGGGGAAAGCTGTCCTCTTGTATCTCTATCCCATTTTACTAGATCCTCTCTAGCAATAGTTTCTATGCCTTTCATAATTCAATAAATAGTTATCAAGTCTCCTCTCTCTCTTCTTTATTCTAATGTCTATAGCTCAAGTTTTGCTAGTCACTCTTCATATGATAGTTCTGAGTGTTGGTGCCAATTTCATAATTGTTTTTTGTATTCTTTCAAGTTATGTTATACATTTTTTTGTACTTGGTGACCACGTCATCGCTGCATACTCCAATTTTGGTCTTATCAAAGTGACTAGTATTTTCTTCATTTCTTTGTCCAGGTATGTAAATGCCACTTTCTTATCAAATTATAAGTTTCTCCAAAAACTTTGTTTATATGTTTCTCAGGGGACATATCATTCATAATAATGACTCCCAGGTCCTTCTCATTTTCTACTTTTTTTAATTTCTTCCTCTCCGAATTTATATGATCCCACAATTCTTTTTTTTTTGCTTCTTCCAAATTCCATTATACTACACTTCTTAATATTGAATTCCATCTCCCACTTCCTACTCCATTCCCATACTTTATTGAGATCACTCTGTAGCGACTCACAATCTTCTTCAGTGTTCACTTTTTTCAACAATTTTGCATCGTCCGCAAAGCTCATATAACTTTCAATTCCTTTATCCATATCATTAATATATACAACAAACATTATTGGGGCCAGAACTGTTCCTTGTGGAACTCCACTAATCACTTCATCCCAATTAGAGTGTTTGTCTCTTATCACCACTCTCATTTTTCTTTCATGCAAGAAGTCTTCCATCCACTTCAGCAGTTTGCCCTGTATTCCTCCTGTAGTTTCTAATTTCTTTAGCAATTTCTTATGTGGCACCTTATCAAAAGCTTTTTTCAGGTCATCCATCTCTTTCTTTCTATTAGCCTTGAATAGAAACACATTAAGTTTATGGTGCATGATTGTCCTTGTCTAAATCCAAATTGCCTTGGATTTAGTATGTTTTTTTTTCCAAATGCCTTACCCATCTAATTTCGATAACTCTTTCACAAATTTTAGCTATCATACTTGAAAGAGAGACTGGTCTATAGTTAGTAGGGTCTTCTTTGTTTCCCCCTTTATATATTGGTACTATATTTGCTCTTTTCCAATCTTTTGGAACTTTTCCTTCTTTCAATGAACTGCTTATTAGACTATGTATTTTGTCTGTCAGTTCATTCCTGCATTCTCTCAAAATCCAGTTTGCCATTTCATCTGGTCCATGCGATTTTCTGACATCAAGATTACTTAAGTGATTCATTATTTCATTCCTTGTTACTTCTATCTCTTGTTACTTCTATCGCTTTCATATCCCACTCAATATCTCTAGGTTATATGTTCTCCCTCGTAAACACTGACTTAAAATGCTTGTTCATAATTTCTGCCATTTCTATTTCCTCTGTGTATTCAACTCCTTGTTGTAGTTTCTCTAATTCTTGTTTGTTTTTCAGTTTGTTGTTTATAAATCTGTAAAATAGTTTTGGTTGATCTTTACATTTTTCTATTACATCTTTTTCGTATTTTCTCTTTTCTTCTCTGCACACTTGTACATATTCATTTCTATAACTAGTATATATTTTCAATTTTTCAGGTCTTTTGTCTTTTTTCCATTCTATCCAAGCTTTATCCCTTTTGTCTTTTAACTCCCTACATATTTTGCTGTACCAACACTTTACATATACTTTTTCTTGTTTTTGTCTTAGAACATACTTTTCCACTCTTTTATAATTTTTTGTCAAAATATTCCATTTCTCTTCTACTGTTGTTTCCTCCTTGTGTATCCTTTCCCAGTCTTCTTTTTGAAAGAATTCTCTTATTTTATAAAAATTTGTTTTTCCATACATCAATCTTCCCTTTCTATATTGTTCATTTTTTTCCATGTATTTTTTCCTCATTTAGTTCCAGTTCAACCAATATGTAAGACACTTTTAATTTTCTGCTACTTCCATCGTGATTTCTGTTTCCCTTCCGTTTTTCTCTGCTATGAACCATTTCCTCACTTTCATATCCACTACTCTCCAATAGAATTTCTCTTTGTCTGACTCCATTCTCCATTCTTTTCTCATTTTTTTCTTTAGCTTCTAGTCCGTTTTCTCATCCTCCCTTTCCTCTCTATTCATTTCTCTTTTTATCCATACCTGTTTATACTGATCACTTTTTGCTAGTGTTCCTGTTTTTGCTAAGATATTCTCTGCTGTCGTTGTGACCTGAATTTAAACTTAATTGGTCTGGTCTTATATGTACTGTATTTCCTTATTCTATATATTTCTTCAATCTCTTTCCCTGTTTCTTGTTCATCCTCTTGAACTACTTCTAATATCTTGTTTACCTTTTCCTTCTCTTTTACTCTTGTAATCCTATTTGGATTATGCTTCTCTTCCATTCCTAATACAATTATACATTTCTTTTTGTCCACTAAACCTCTGACTATATTCTTCTCATCACTTTAATAACTGTGTCCTTATTTTGTTCTTTCATCTGCTGTGTCACTATATCTCTAAATACAATTTTGTTGTTCTCTTGGACTTTTCTCCAACCCTGTGCTTCTTTTGCTATGGACTCGTTATTCTCTTTGTTATTATTCTTTAATTTCTCATTCTCATCTTTTACTTTTAACTGTCTTTTTAATTCTTCTATTTCTTTATTTAGGTTTTGGTTCTCCTTCTTTAGTTCTTCAAATTTATCAACTCTTTGCGTAATCCGTGTAAGTTGGCTGAACCTAACCTCCCAGTGTTCGATCATTTTCTCTAGTTTTCCTCTAGACTTGCTTATCGGGGAGGTTGGCATGTCCTCCCCCATTAAATCCATGGAAATTATTATCTCCACTTTCTGTTGTGTTGTTCTTATCTATATTTCTATTTTTTGTGCCTTTACTGATATTTTCGACTTTACCTGCGTCATCTGCAGCCCTCTTGTTGACATTTCTTCTGACGTCCGGGAGAGCCCGTTAGTCTCCTTCCTCATTTCCTTCCATTTTCCTCAGTAATCCCTCCTTTTTCTTCATCTTCCCACTACACCACGAGCTTTCCCCTTCCCTACTAATACAACAAAGGTACTCCCTCGTCGAGATCGACGAACTTGAAGTTTTCCTGGAGTTCCAAACTCCGCTGTTACTTCGACCGACGTGTGTGTGTGTGTGTGTGTGTGTGTGTGTGTGTGTGTGTGTGTGTGTGTGTGTGTGTGTGTGTGTGTGTGTGTGTGTGTGTGCGCGTGTGTGAGAGAGAGAGAGAGAGAGAGAGAGAGAGAGAGAGAGAGAGAGAGAGAGAGAGAGAGAGAGAGAGAGAGAGAGAGAGAGAGGGGGGGGGGCATATAACGGTAGATGAGGAATTGAATGGAGTGTGATGCGAGACGAGAGAGAGAGAGAGAGAGAGAGAGAGAGAGAGAGAGAGAGAGAGAGAGAGAGAGAGAGAGAGAGAGAAAAGGAGGGAGAGAGACAGAGAGAGGGGGGGTTTACTTAGTGGCAATGACTTTGTTGTCAGGTGACCTGTTGTAGTACTCGAGACACAAAGAGGAGATTCTTGCCTTGCTTACACACACAACTGCCAATAATACAAAGATACAGCATAATCTGACCATCATTACAAATAATAATATACTTCCACATGATGGTGATTACAGAACACTGATATTTGTGTGTTCATAATGAACTAGGTATAATACTATTTCAAAAAAATTAAACTCCTTGACAACATATGTGGACAGCAAACATCGCAATAAATCAAAAAATGTGTAGAACATTTAATTATAAAAAATCTGAAATATAAAAAGGTAAGGTCTTCAGGTTAAAGGAACCTACTCGTTTAAAGCCCCACATACATGTATTCATTCTTTTACGTAACCTGTATACATACACACACGCGCGCACACACACACACACACACACACACACACACACAACTGCATAGCCTTGAAAACAACTAAGTAATGACAAAATCTGTATGACAAAATGAAATTTACATCAAATGCATTAAATCTAGAAAGGGAATGTTGAAAATCAACCAACTACATAAGAACTGCCTGTATCACAGTGAGTACCCATACACCCCCACCACCAGGCACTGAAGGTCTAAAACTTGGAAGGGTATCGCAACCATTTTGCTGACTCAAAGACAGAGAATAGTACGAGTCATACTAGGCACAGTGCCAGTGCCACAGCCTTACCCCCACAACTCCCTGGGAGCCTTCTTGCCCATACCAGGCGATTTTATTCAGCTCATTGGATCCCTTGGGTAGACGAGATGGACATATACAAAGATTTGATTCTGGGTAACAATGGGCGATCTGATCCAGCCCAGGGCAACCCCTGGGCCAAACGGAGTTGCGCAAAAGTCCCAAACGACAACACTTTGTGTATCTCGGCCCTGCTTACTATTTCGGCATGGGGTTCGGAAGAAATAGCCAAAACTACTGAATTGGTTCAGTTGTGAGGAGAGGGAGGGGGTGGAGTAGTTGTGTGGGGGGGAGTGGGGTTGCTCACTACTGCGCGTCTCGTTGAAGTCCCCTGCGCAGCCGGAAATGACCTCACGAGGTCAACAGACCTCACGCCCTTAAGACGTCAAAAGAGGGAAACATATGTGTATGGGTATCAAACAAGCCAGCACCTTGCAAAATCGTGCGTGCATGTGTGCGTGCCATGAAACATAAGAGAGGTCAGAGCCTGGGAATAGAGGATGGTTGCGCCTCAAAGTGACCTACCCTCAAGAGATGCCGGACAAGAACCGCAAGAAAGGCAAGGCCTCAGTAGCGGGAAAAAATGGTGCCAAGGAACACAAGAAATATTGAGGAAAATCATATATTTTTTCGAACTACAGTCTCTACGTTTCTTTGAACAACTACGGATAAAATCAACAGAGCGGCCAATCCTTCCCACCGAGAACAACCAAGCGTCCCCAAGTGTGGATCGTACATTGTCAACCATACAAACCATAGTAGCAATGACTGAGAAACTAACGCTTTTTTCACCTCGCATTTATCGTGGGGAGGCCTCCACAGTGTGGGGCGATCCTAAAGCACTTAACACAGATTTCACAATACTCAACCATTCATCTCAATCCATCGTGGGGATTGATAGTTCTGGCTATTCACGGTTGGCTCCCCTGTGTTTGCGAAAACGGCCGAAAAGCGGACATCCGGCCCGAACAGTTTCACCTCGAAGGAAAAACGAAGCTTTCCCACATTCGCGTCACCTTTCTCTATGGAGAATTTCATCCTCGCTTCCATCTCGGACACACCGTCCGCAAATGGGATGCCGAACTGAGGACTACTGTGCACTCACGGAGCTGGCTCGACCCCTCAACATGGTGAACTTAACACTGGGTGTTGTGGCCTATGCAAGACGATCTTTTCTCTCTCTCTCTCTCTCTCTCTCTCTCTCTCTCTCTCTCTCTCTCTCTCTCTCTCTCTCTCTCTCTCTCTCTCTCTCTCTCTCTCACACACACACACACACACACACACACACACACACACACACACACGTGTTCTCATCACATTTCCATACTCCCTTCATCTGTGCATATGTGACCACTCACTGTCTCTCATTCCCTCCTCTCCCGTGAGGTCCAATGTTCACGAGATGGACGTGTACCACACCCAACCCCTTCAACACGGCAACGCAAAGTTAAGATCATGTTGCAGTACACGTTCATTCATCACCATTTCGGAGTACATTACTAGCCAAAGGCCCCTCCCAACTTATTCCACATGATGCACCAATGTGCTAACCTCTGTCACGTCACTCCTGGAAACTTCTAAGCGGTTCTATTCAACTGACCGCGACACTGCTCAGGTCTGACGTAGACCTGAAGCTGAATAAAATTGCCAGGCATCTAGTGCAGCAAAGGTCTTACAGTGCAGTTCCGTATTGAAAGGGTTCAAAGGTACATTCCTACCCTCGATACCTGACCTGCTCCATCAGACACTCCCCCCGAAAAAAAAAAAAAAAAAATCCTGGAGGGGGCAGAAGGTACTTACGCTGGCCCGGTCGGTTTCATCTTCCGTCTTTCCTGTAAATAAAAGAAAATAAATCAATTAGACAATTTGAAAATGGGAACCAAGGAACAAGTGCCTATACATATATACACTAGCGTTTACCCAACAGAGATACGGGTGGACATTAGAAAAATATACTAGGGTATAAAGTACTTTGAAATGGCTTCCATATAATTATTTCAACTTCATCACTACCGAGAGGGTTCCCAACACCTGAACAAAAGTCAGGTGTTCGGTGCCAAGAACTGAAGAGCCTCTCCTCGATGTCCGGCAGCGGATGACACTCCTCCCCAACTTCGGTGGTTGCTGGAAGGGTTCCTACTTCCGATATCTGGAGGCACTCCTCCCTCATTCAATCCCCTTTGCCGGGTTATTGTGGGGTTCCCAAACAACCGGTATCTGAAGGTATGTCCACATGTCCGGTTCCTTCCGGAGGGTCTCTTCCAAGGTATGGTCACTACATACTCCCCCCCCCAAAAAAAAAAAATCTTATGGGCGATCGCCTTACGAACAGTAGATAATCAATGAATGAATAAATAAGTACAAATAAATAGATAAATGCCGTTTGTGTCATGTTCAAGCCAACCTACCGCGAGTAGGTCGCTGCCCCGCCCCACCTGCGCGTGGCCCATTCCCCGCAGGACACAAAGCAGCTCAGGATGATCGACGGCCTTCGCGCATGCCCACCCTTTGTGTGGTTCGCTCGCTATGCAGCGACACAAATGGGCGACGTTTTTCAGGTCCCGCGTGAAGGGGGGAGGGGGTGGTGGGGTTTCCTCCCTGTGATTCATTCGCACGCTGCGTTATGCCTCATTTCCACGCATCTTCCTTCTTAAAATCTAAAATGGTTTTGTATTTCGTCGCTGAAAACCAGCGCTTCTCTCCCTGGGGACACCGTCAGGCTGAATCACGGAGTTGACTAATGAAATGATACTTCATTTGAATATATATATATATATATATATAAAACGCATTTCTGGTCCGTAGGGTTCAACTAAGGTCCCCATCCCCTCTCCCGGAATATATAGGTTGTTGTTTACGCCACAGGCTTTAACATCAGCCGAATAATGCCGCCTGATGGCAGCCGAAGAGTTACCTCTGAATCTTTGGAGATTTTATTCTGGTTAACGCACACACACACACACACATCGGTGGCGCGGTTGATAGAGTACTGGATTGCTAGTACGGAGGTGCAGCAGTACCTGGTTTGAATCCTGCCCAGGGCCGAAATTATTTCGGTATCGCTGCGCTTCGGGTCGTCACTCCGACTCTCGTGAGCGGGGAGTTGTGTGTGTGTGTGTGTGTGTGTGTGTGTGTGTGTGTGTGTGTGTGTGTGTGTGTGTGTGTGTGTGTGTGTGTGTGTGTGTAAGGTCATAGCATTACCCATAGATCGGTCATACGAGCTCTGAGCTCTCTTCCGGGAGGGAAATAGCTGTCGATCACGAGTCCAACACGTGATCCAAAGACCAAAGGTGAAGGTGAATACACACACACACACAGATTGGTCTCTCTTCCGGGAGGGAAATAGCTGTCGATCACGAGTCCAACACGTGATCCAAGACCATGGTGAATCACACACACACTGCGATGGGACCCAACGAGCATTGTTCCTTTCCTGTATGCTACAATTGGGTAAATACGTATAAGGAAATAAGAAATCTTATAGGTAAGTTGGTAAGCTGGCTGGCATGCAGGTTGTGTGTGTGTGTGTGTATGTGTGTGTGTGTGTGTGTGTGTGTGTGTGTGTGTGTGTGTGTGTGTGTGTGTGTGTGTGTGTGTGTGTGTGTGTGTAATTCACCAGTCTTGGATCACATGTTGGACTCGTGATCGACAGCTACTACCCTCCCGTATAAGAGCTCAGAGCTCATGTATGACCGATCTATGGGTAATGCTGTGACCTGACACACATACACACACCCAACTCCCCGCCCACGAGAGTTGGAGTAACGGCTCGCAGCGCAGCGATACTGAAATTATTTCAGCCCTGGGCGGGATTCGAACTCGGACCGCTGAGTTAGCAGTTGCGAACGCTACCACTGCGCCGTCGAGCCGTGTGTGTGTGTGTGTGTGTGTGTGTGTGTGTGTGTGTGTGTGTGTGTGTGTGTGTGTGTGTGTGTGTGTGTGTGTGCGCGCGCGCGCGCGTATATGTGTGATGTACAAATAAAACATATCCCTCTCTAACCACACCGACTCTACTCTTCTATCCCGCCCACCACGCGGCCCACACCCACGTCCTCGCCGCGCCGCCCCTCACAGGAAGGAGGGGAGGTGACGTGGGCGTCGTCCAGCGGGCCGCGGTTCCTTGGGCGCCGCATCCTGCCGACTGGGAGGCTAATGGCTGATGGATTGGGCCATTCAATGCAAATGGATGCGCGCTAATGATTACGCTGTGGCGACCTGGCGAGGGACCGGGCAGCCCGGCTGGCGGGCAGGCTCTGTGGGGAAGGAAGGTGGGCACGTAGGCCCGGTAGGGAAGGCAGGAAGGCACGTAGGCACTGCAGAGAAAGCAGGTGGTCATGCAGGCTCTGTGGAAGGAGCATGACGATTGACAGGCACGGGGGTAGAGCAGGAAAATAGCAGGCAAAGGAGCAGAAATAAAAACAAGTTCTGTTGGGGGAACGGGGAAGGAAGTAGGTCCTGTTAAAGAAGTAGGATGGAGGGCAGACCCTCCGAAGGAAGTAAAACAGAAAGTAAACACTACGGAGTAATGATGAGGGGGGCATGCCCTCCGGGGAAACAAAGGACCGAAGGCAGGCCCTGCGGAGGGAGCAGGAGGAAAGGAAAACCCTGCAGGGGTAGCAGGCTGGTTCTGCAAAGGTCATGCACGTAGGCAGGCAGGTACACAGCCCCATGTTAAGGCACATCTTCACTGCACATACCACTCAGACTGCCGCCACAGTTAGTACAATTGACTTCGCTGAGTTGCAACACCGAGTCCAACTCAGCACCGTGTACGTGAAACAACCTTTCTCTCAGGCTATTCTGACGGCCCAAAAAGTGCCGGTGATGCTACTGGTAACGGGGACGGTCACGCTTGCGTTACCTTGTAACTACGTCAGAGAGCCTTCGGAGAAGTCATGTGGGAGCATCTGCCAGGGGGCGTGTCGCCCGCGAACAGATGGCGGAGGAGCGGTTGTTTCCTCGTCACCCCTTCCGTACCGGGTGGCATTTTTCTTCGTATTTTCCCCGCCGCCGCCAGGGTGCTTTATTCGCTTGCGTTGAAATCCCCCTCGACAGTCTTGTATACTTTATTCTGGCTGCAATTAGGCGATTTCATTCAGTCGAGGATCTCCTCCGCAGCGAAAAGGATACATCTGCCTTGATTAACCCTTTCACTGCTTATGCCTTGTGTCCTTATCATGGATTCCGCCAGGTGATTCTCATTCAATCGAGAGAATCCCCACCCCTCCTCTGTGAAGCGAAAGAGCCAAGGTTTAAAAATAAGCCCTATAAAGTGATCAAGCCTTCCGCAATTCGAACTCTGTGAGTGTGTGTGTGTGTGTGTGTGTGTGTGTGTGTGTGTGTGTGAAAGAGAGAGAGAGAGAGAGAGAGAGAGAGAGAGAGAGAGAGAGAGAGAGAGAGAGAGAGAGAGAGAGAGAGAGAGAGAGAGAGAGAGAGAGAGAGAGAGAGAGAGAGAGAGAGAGAGAGAGAGAGAGTCCACCTGGCTTATGTATCCAGGTTGGACTACATGTTAGGAGGGTTAATGGAGCTAATCAAAGCCCAATGTGCAATATTTTGTCTATTACACATTTGTACTATAAGGAGGACCGTGAGGTCTTCTTGATGTGGCCTCGATTCCACAAAAGGCTTCAATGGTTATATTATATAGATAGCAGTGTCCAACTCGAATGACCTTCAACACTCATTGTTGCATCAGTTTATGCTGAGCAAAACACTGGTGACGCTTTGGCAGTGAGAGTTCTTTCGACATTGGAATGTCCTGTATGAATGTGAGAAGACAGTTATGAGTCTCCTGACGTGAATAAAACGCAAAACACTAGGATACCCTTAGCTACCAATGTCGTGGAACTGCAAACATACTGCTTACGGTTCGAACCCGGCAAGGCTGGTCGCTTATTCAAAGTGTGGAAACGAGTATAAGCATGCCCTGCACTCCTCGGCGCGCATACATACATCAGCCCACGGGGACACAGATGACCTACATCGGCACCGGGTAACAACCGTCACGGCCACGCCAAATCCATAACAAGGAGCGCATGATATCCACGTCACAACGCCATTTCACGCGAGCGCCCACCGCACAAACACACAAATACGGGTGCATTCCTGCACGAGTAGGCCTTGTGTGTCCATGCATACGTATGATTACTCAATGAGCAAGAGAGCCAGCGAGCACTTTGTGTGTGTGTGTGTGTGTGTGTGTGTGTGTGTGTGTGTGTGTGTGTGTGTGTGAGAGCGAGAGAGAGAGAGAGAGAGAGAGAGAGAGAGAGAGAGAGAGAGAGAGAGAGAGAGGGGAGAGAGAGAGAGAGAGAGAGGGGAGAGAGAGAGAGAGAGAGAGAGAGAGAGAGAGAGAGAGAGAGAGAGAGAGAGAGAGAGAGAGAGAGAGAGAGAGAGAGAGAGAGAGAGAGAGAGAGAGAGACAGACTGACAGGGGGAGAGATATAGAGAAATGCAAGAATCTAAGGACCCACCCCAACCTCCAACCGAAACGGATTGTAGTGGCACTGCGTCAACTGGAGGGGCGGGCTCCCCCATCCCCCGCGCACGGCAAGTGGGACTTCACCGAGGACCAGGTGCCGAGGCCGAGGCTGCGTCAAGGTCAGCCCGAGTCGCGCGTGGGAAGAGGATCCCTGACGCAGTCAACTTCTTCGAGATGTTGGAAGACGTTTGAGGACTCGAGGCAGTCTTGAAGCTCCAACATTTCTGCATTGTCCCTACGAACACACTACTAGGGGCACTCGTGCCCAATATGTTTACAAAGAGTTCTGACCTTGCCCATGCCCAAGGTCATGCTTATGACGAGCCCAAACGTCACAGCCATCTAACTTATTCAACCACTTCGTTCACAACAGCATCTCCTGCGAGCTTCTTCAAGAGGTTCGCCGGGCCCCTATAAAGGCGTCAATTAGGCCCAAGAATCCTTACTTTCCTATCTCTCCTTTTCTCACTTCTACCACAAGTGGGGGGAAATGGGGGTGGGGGTGGCTGAGGGGGCTCGTCGGTCCAAGATATCCATCTCGCCTCCCTTCTTGCTTCTCACTTTTCTTCTTCTTCTTCTCTCCCGCCTCCTCTTTCCTTCCCTCCCTTCCCTTCTTCCTTCGACTGCTCCCGTTTTCTACCTTCCTCGCTCTCTTTTTTTTTTTTTTTTTGCAAATCTCCCTTCGCCTTCTTTACCTTATTCACATTCTTCTACTGCCCTCACGCACACAAGCACGCAAGCATGCAGTCAACGGCGGTTTCGTCCTCAAGGCCACAGCAGGAGAAACTACAGCTGGTTTATCGATCTACCCCCACCTCCTACGTACCCAGACTACGGCCAGGCCTCCTCCTGCACCCGTTTGGGGTCAGCTGGTGTTGGTTGCCGCTGGTAGTGGGCGGGCAGGTTGGTGCGAAGGTAGGCCGTCGGGGTAAGTAGGTACTAAGAAGGTAGGCAGGTAGGCAGGTAGGTAGGTAGGAAGGTATGCAAGCAAGCATGTAGCCAGGAAAGGAGGAAATGGTAGAAAGGGGAAGAAGGTAGGAAGACAGGTACGAAGGTGAGGAAGACGGAAAGAAAGGAGGAAGGAAAGAGGAAAGGTAGGAAGACAGGGAAGAAGGAAAGAAGGAAGGTTGGTAATTGGGTTATTTAGCAGACAGGTGGGGAGGTAGGATGGATCGATATGCACAATAGTATGGGTAAGCTGCCGGGTAGGAAAGAAGGATGAATGGTAGGTTCAGGCAGTCAGGCAGGCAATCAAACTGACTAGTCCGCTGGCAGGCACGAAGGCAGGTAGACAAGCCGCCAGACAAACAGGCAGGCAGACAAACAGGAAGACTGGTTGTGAGGTAGAGGCAAACAGGCAGGGAAGCAAGCAGGCAGATGTACAGGTAGGCAGACTGTTGAACAGTTTGGTATGCTGGTTTGCTGCAAGACCTCGGCGCCGCGCCGCCGCGTCCTGCACCGCTCCAGACGGAAGAGGCGAGGTGGGCGGCGGCGGCGGCTTCGTGAAACGAGAGCAACGCAATAAATCGGCAGCGACGCGGCGACGACGACCGTGGAGAGATGACGGTCACTTTCTTGTGCCGCGGTCACCGGCCACCGGTCATCGTCATCTGAGGCGGCGGGAGCGACGACGACGACGACGACGACGACGACCGACACACTGCCCTACTAGGCTACTCTGCACCTACCACAGCGCCACCGCCACAGCTGTAGCTACGACGTCGCTCGAAATCTTACAAATTGAGGAGTAAGAGGAGGAGGAGGAGGAGGAGGAAGGGGAGGAGAGTTG
>NC_134786.1:57257160-57297160 GCF_046742065.1 Oratosquilla oratoria
AGGAGAGGAGGAGAGGTAGAGGAAGGGGAGAATGAGGAGAGAGAGAGAGAGGTAAAGGGAAGAAGCGGAGGAGAAAGGAGAGGAATGGGAGGAGGAAGAAAGGGAGAGGGAGAAGGGGAAAGAGAGGGAGGAGGGGAAAGAAGGGTGGAGGGAGAGAGGAAGGAGGGGAGAAGAAGGAGAGGGAGTGGGATAAGGGAGAAGTGAGAGGGTGAGGAAGGGAGGGGTGAGGAGGGGAGGGGTGAGGAGGGGAGGGGTGAGGGGGTGAGGAGGAGAAGGGGATGAGGAGGGGAAGGGAAGGAGGGGTGGATGGGGTGAGGAGGAGGTGGAGGAGACATCCTCGCTGCAGCCGCTAGATCAATCGCCACCTCCTCCTCCTCCATTTCCACCCTTACCACCCCCTTTCACCCCCTCAGTGCGGAGGCATCCCCGCTATGCAGATTCCTGTGGCGCACAATCCAGAGGGTTTGATTCAGTTCGGGGGCAGACCCCGGCATGGAAAAGCTCAAGACTGAGATCGAGACCCCTCCCCCCCGTCTCAGCTGGCGGAGCCTCCCCTCTGCTGAATCAAATCCACTGGCTGTATGTGGAGTCGTCGCAGGTCAAGAGTAAGGAGTGACAATTTTATGAGGAGTTGCTGGTTCCGTATGGAGTGGCAGGTTGTGTGTTGAGTTTGTTTGTGTGTTTGTTTGTTTGTGTGTGTGTGTGTGTGTGTGTGTGTGTGTGTGTGTGTGTGTGTGTGTGTGTGTGTGTGTGTGTGTGTGTGTGTGTGTGTGTGTGTGTGTGTGTGTGTGTGTGTGTGTGTGTGTGTGTGTGTGTGTAGGTTTATGTAGAGATACAGGTCGAATCAAGTGTGGAGGGCCACACTGCGAGAGGTGGGTCATTACTGTAACGGCAATTTATGGAGTGAAAAGTGGAGTGAGAGTTGGATTAGGAGTGTAATGATGCGTACAGAGGTGCGTTGTGTGGCATTACGAGAAAGAGAGAGAAAAGGAGAGAGGGGGTTAGAGAGGGACGAAGGGAGTATGGGAGGGAGAAAGAAAGGGAGGGAGAGAAAGAGGAGGGAGTGAAAAGTTGGGGGAGGGAGAGGGAAGAGGAAGAAGAAGGGAAGGAGGGGGAGGAAAGGGAGTGGGAGCTACTTGGTGCTGGAGAAAGAAAGAGAGAGAGAGAGAGAGAGAGAGAGAGAGAGAGAGAGAGAGAGAGAGAGAGAGAGAGAGTGAGAGTGAGTATGGGAGGGAGAAAGGAAGAGAGGGAGATATGTAGGGAGGGAAGACAGGGAGGGAAGACAGGGAGGGAGGGAAGACAGGGAGGGAAGGAGGGAGACGGGGATGGAAGAAGGGGGAGGGAGAGGGAAGAGAGGGAGGGTGGGATGGAGGGGGAGTGGGAGCTACTCGGTGCTATAGAGAGAGAGAGAGAGAGAGAGAGAGAGAGAGAGAGAGAGAGAGAGAGAGAGAGAGAGAGAGAGAGAGAGAGAGAGAGAGAGAGAGAGAGAGAGAGAGAGAGAGAGAGAAGAGAGATTGGCATACGAAAAGACAAATCTCATGAATGTGGTCATAGGTAGTATCCACTTTTAATCCGACTCAATGGGCCATAAAATGACCTCCATCTGGGCTTTCTGAAATTACTATTTGATTAATCCAACGAAAAACAATTTATAAGAGTTGGCCACCATACTTGGATTTCAACTTCTGAGGATTTCAAAATGTTTGGGTCTAACAAAAGCCCTAACATTTTTCATTTATTTGTTCATTTTGTTTATTAATTTTTTGCCTATTCAGGTGATAACTCAGCAAAAACAACAATTTGTTGATCGAGGTCATTCACCACGTCAACCATTGAAAAAAGACAATTTTAACATTTTCTACGCAAAGTTGAGCAATAAATGAGAGGTTGTAGTCATGATACGGTCTTCCAATTATTCTTAGAATCGAATACTATTCATTTAGACCAGTTGGACTTGAGTCGAAATGTCATCTGGATGTTAAAAGCTCATATCTCTTGAGTTGCCTTGGCCATAAAATCCCATTCTTAGAATTGTTGATCTGTCAAATGCTACAACGAACCGAATGTTATTCTGTAGTTGATGACTCGCCATGCCGGCAGCTCCGACTCGTGTGATTTCGTTTTACGAGTTCTGTCTCAAAATGTGTTTGCACTTAACCTAGCTCTCTGTCCACTCTCTAAGTTCCTGAGAGAGAGAGAGAGAGAGAGAGAGAGAGAGAGAGAGAGAGAGAGAGAGAGAGAGAGAGAGAGAGAGAGAGAGAGAGAGAGAGAGAGAGAGAGAGAGAGAGAGAGAGAGAGAGAGAGAGAGAGAGAGAGAGAGAGAGAGAGAGAGAGAGAGAGAGAGAGAGAGAGAGAGAGAGAGAGAGAGGGGGGGGGGATTCGGGTCCGGCTAGTGTTGGCGCCAGACGGAGGACAGAGGGCGCCGAAGCCGGACGTCTGTCCAATCCGTCCATGACCGAACTGACTGTAAGTGTTGAAATGCCAGGTAGGGCTGACCAGTGTCACACTATGTTGTGCAGGCGTGGGAGGTGTATTGGCAGAGTGCAGGGGATGGCTGTTCAGTGTCAGGCGGTTGCATCTGTCTCCAGCTCTCCGAATCTGTGGGTCACCAGATTTTCCTCTCTACCGCTGCACCCGACCTTCCCACACCCTCCAGGCCCTCACTCTTCACGCTTTCCTCCTGAGACCGCGTTCCACTTCTGGCCTTCCTCCGCATTGTCCACTCTGCCTCCATTTCCTGTCCTCCACGTTCTCCAGCCCCCATCCTCCTCCAAAACACCGGTCCCCACATTTACTTTCCCCATCACACTGCCAAGTCTCCAGCAAGAGGACCGTTGCTAAAAAAAAAAAAAAAATCCTTTTTTCAAATCAGCACGGCTGTGCCAACCTCTGCCAAGTCATTCCTGCAAACTTCTCTCCATCTGCTTTTATCGCGTGACCTCGTTCACCCTTCCAAGTGACCTCATTCACCCTTTCAGATGACCTCGTTCACCTTTTCAGGTGACCTCGTTCACCTTTTCATTGCTTTCGTTCACTCATGCGACCTCGTTCACGTTGCGGGTTCCCTGCTCACATCACCAAGTCTCAATTTGCCAGCCGGGCGCATTAGGTAAAACACTCACCTAGTCAGTCACCAGCCATTCGGAGTCCGCTGCTGAACAAAGGCCTCTCCCAACCACTTACGAGTCGCAACCAAGCCAACTCACCTCGTTAGGTTATCCGATCACGCCACATGACCCACTCACCTTATTAGCCGATGCGCTCAATTCATAAAGTGACGGGCAGCTTTCATGTCATCAACTGACCTGACCTGTCCACCAGAACAGCCTACACATGTCATCAGCTAATCTGCCCTTATTAGCAGCTGGTCAAACCATTACATCAGCTGGACTTCCACCTAAATAGCTGACTTTCCCATTAAATGACCTCCCGATCCTGACCTATTTTTCTAGTTAGCAGACCTGTCCTTTGACTAACAGATGGTCTGCCCACTAAGTTACTGTAGGCCTTCCGTCTAAACACTTGATAACCTACCCACCAATCTGTTGACTTGTTCATAATGTATTGTTGTTATCCTGCCTACTAAAACTACTTCCCAGCCCATCTAAACAGTTGTCCTGCCTACCTAAAAGGCTGACCTGCTCACCCACTGCCGGCCTTCCCAACTAGCCTGACCACCTAAACAGGCTATGGAAAAGAAGCTATATAAGAAGATAAAATGAGACGAGCAAGGAGGAAGAGGAGAAGATGAAGAGGAAGAAGAAGAAGAAGAAGAAGAAGAAGAAGAAGAAGAAGAAAAGAAGAAGACAAAGAAGCTGAAGGAGAAGCATAAGATGAAGACGAAGAAGACGAAGACGAAGACGAAGAAGAGGAAGAAGAAGACTATGAAAAGGAGAAAAGCAGAAGCATAAGAAGATGAAGATGACGAAGGAGAAGAATAAGAAACAAACGAAGGAGGAGAAGATGAAGAATAAGAAGATATAGTAGGAGACGAAAAAAGACAAAAAGAAGATGAAAAAGAAGAAAAAGAAGACGAAGAAGCAGAAGACGAGGAAGCAGAAGAAGGAGAAGACGAGAAAGCAGAAAAAAAGAAGACGAAGAAAAATAAGAAAAAACGAAGAAGCAGAAGACGAGGAAGCAGAAGGCGAGGGAACAGAAGAAAAGAAGACGCAGACGAAGAAACAGAAGAAGAAGCGAACTCTCCGGGGGCGTGAACGTGCTTTGCTTTCGATGCTCACAAGAGCCGGAGTCCAGATTCCATCCGCGACTCGAGTTCTTCCGCGTTGTGAAACCAACTCGCGACCTCATGGGAGGCAACCGCATCTTCCCTTCGCCAATGAAGGGGTTCAACCCAATGTACCCAAGAAACATCTTTGTGATCCTTGGTAACATACTCCTGTTCCTCATTAAACAATAACTAAAAAGTTATACATAAGAACACAAGAATGGGGGACACTGAAAGAGACCATAAGGACTACACTAGACAGTTCCATGTCCGTTACCACCTATCATCCCTATCCACAGTTATCTAATCTTCTCTTTATACAACCACACACACACACACACACACACACACACACACACACACACACACACACACACACACACACACACACACACACACACACCACTGATGTGGTCCCGAACACCCGATCGTAGCAAACAAACACACCTTTATATGTGGACAACAACGTCTCGCACATCATGTGCTCAAATTAAACTAGTATACAGTCAGCAAATTGTATAGTAAATTATATAATGTCAGTGTATTCCTGTATCGCTGTTAATTCAATAAACCGATTACCATCATCATTACTATTGTTATCATTATTTTTACACACACACAGAACAAAGTGCATGACACCAACTCAGAAGCGACACCCACCTAGCTCCAGGACCCATTTCTCCCATGCCCACTGGCACCGTTCCCATCACCATCACCTCCCCCACCCCCTCTGGTGACTCGACCTTCCTCTGTCAGAACTCTTGATGTCACAAGGCCAACATATCCGTGTCCCCAAGGTACACTCCCGTGTATTCATGAAAGGCTCCCCCTCCCCGACCACCCTCGGGGGACCCCGCGGGACATTGTCGTGCATCTTGTCTCGACTGTCTTGTTCCTTTTTATCTGAACAATGCCTGTTATCCCACAGGCATAACCCCTTTAACCCTTATGTGACGTGCGTGCGTGCGCGCGCGCGCGTGTGTGTGTGTGTGTGTTTGCGTGTGTGAATTTCCCATATGTAAAAATACCACCTGACGAAAGCCAGAAAAATATACAAGTAATGACGATATTTCAGTAATATAGTGCAGAGACACACAGACTCTTTGATAGTAAAACAACTGGGGAGGTCACAATGGCCAACTGTAAAATTATGTTAATAATTAATATCGTCTCCAAATAATAACATAAGAACGTAAAAATATAAGAATGAAGGAGATTGCAAGAGACCATAATGCCTACACTAGGAAATTCCATGTCCCTTCCCACCTTCATCTCTATCCATAAAATTACCTAATCTTCTAACAACCAATTGTTTCAGCGCTCACTACATGGCCGCGAAGTCTAATCCATTCGTTAACCACTCTCTTGGTAAACCAGTTCTTGCCTATATCCTTCTTAAACCTCAATACGTCCAATTTAAATCCATTACTACGAGTCCAGACATGTCTTAATATGATGACCTTGACTGCATCACCCTTGTTACTACCCTTGACCCATTTGAACACCTCTATTTGATCACCCAGCTCTCTTTGCCTTTACAGAGACTTAAGGTGCCTAAACCTGTGCTCGTATGGTCAATTTCTAAACCCTTGTATCATTTTGGCCATGTATGAAATCCCATGTATTAACCTAAACACAACGATGAAGCGTTTATTTCATCTTATCCTAATATCAGACGGTTTTATTCAGCAGCAGAGGCGGACTCTGGCCAAAGCGAACAAGATCTTGGTCGATTTATTTTTTTAAACGCCCTCGAGAAAGCTGACACGAGTCGCTGCGACAGACACCGACATGTCTCCAGTATCGATCACAGGAAACAATTTCTTAAGAATTTACAAGTTAGCTCTCTAATTTTCGTTCATCTAGGCCTCTGGAAATATTTATATATGATTGTATTAATATTTATATGTGGCAGGCGTATACACACGTACGCATGCACGCACACACACACACGTCTGTGTGCGTGTGTGAGATTGAGAATAAAACGAGAGGGAGGAGTCAGAGTGAGGGAGGTGGATGCAACTCCAACTAATTTAAATCAGATCGTTTCACTCATTCACTCACACACACACACACACACACACACACACACACACACACACACACACACACACTCACGACTTGATGGGGCGGTTGGTAGAGCCTCCGACTGTCACTACGGCGGTCCGGGTTCGAATCCTGCCCAGGGCTGAAATAATTTCAGTATCGCTGCGCTTCGAGTCGTTACTCTAACTCTCATAGGCGGGGAGTTGGGTGTGTGTGTGTGCGTGTAAGGTCACAACATTACCCATAGATCGGTCATACGAGCTCTGAGCTCTCTTCCGGGAGGGAAATAGCTGTCGGTCACGAGCTCAATACATGATCCAAAGACCATGGTGAATACACACACACACACACACACACACACATATATATATATATATATATATATATATATATATATATATATATATATATATATATTTAACCTACTCTAACCCCGAAGTCCCTTACAACACACACCTACGCCGTTAAAGTAAATAAAAGAACTTGTACACGAGTAAGGACATATGTGCGGTACTTATCCACCGCCGGTGCTCCGCGGGCCAGCGGCACCCGCGGGCGATCTGAGGTGTGGTGGGGCCTCCTCACACGTACCTGCAAAAAGGGAAAAAACAGGAATTAGCCAACGGGCCCGGCTACACATAAAATGAGAAAAAGTCTACGCCATTACAGTTTTTTTTTTTCTTTCTTTTTTTTAATTCTACCTCGTTCTGGGCTAAAAGGTCTCCTGTCGGTAGGCTTTATCGTTAATACCAATCACCTGGTTGATAATAACGATAATTTAATTGTTGTCAGCGATCCTATGCATTACAACCCTTTAACGTAGTGACGTACATGTTACATTTTGTCATGACTAAGAACCGGCTGCTTTATGCAGCTGTGGAGGCGGACTGAGGACAAAACGTCTCTCTCGCTCCATCGAAATTCCTTTCAACACAGTGGTCGTCCTCAGCTGCATTTGATCGTCTGCTCCGACCCATAACAAATAGATCTATGTTACTGTATAAGAGAGAGAGAGAGAGAGAGAGAGAGAGAGAGAGAGAGAGAGAGAGAGAGAGAGAGAGAGAGAGAGAGAGAGAGAGAGAGAGAGAGAGAGAGAGAGAGAGAGAGAGAGAGAGAGAGAGAGATATGGGGGAGTGTGAATAAGAAAGAACAGAAAAGGACAGAGGCGAAACTCATGAAAGAAGAGGAAGAAGAAAGTGGAGGTGGACGACGGGGTGGAAGAGGAAGGAGAGGAAGGAAGGTTTAGCGTGAAAAGGATCGGTGGCGGGGCACGGGCTGGGGAAGGGGGAGGGAATCTGATGGGTAGGGTGGGGGGGGGGGAAGATGAAGGGCCATTCATGACAACTGCGACGCTTTCGCCGATCATTTGGTCGTCGTTGTCTTGGTCCGCTGGGTTTCAAAGAGGAGAAGGAGGAGGATTAGTTCATTCACTGGCAGCTTTTAATTGTTCATTATATCCACAGAAAATACAAATTCGGGCAGACTGTCCAAACCAAGGACAAGGTGACGTCTTGTTGCGTTCCTCTTTTAGCTGTACTCTCTCCTCACGAGTTGGGGTCGCCTGTCCATCCAGAAATGGGGACACTCTCTAAGCCTAAGACAGATGGATACAGATAAAGATCCACACACACACACACACACACACACACACACACACACACACATATATATATATATATATATATATATATATATATATATATATAGTGTATTGTACACACACGAATGTAAACCACATGCCACTGGAAACAAAACCAAAGCGTACCCATTCCTCTATTATCCTGTCCCCACCCCCGCCTGCCTGAAGGGGGAAGGGGGAGAGTAGGGTAAGCAGACCATCCACCCCCTCCCCCTCCCTCGGCCTTCGTGTCGTCCCTTTGTGTCGCCGAAGCAATTATCGCTAAACGAAGAAGAGCCACTCCGGATTGGATCATTACCTTCACTCGAACGAGCAGTCAGGGCCTTCTGTCCTGCCCGCTGCATCGTCAGCCACGGTCACACTGTCCCAGGCTGCACATGGTCCCCACAACTAGACTGGGGCGAGTGGACAAAAGTATGGGCCCATACATTTGTAAAAATGCGAGGTGTCTTTCCATGACAAAATACTTAGCGGGGAGAGGTATCCAGAAGGCCAGGTGCCTCAGACTTGTTATATGGTGCCTCGTCCTCAATAAGCCGTCCTTTCATACAGGCGCGAAACGAGGATCCTTGGAACAAAATTCCAGAATGTGAGTGAGTGAGTGAGTGAGTGAGTGAGTGAGTGAGTGTGTGTGTGTGTGTGTGTGTGTGTGTGTGTGTGTGTGTGTGTGTGTGTGTGTGTGTGTGTGAGTGTGTGTGTGAAAAATCACAGACACGTGATTCTAAGTATGCAGAAAGCCACAAAGGAAATTAATAATTACAAAATTTGAAGATGTTTGAATAGACGAAAGCGCTATTATTTTCCTTTGTGGCTTTCTGCATATATTTTATATCTACACACACACACACACACACACACACACACACACACACACACACACACACACACACACACACACACACACACACATATATATATATATATATATGTGTGTGTGTGTGTGTGTTTGTGTGTGTGTGTGTGTGTGTGTGTGTGTGTGCGTGTGTGTGTGTGTGTGTGTATGAAAAATCACAGACACGTGATTCTAAGTATGCAGAAAGCCACAAAGGAAATTAATAATTACAAAATTTGAAGATGTTTGAATAGACGAAAGCGCTATTATTTTCCTTTGTGGCTTTCGCATATGTATATATATATATATATATATATATATATATATATATATATATATATATATATGTGTGTGTGTGTGTGTGTGTGTGTGTGTGTGTGTGTGTGTGTGTGTGTGTGTGTGTGTGTGTGTGTGTGTGTGTGTGTGTGTTTTGTATAAACGACAGCATTTTTGTCGTTTTTCAACTTCTTTTTCGCATTCTCAATTTTTCAAAGAATAATTTTGCCTTCAAAAGACTTTGAGAATCCGAAAAAGAAGTTTAATAAATACAAGAATGCCGTCGTTTTAATACAACCTGTATCAAAGAAATCTGCTCCCTTCTCTTACATATATATATATATATATATATATATATGATATATATATATTATATTATACTATATAAACTGCAGACACCCCCCTCCCTTTACAGACTTGCTTCCATTCCTATTCTGAAGGCCCCTTGTGTCCTCGTCAACGTCGCCGCCTGTCGAGTCATAAACAAAAGCTTCTCCCCTCCTCCCCTCGCACTCCCTTCTGGCCGCATTCTCCCAAGGGCGGAGGGCCACGCGTCAAGGTCATCCTCCGGGTGCCAAATCACTACCCGGAGCCACATCCAGACACCAGGGGCACCGGCACATCTTCAGCCTGGGGTCTTCCTTCCTTCCCCTTCCACTCTCAACTGAATAAAATAGTCCACCGCCGAGTTCAGACTAAATGGTTTACAGCAGAGCCGCCCTATCCCCTGTGGGTGTGGGAGTTACTCCTTGTCCACTGCACAGCTTCAGTTAAGGGTGACAACAGGCGATTTTAACCACGTCGCTGAGAGCCGGACCCTGTCCTAAGACGGATAATCAACTGATCGAGATCCAGGATTGAGGACGAGGTCTACTAACCCACCTAAGCTATGTATTAAAATGGTCTGGAATTTACGTTCAAGTAATACAGTGTGGTATGCAAGGGGTACGACACCCGTCACTTTATCATGCATGAGGACCGAGATCACAGCGCCTCCCCGGACGAAGAGGAGGAGGAGGAGGAGGAGGAAAGAAGAGGAAGAGGGGGAAAGAAGAGGAGGAGGTGGAGGAGGAGGAGGAAAAGAGGGGGAAGGAAAGAAGAGGAAGAGGGGGAGAAGAAGAGGAGGAGGTGGGGAGGAGGAGAAGGAGGGAGGAGGAGGAGGAGGAGGAGGAGGAGGAGGAGGAGGAGGAGGAGGAGGAGGAGGAGGAGGAGGAGGAGGAGGAGGAGGTGGACATATCTGTCAATAGTCGTCTTGGAGACTCATGACCCGCGTCATCGCCTCCGGAACCCCGGTGACGGTTCCTCTTCCTCTTCCTCCTCCTCCTCTGCAGCTCTTCTTCGACCTGCCGGAACGGAATTGTCATGGCACAAAGACTGACGTGGCACGAGGCCAGTGCGGCGCTCTGCTGGACACGTCGTTGGGACCTCCTGCTCCTGGAAGTGGCACACATGGCACGGCGAAGGAAGAATAGAGACACACTGCATTTTCTCCGGTCTATTCTATTTTTCTTCCTTCAAACCAATCTTCTTCCTTTTTTCATAGAATTAGTGGTGGTGCCACATGCTGTAAAGAAGAAAAAAAAAGAAAAGAAAAGAAAGGAAAATGAGAAAAAGGAAAAAGCGAGGGTGGGGGGCAAAACAATAATACGATTAAGTTCCCTCCACTACGAAAACGCCTTTACAGATTTCTTTTTCTAACGCCGGACGATCTCATTCATTACGGGGCAGGACCTTGCCAAGAGGAGGTGGACTCCATAACCACAACTCAAGAGTAACAATAGCAACTATAAGCATAGCATCTCCATCAATGTCATGTTGTTGTTGTTGTAGTAATCGTTGTTGTCTATCCTACTATCGTTACTACGACTTGGGGTCGTATCTTTAAACAGTAAGAGGTGATAAGGTCCACCTTAAGCACAATCTTAGGAGACCTCCATCTTGCGAATAAGAGACTAGACGTATCTTTCATCAAACTGTTGAAATATTTTGATAAGGCAGCTGTCAGGCGGAGCAATTACCCAGTCTAACTACCGAGTCTTATATTGAAGGTCTTCCACCTGTAGCCGGCAATGATCGTCCTTTTTTATGGGGCGGGGCAACCCTACAGTAATTTAGGACAGGAACGATCCTTAGGTTCTTCTACGGTATAATTTTCATCGTTACCTTACTATGCCTCGGGCACATGGCCTATACCATACAAGTGTAATCACATCCTCAATTGATGTTTTCATTATCATCATGGTTTCTATACGAAAGTCTCCATCATCATAAATTTCCTGCACATAACCATTCTCTGCAGTGAACACACACACGCAAGACTTGCTGGTGTAGTGGTTAACGCCGAACCCCTTCATGCTGTGTTTAAAAATCCGCGTCCCGATTATGGTGTGAAAGCATACATTAATACTGGTAGCTTTTACGGTCTCCCTTGAGCAAGGGGGTGGCCATGTGGCGCGTGTGTTTGTGCATATAAGGTCCTAGCATTACCTATAGATCGTTATACGAACTCTGATCTTTCATATAGGTAACAGTTGTCGATCACAAGTCAAACACGTGCTCTCTCTCTCTCTCTCTCTCTCTCTCTCTCACTCACACACACACACAATCAGTATGGGACATAGGCTCACACATAAATCACCCTCTACTCTTATTTTTTTCTCTTTAGTTTTTTACAACTAACCCAAACCAATTACCTCATGCTTCATTAGGCAGGCACCAACCACAAAAAATTCAAAATACCGCCACCTATACATTAGCATCCACTTTCATCAGAGGAATACCATTCAACACAAATTTAATTCTCGCAACAATTTCTTCCTCTCTTCCACTGCTCCATGTCTAGACCTTCAGTCCTTACGTGGATTTTATTTGTTACACTATACTCCTATTATTCTATCTGGAGGAAATCGTCCCCTGTGTTAATGGGCTCTAGATGAAACCTTTTTGCTCCCAAATTTAGGCCCTAATCGCCCTCTTCATCGCAAAGTCACTCACCCTTCCCTGAGACACTTCTTCCGCGCAGCTTCACACTCATAATGGCGACCGGATTCCAACCGTCATAACCGATTTAACCGCCACTTCGGGGATCACTCCCATCCTCTTCCCTCGACACCGTCCGGCCATTAACCAAGGCCGAAGAGCCCTAACGATTTCGGTTCCATCTAACCGGCTTTGGTCTTGAACGATGTCGTTTAATCTCTTCCGGATCAAGGGTACTTTTTTCGTCGTATTTTTTTTTTTTTAAGTTAACGCCAGATAAGTTTAACCAGTTCTTGCTTGAGAGGAGTTAAAACCCTCTTGACTACATTATTTCGATTAAGTTCTTTCGAACCACTGAGGCGCTTTCGACATGAGAGAGAGAGAGAGAGAGAGAGAGAGAGAGAGAGAGAGAGAGAGAGAGAGAGAGAGAGAGAGAGAGAGAGAGAGAGAGAGAGAGAGAGAGGATGACGTCATCCCAACAAGGTTACAGTGTCCCTTTTACATATATTGTTCTGGCTGCAGCCCGGAAATTCTTTCTTTCTTTTTTTCTAATTCCTTGAAGTGTCCCCTGGGCCCTGGAGGGTTCAGAACAAGTCTGAATACAATTACAAAATAAATAAATAAATACATAAATAAACAATAAAAAGATTGAAGATTATTTTAATCCTCTAAGGCCGCCCTCCTATCCGTAGACACAACATATAAACAAAGCCATACAAATGAATAAACAAATGAATAAATACAAATATATAAATAAAATATAAATATAATAAGTGAATAATATATAACGTATTTTCCTCCAACTGTGAAAATAGCCAAACTCGTTTAATTCTTTCCATGCTGGATGGCATTTTTCCTCTTATTCCCGTTGCCGCCATGCTATTCTATTCATACCCATGGCAACCCATCCAGGTAGCAAAGGTTATACGAAGCGCTCCGTGCCAGACAGGCGAAGACGCCAGCGATGACTCAAAACATGGCTTTTGGCGTCTTCGCCTATCTGGCATGGTGCGCCTTAATTATCCTATTTCGATTAGGACTCTGCATTCTACATGTCCCTGGGCTATTTCACTGATTTCCGTGGTGCCCCAGAAAAGGGTGATAACCCCGGGAGGAGCAACAAGAAATTCGGCTCTGAAATACATCCAGAAGGCGAGTGACACGTCGGTCGTCCTCAAGGGCACGCGGTCACACAGCCCCTCACTTATGCCGGGAGCAAGCAAGGGATGCTTTCAACGTACAAGGGGTACATAAATGACACACAAGGTATGGGTGGATAACAGAAGGAGTGAGGGGGGGCAGTGGGGAAGCGAGGGGAAAAGGAAAAAGGAACCAAGTATATACACAGAATCTTAGGAAAAATAGTTACGGAGGTAACTGTAAAGGTAGAGGTACAGGTAAAGGGGGGAGAGCGAAGAGTGTGCGAGATGGGAAGGGGAAAGGAAAAGGGGAGAGGGAGGGAAAGGCGTAGCGGGAGGAGAAAGTAGAAGGGATGGAGAAGGAGGAGAAGTTTTTGTGGACGTTAGCATTACCTAATGCGCTGCATGCTTGTGGTCTCCACACCTCCCCCTCACCGCCCTCCCCCTTCCCCTCCCTCCTGCAGAAGACCTCCCAGACGCGACCCTTAGCCAAGGCCTTTCGGCAGGTATCCGCGGTGCGGCAGGCTGTAACCTGAAGGAGGAGTTACACGGTAGGCCTACTCTTCTCCGCTGTTAACCACCCCCCGCGTTATCTTTGGGCTGACGGACACCCGACGCTCTATCTATATACATCCTGCAACCGGCCCTCTTGGCCGGATCTCTGTGCAATGTCACATGGCGACTGACTATCAGGCCGTGACGCCCCCGACGTCAATGGGCGTGACCTCAGCGTCTCCATTGGCCATGCACCTTTCCCAATCCCTTCCACACCGGGTGGCACTTTTTTCACAGCCTGAGTACCGCCAGGCTATTTCATTCATCTCACGTGGCACCACATCCGTAGCCAGGGGATTACAGACCCTCTCGTTTAACTCCTTCCGTCCAGGGAGAAACTTCCTCCCTCTTTATTCCGGTCCGCCTTCAAGTTATTTCGTTCATTTCCGTGGCAACCCAAGCCCCAGGCCATCTCGGGAGCGATGGGGTCAAGTCCGGGAGGAAGGCAGCCGTGGCAATTCGAAATGCAGGATGCAGAAAGACAGGTAGAGGTGGAGGTGGAGGTGGAGGCGGGGAGGAGGCAGGGGAGGGAAGGAGGAAGAGGGGGACACACACACACACACACACACACAGAGTGTGTGTGTGTGTGTGTGTGTGAGAGAGAGAGAGAGAGAGAGAGAGAGAGAGAGAGAGAGAGAGAGAGAGAGAGAGAGAGAGAGAGAGAGAGAGAGAGAGAGAGAGACAAAAAAAAACACACACATATATATATATATATATATATATATATATATATATATATATAGAGAGAGAGAGAGAGAGAGAGAGAGAGAGAGAGAGAGAGAGAGAGAGAGAGAGAGATATCATTTCTTGCGATGCCACACTCACAACCGCCGCGTGTGAATAATATCCTCGTGCCCGTACGACGGAGGTGTTGATAGTGGAAGTGGTGGCAGAGTTGGTTGCAGAGGTGGTGGTGGTGCGAGAGCATGTGAGGGAAGGATTTCTGAGGAGGAATAATTCCCCACTGAGGAGGGACTGTACTATTAGGAAAGAACAGAGAGAAGGATTCTGAGGTCACAGAGAAGCGCGCTATGCATTGCACCACCGCCATCCCCCCAACCCTTCACCTTCAGTCCTACCCTGCGGTCGAGTGAGCCAAATGCGAAGGATGGTACTGAGTAATGTCCACTGGGGGAGGAAAGGGAGGGCAGTGCTTGTGCACAGTATATATCAAAGGTTGATGCCAGCGCTGTGGGGAAGGAGGGTACGGAGGGAGGGGGAAGGAAATGGTGGAGAAGAACGAGTAGGTGAGGGAGTGGGAAGGAAATGGTGGAGAAGAACGAGTGGGTGAGGGAGTGGGGAAACGAACGCAGAGAGACAACAGTGCCAAGAAGAGTGGGGATTGTGGTCATATTTTTCTTCAGAATAGTATTTGTTTACAATGCTGTTGCTATCTTATTACACAACATTTTATTCTTACTCTTATCATATTCTTATTCTTCTTATCATTATTATAGTTTTATTATATAACATTCTATTCTACCTCCACAATCTCCCCCTGCAAAGTGTATACACACACACACACACACACACACACACACACACACACACACACACACACAATAGTATTATCATATCATCACCAGGTACCACAGGACTACCCATTTGGTCTCCTGCATGTTTTAGAAGTACTGTACCACTATCCCGGTAAACAATTGAATGTTTCACAGGTACACTAAGGCTTGGGCAACGAGTACGAGTACGAGTACGAGTACGTGTGTGTGTGTGTGTGTGTGTGTGTGTGTGTGTGTGTGTGTGTGTGAGAGAGAGAGAGAGAGAGAGAGAGAGAGAGAGAGAGAGAGAGAGAGAGAGAGAGAGAGAGAGAGAGAGAGAGAGAGAGAGAGAGAGAGAGAGAGAGAGAGAGAGAGAGAGAGAGAGAGAGAGAGAGAGAGAGAGAGAGAGAGAGAGAGAGAGAGAGAGAGAGAGAGAGAGAGAGAGAGAGAGAGAGAGAGAGAGAGAGAGCTGTTTCGTCTGAGTCACCACTGTTGCGCCAGTTTATTCCTCATCGTCTCACTCACCTTCTCACACGTCTCCTCTGCGTCTGCTCGCCTCTTCACACCTCTTCCCTGTCTGTTGCCACACCTTCCCTTCCTCTTTCCCAAGAACCTCATCAAGGCGTCACCTGCACCCCATCGTCACCTCAGTCTCCTTCTATTAGCTTTAACTCCCTTTCTTGTGGGAAAGCTGATAGGTAGGCATCTTGAAAGGAAATTCCTACTTTTCCCCCTGGGCTCGCCCCCACCCACCAACATGCTATCACTTACGCTCCTCCCCACTGCTCCAACTCTTCCTCCAATAGCCACCCCCAATTCCCTGTTTTCTGCCAGCATTCCGCCTCACGTTCTCACACCCGCGCGGTGCGACCCCCGACCTTCCCCGACAGAAGACTATCCACACCCTCTCCCTTCTCCCGAAGTCTTGGCCTCACTTCGTTATCGTCACCGCCATTACTCCGCCTGTCACATTCTATCAACACCGCAAGTCACCTCGGGCGAGCCCCCAACACCCCCAGTAACGCAACGCCATGAATGTTTTACCCCTACCACCCTACCGTACCCTAGCCAATCAGCACTACCATATACCTTTGCCAACCTCCCCTACAAACACCATACCGACCCCACCCACCATACCAAAGCCAACCTACCCTACCAGACCCTACCAACCCCACAACATCCTATTCTACCCCACAACATCCTACCCTACCCGAAAAATTACCTTACCATACCTATGCCTGAATCTCCCGGGTCACCTTTACGAATTTTGTTATGGCTATCACAACACGATTTTATTGAGCTTAAGAGGGATTAAAAATAGGCACCAGAAAAAAAGAAAAAGTCCCAGGTGGTACTCATCCTTACTTCAAAACGCTGTTAGAATACAGGAAACCATCTGAATATTTCACTCCTCTACGTGACACCCTCTCGTTAGCAAAGATGATTAATAAACATAACAACAATAATGATAATAACAGTTATGGTCACAACCATCTGCGTCACGCTCCATTCTGTAATCTTTGTGAGTTAATAACCTTCCCCACCTTCTCCCCCTCACCGTGGCGGCGGATATGAACCAACAAGCCAGCCAACAGTGTTTGTTCGAAGAAGAAACTAAAGTCATTTCAAGTTTGCGATGCAAAACTTTTTGGAAAGACATTCTTGACAAAAGTAGTCTCCTCGTCCAAGAAAAAAAAAAATTGTCCGAGTGGAGATATGAATAAATTGTTTATTTACGGACGGTATTTTCTTACTCTAAACGGAGAGTAAAGAACACCGCTCATCTCCTTTTCTTTATAAATGTAAAATTGTGCAAAGCTTCACTCTGTAGAAACCACCCGTGACATTAATCCTTTCCTACATGTACAATCTTCCCTCGCAGACATTCTTTTTCGGTTTTCTTTTCCTCTTTTTTATATTTTCGGGCTTTCTCGTCCGTGTAGATGGTACCCTCTCTTGTCTCCACGGAAGTAAGGTCAGCTGCCAACGTATCAGGTCATAAGCCATCAGCATTATCAGTACCTTCACCTTTCTCCCTTTCCCCATTCCTCTCCTGCTTCATTCAAAGCCCCTTCGTTTTCATAGGTATTAACACCCGTCCCCTTCGATGCCCTTTAGGATGACAGCAACTCTGCGATGTCCTTCTCTTATGTGCGTTGGTGGCGCCATTGAAGACGTGCTGGTCTCGCATTCGCTTATGTGTAGGTTCGAATCCCGCGCTACTCTTTGATTCCCATCAGTGACTTACCTCCCCCAGGAGTCCAAACGCATGAGGTAAAGGCAGCTTCGGTCGCAGCTACTCAGTGCCACCTGACGTAAGTTCCTCCCTTTCCTTCTGACAAGTGGGGCCAACAACTAGAAACAACTCATAATAGACCCTCATATAAACAAAAAAAGAAGATGAGAAGGAAATAGAAGAAAAAACAGAGGAAGACGATAAAAATGGATGACAACACTCGTCCACGACTCCAGCCCCCGCTGAAAGCCAGCCGGCCACCCATGTGGTATTCATCTCGGACCTCCACTCTGACAGCAAATTCAGAACTCAGAACTTGGATCTAATTCGTTTTATCACCTCCTTGCTGTGTTGCAAGGTGCTTAGGGTGAAGTGGGAGCATAAGACACGGTTTTATATATATATATATATAATGTATGTATGTATATTATGCTAAACACCACAGGGAAAGGAAAGAAAAACTTAGAATCCGAGCGCTTTCGTGATATTCTCATATCTTCAAGGATGTGAAAATATCACGAAAGTGCTCGGATTCCAAGTTTTTCTTTCCGTTCCCTGTGGTATTTAGCATAATTTGAGTATTCACGTGTTTTATGAAAATTTTGCATGTGTATATATATATATATATATATATATATATATATATATATATACACACATATATACATACATACATACACATATATACAAGGTTAAGGGATGTAAACAAAGTTTGCGGGATAAAAAACCTTGAACATAAAGGCAGAAGCATTGGATGAGGACGATCCCCCACCGTTATTAGTCCCGCTAATGTGTGTGTGTGTGTGTGTGTGTGTGTGTGTGTGTGTGTGTGTGTGTGTGTGTGTGCGTGTGTGTGTGTGCGCGCGCTCGCGTGTGTAAGATCATAGCATTGTCCATAGATCTGTCTATATACGAGTTCTGAACTCTTAATAGAAAGGGTAATAACTGTCGGTCACGAGTGAAACACGTGATCCAAGACCTCGGTAAATCACACCTCTAATTCATAACGCGGATGACTAGGCTAGCAGCGCCCGTATCACTTGTGAACGTTTACTTTGGTATCCCCACACGATCGACCCTTCTTCCCTCCCCCACCACCACCCCGAATGCGTAGTACACCATCCCAAATCCCCCCGTGGCATCTTCCCTCCCTCCCTCCCTCTCTCCTTACCCCACCTCGTCACCCCCACCCACTCCCCCGCTAACGACACCGCCGTCGCCCATCCAATAACAATTCTGTAACTTTTCTCCTCCAGCAGAGTTTATACAACACCTTAACTGCCCCGGCAGCACTACTGAGGGTACCCGCCATGGCTCAGTGGTAGCGGATGTATCTGGTAACCGCGTGGGTATTTCGAGCATATGTTCGAATCCCGGCCACATTGCGAAGGTTAGGAAGGGCATCCAATCTGAGTACCTCTGACCTGAGGTGACCTCAGCTTCCTCTAGGTATCGTCACTGCAAGAATGGCATCCTACCGTGGACACCGTCTCTCCTGCGTTCATGATCTATGAACAGTTCCAGACCACGGTCCTGCAAAGTTGAGGTCCGGGCGGGTACATCCAGCCCCACAAACCACGGATAAAAAAAAAACACCAGTGACATGCACCCCACGAGCGCTCCCCGACCCAAGACTGACCGTCCAACGGGGATATCACTAGAGGCTCCCTCTCCCCTCGAAATACGAACAATTCCATAACCCCCCAACTCCTTAATCACCCTCCCCCTACCACCATCTCTCCCCATTTCACCCTTACCCCACCATCTTTCCCACGCTACGCACCCTGGCCACTGCATCACCCCGAGCAGCAGACACCCACCCACCCACCCACCCTCCCCCTCCCTCCTTCCCTCTCAATCAATAGTACTGCAGGGATCTTCCTGCACGTGGTCCTCAGGTCCGCCGTATCCACCAAACTCCTACGATCGTAACATGAACACATTTGCTATGGTGACGCACTTTGAAGTTTTTCTTCTGGCTAGCTTCAGGTGATTCTAATAATTTTGAAGACACGGCCTGTTAATAAGGGGAGAGGGGGTTAAAGCTCTCAGTCAGCTCTTCCACACGAAATATTACAAAAATAAGCAGATACATAGGCGTTTAGTCTAACCCGTTTCCATTTGAAAATAGTTTCCTGAGATGCCATACTGTGCCTCACATATATAGAGTCCTTAAATGACTCCATTTCACAATTACGCCTCCTCCTCCTCCTCCACGATCTTCCTCACACACCCTTTCACAACGCTTGTGGACTTCAGTGGAAATAGGTAAAGTCCATTACTAAGTTCCTGCTAAAGCCTGGCGATTTCAAGCAGCCTCAGTGCAACCATACCACCTTAGCAAGCATGGTTAAGCCACAATGGTGAGACAGAGGCTCTACCATACCCGAGGAGATAGGGCTGCTGTCCTGCAGTGGACCCTGCAAAAAAAAAAGTTTTTCCTTTTCTTTACCTGACAGGGATGGCTGGGTTTTAGTTAGTCCTGTCGCTAGAGTGACTTCCAAGACTAAACCGTTTTATTCAGTTGAAAGGCGGACTTTTGGTGCTAAAATAAATAAGGGAAAACTATTCTGACAACAGACTTGGGTCATCATATGGTTCGTACACCCGTCGCAATAGAGAACTCTACGACAGACAAATACACGGTAGCGAGAAGGCTTCTCGAAGTTGGGGACTGAGGTAAGGGGTCCCCGGAGGAGGTGGGCGTCGCCTCGAATACGCCGCGTCACCATTGTTGCCATATGTGTGATTGCTGGGAGTTTTGGATTAATTATCAGCTGCCATTCTGTCGTTTCCGCCGTGTTGGCCGGTCCTGCAGTGGGGCGTTAACCCCATCACTGCCGAGGGAGAGCCACAAAGATAAATGAAACAGGGTGGCGGCAGCCAGAGTCGAAGGGAAAGCGTCACGCAGTACGGAATGGATTTACTGAGACAGATTCAACACCTTCGCTACTGACAGAGGGTTTGCCACACAGGTGAATAAAATAGCCTGAGGACAGCCAGATTCAAGAAGGAAATAGACAAGAACTGGTTACCAATAGAGTGGTTAACGTATAAATTTGACTTAGTAACCATGTAGTGAGCGCTGAAACTATCGGTTGTTTTAATTAAGAGGTTAGATAACTTTATGGATGGGGGTGATAGATGGTAATGGACATGGAACTGCCTAATGTAGGCCTTATGGTCTCTTGCAGTCTCCATTGTTATGTTCTTAATAAGAGGAAAAGAACGGAAGGGGTTTATTTTAAGCTACCATTGTGCTGTGTTGTGATTGCATAAGACGCACATCCGTGTGTGGTTAAAGTGAAAAAAGAAGAATGACCGGATGGTTCCAGAGATCTTGGTCGTGATCCAAAAACCTCGTTAACCCCTTCAATACAGTTAACTCTTTCGTGTGTATATTCGACTTTATCTTTGCCCTAGATGTAGCCAGGTTTTATTCAGTTGGGGAAAACCAAAACAGACCTCACGGTGTTCATTTCTCGGTTACCTTCTAGCTGAGGGACCGACGACAGACACCTGCAAAACGGACGTCAGAGGGAATCATCTCCCTATTACCCATCTTCAACACCTTCACCTCCTTTCCCTTGAGGGGGTGCATTACCCGGGGTCAAGGTTTCAACAACTTCAAATGTATTCCCTCCACCTTTTCATCTGATCTTACAGCTGGTTATTGGTGCCGTCCCCATACCCCCCCTCCTCCTCCTCCTCCTGAAGGCGTAGGCAAAGAAACAGTCATACTAACCCAACGCAGACAACAGTCCAACATTTCTTCCGGGAGAGATCCATTGGCCCAAAGACTGTTGCTCACCACCAGTGGACTGTGAGTTTCTAGATAGTGAACCTGGAGTCGACAGTTATTATTTTCATTATCATTATTACACGGTTGGTGACAGGCGATTCTACGCAGCTGAAGGGCAAGAGTCTGTATATACTTGTACGTACAGCCTTAAGTCCAGTGTCACACTATGTGGCAGCGACGGATACGACTATTTGATGGGCAAGTTCAACCATCTTGACAAAATCACTTGGTGATAGTCAAAACTTGATATAACGATCACCATCTCCCCTCCCCCTGGTTAGAATACTATCGCAACCTTTCGAGTCTAATGACCCACAGACTTCGCTATCACCAACAAGCCGCTATGGCGACGGCGGGCAGTGTGATACCGACCTTACGGTTCACTTCAGGACCCCCGGCCTATCTCCTGGGGGTACGATGCAACCTTTGTGCCTCACCACGGCGGCTTGGTAAGGTTCGAAGTACAGATGGAGTCAGACATCCAAGGAACTGTCTTGTAAATGGCCCTACCCCCATTACCACTACTCCCCCCATCCCGTACCCACCATCACCGTTCTTCTACTTACTCCAGTGGACACCTTCGCCCGTCATCACGGAGTCTAGATTACGGCCCAGAGCTTTAAACACTCCCTTTTCTCGAAGAAGGTCTTGGAGCAAACCAAAGATACATACATACATACATACACACACACACACAATTATATATATATATATATATATATATATATATATATATATATATATATATGTATATATATATATATATATATCAGCAAAGGAGTCCAGTGCAGCAGTACTCAATGGAGCACAGTGGTCATAACGCATTTACACAAACAAACACAAACACATACACACAGACGAATCACCACGAGCATAGCTCCCCTTCCTGTAGAATACAACTAGGTAAATACTCGTGCACACACACATAATGTACAAACAGTGTTCCATGAGGTCCTTCGAGTATCAAAATAACAATTTTGACCCGAAGGTTACTCGAAGAAGTACTTCAAAGGTATGGATTTTTAGAGCTACGACTGTATGAACCCTTTCTATACATCCCTCCACACACACACCTTTCACGCGTTCTCTCCCCCCCCCCACAACCTCCTCGGTGACTTCATGAACTTGAAGATGAAGCCTCTAATATGTTACAAACTCCCCCTCCCTCCACTCTTCTCCTTTCTTCCAGGAGGTACCCCTCACTCCTTTCCTCCCTCTCCTCCAGGAAATCCTCCCGACTCCATTCCTTCTATGGCATGATGCAAGTCTTCTCAGTAGTTGAAGTATTTCCCATTTCTATTGACGGAGCCGTCAAGAGAGCACCATCTTCTGTATTCTGCCTTCGCATTTCTCTAGTTCTCTTTACTCTTTTTTCTTCATTTTAACCTTTTCTCTCTCTCACTCACTCTCCCACCTCTAGCAGTTTCCACCTCATATCAACACCCCACGAAACAACACCGTTCAACACGCCCGTCTGCTCCTCCTAGCCTCAACCTCTCCCCCGCTCCCCGTGCCCCTCCCTCCTTTCCTCCACACCACCTCCTTCCCTCCTGAAGCATGAAAAACCCCGTAGGGCAGAACATTTTTTGCTAAAGCAAGTTTCTTCATGCAATAGTAATTCTCCCTTGCACACGCACGCACACACACACACACACACGCACACAGACACGTGCGGACACACGCACACACGCACACAAACACACACACACAAAATTACAACTTTTAAAACAGTTCATGTTTTTTTCTTCGAAAGAGCCTTTTCAAAGGAAAGTATCCCGTCAAGCTACATAACTAGGCTGCTGTTTGCACTCCTTTTGGGTCGCTCTTATTGCACGATGCTTTCGCATTCAAAGGCCCGAGTCTTGGGCCTCAGGGCTGCTCCTGCAATCAGCCTCACGCGGTGCCACTCGCCTGTGACGTCACTCGACTGCCACACACGTCCTGACGTCACCACAGTGCCAGGGCCCTTGCCATGGACAGCATGCCTTCTGACGAAACAGACCTGGGAGAAGACAACAGACGCAACACTTATAACCACTTGTGAGCGTCTATTGTCTCTGTACACCTTTACAGTACAGAACCCCTTGCTTGTGCGTGTACATCTGCTTGTGTTCTTGTATAACAACACAATTTCCTTCACAAAGGGAACCAGATGTACAGGAAAGGATAATTTGCCCATTCTAATGCTGAGGCTGCCACATGATCATCCAGAATTTTCCTTCCTCCTTCGGGTCCTTCCCTCCCTCTTCCTCCCTCCCTCACTCACTCCCTGCTTGCCAATGCTCAGCCCACCCACCCTCAACCTGACGCTACCTTCTGCAGCGCAAGATTGTCCACAAGGATAGAAGCGTCTGTAAATCAGTCCATAGGAACCAACCAGCCGCCTTCGTATCCCTGGGCATTCTGTGCCGGTGTTTCCTTCAGTCATTTATGAAAATCGTACATAAAAACAGAAGTACGAATACCAGTCAAATAACCACACTCTAAACAACAATTACCATAAATAACCAGTCACGGATAAATGTGAAAAAAATCCCGGTGCCAACGGCAAGCAATCAGCAATCGTTCCCTCGACATACAGACCACCCCACCCTCTTCACTTCCCCTTTCCCCCTTCACTCCCCAACACGTGCCTTGTGTCACCAAAGACACCCACACCTTTGCATGACACTCCTGCTCTAAGTTCCACCTTGGTCGCCTCTGCCCTCGCGATGTTATTCCTGGCACCAGTGTCATCAAGGACCACAGGCAAGGCACCTGCGCCCTCATGGTGTGTCTGCACGATGTTGCTTCCGAGCACGACGCAAACACCGGCCATCAAACCTTTTACTTCTATGCATAAGTGTCGTTCGGTAAAGATGGTGGTTGACTGTGTGTTATATACGGTACATTAAAGGCAGTATAACGAAGGTAAATAGCTGCTGATGATCGTGCATATATTAAAGTATACGTTTAACAAATACAACAACAATAATAATATAACAATAAAGATGATGATAATGACAATATATGATACCAATATCATAATTTCCAGTAATGATTATATATAAACTACACCAAAATCGATGTATACGTTCACATACTTGTACGATTCACCTGGTGTGTCCAATCAACACTTTTTTGTAGTAGTAGCCCCCGGGGCACATGCATCCGTGCTTCAACTGCCGCGCGTGCCATCGCAAGCATCAAGATAACTACGTGTTCAAGCATCACCACTCAAAACTCCAAACCAATCTCTGTCACCTTAGGCACAGGTTGTGGGGGCAATTGTCCTGCTCCCGCTAATGAGTACTGGGTGGCACTTTTCATCTTATCTTGGCTCTTGCCATTCCCTTCCGTGGGAATATATATATATATATATATATATATATATATATATATATATATATATATATATATATATATATAAACAAATAAAAGTAAAATAAAATAAATAGAATAAGTAATGTTTTTCGAGGGAGGTCATGGGAACCTACAGTAGACACTATGGGATCCGCGTCTTACCCTAGCCTCCCATCCACGGCTTGCATGAATACATTTGTTCTGGCTGCCGCCTGGCCATCTCGTTTCGTTTAGGGGGAAACTTTACCTTCTTACGCACTTCATATTCTGGCTGTCGTCAGGCGACTTTATTCAGCTGGAGAAGACCACCCCCCCACCCAGCGGAAGTGTTAAAACGTGCATTTTCTTAACACCCTACGTAGCGAGTGTAGGTTTTCTAATGCCTAAGTGGAAGACACCTAAGAGGTTCACTTATCTAGGGCTACCTCGATTAACCCTATCCCACCCACGTGCCCACGCGACTCTCCTGGGGCTTCATGTTAATTAACCCCAAGGGTGCGCCAGTCGTGTCATAGGAAGCATGGTGGTCTCGCATTCGCTTAGGTGTGGGCTTGAATGCCGCACTCCACTCCAATTCCCAGCAGTGACCGTTACTTACCCCTAACGACCCTAAAGTGCATAACAGGGCAAAGGTGACGGCCACTGAGGGAGAAAGAGAGAGAGACGTGGAAGACTAGAGAAAGAGGGAGAGGGAGAGAGAGAGAGAGAGAGAGAGAGAGAGAGAGAGAGAGAGAGAGAGAGAGAGAGAGAGAGAGAGAGAGAGAGAGAGAGAGAGAGAGAGAGAGAGAGAGGAGTAAAATGGAGCACAAGAGTTCTTGAACACCTTACGCCAGATGGAAGCACCAAGAGCATCATTTCAATATACTCGTAATGATGGAATCAAAGATCGTGGTAAACAATTATACTTCAAAAAACTTTGCTAACATTAGGTCCGCCTGCTTTCTAAATGACTCAGCCATTTCAATATATATATATTTTTTTTTTTTTGGGGGGGAAAGAAACGAGGGACCTCCTTCAATTTGGAAGTAAAATAACAGTTATATGATTATATGACCCATTTGGGCTTTGGAGGCTAAGTAAATCAAACCTGGCAATTGAGGAAAAACAGACTGAAAAATAAATGTACTAGAAAGAGTCCACGGTTGGGTGTGGGGTCTGATATCGGGAGAGAGCCTCCAGAGACAATGGAACATTCCTGCGGCCATGAAAAGACTTAAAGCATGATGGCAAGTACTTGAACAATTACACACACGCACATGCACGCACGCACGCACGCACACACACACATACACGCACATGCACACACACACACATCTTCAAGCATTATGTTTAACTGTACTTGCGCGAATACGCAAAACACACACACGCACATAAACACACACACACATCTTCAAGCATTGTTTATCTGTACTTGCGCGAATACGCAAAACACACACACACACATCTTCAAGCATTATGTTTATCTGTACTTGCGCGAATACGCAAAACACACACACGCACATAAAACACACACTGGTTATATGCGATGAACAGACGAGTAAGTGTGTCAGAATATGTGCACCGAACCCGCGCTCCGCCTCGGCCACGAAACAATACGAGCGCCATCGAGGAGTCCATCCCATCACAACGACGCGGCGCGCTTGGCGGTGATGGCCGCAGCTTTCTTCCGGAAATGGACCCGTGACGGTTCGGGACGCGTTTTCTTACCGTCTGTCATACGCATGCGCACTGGAGGCCACAATCGCATTTTATCGACACTGATTATAACGCCGACCTTAAATGTTGTCTCGTTCGATGTCCAGTGAAAGTGTGTGTACTACTAAGCAAAACTAAGGTAACCTACATTTCCCAACTGGTGGAGGAGGAGGAGGAGGAGGAGGAGGAGGAGGAAGAGGAGGTGGAGGAGGGAGGAAGAGGTGAAGGAAAGGAACAAGGAGCAAGAGGAAGAGGAGAAGATGAAGAAGAAGTAGAAGGTGGTGCACCCCCACCCGTCGCCGCCCGTTTTCTTCATTCTTATAAACAGCCTCTAGTGTACCATCACTGCCCTTATAAGGAAAGGTCTCATTAATCGCTCCTCCCATCTCCCTGAACATCTCGTCAACACTCCAAACTACTACTTTGGTCCTTTATCACTCCTCCCCTCCCCCCAGCCCCCTTCGACCGCCTACAACACCCCTCCCACCACTTCTGCGGCAAGAATTGCACCCCGCTACTTCTACCCTCCGTTATACCCCGTCCCCGTCCCTCCTTTCCCTCCCATCCCCTCCATTACCACCTCCATCAGCTGCGCCCCTCCCCTTCGACCCGCAACATTCTGGACCATTTGCTGGCCCAGGGCGGCATGACCTGGCATCTCACCCCCACGATGGGGTGGGGGAAGGCAGCATGGGGTGCCTGTAGTCCACATTGTTCCTCGGGTACCCTAAGGCACAATTGGTGAAGAGGGTTTGGTTAGGTTAGGTCAAGTCAGGTTTGATAGTAGTACGTAAATGCCAGGTGTTTTTATTGAGCTGCAATGTAATCTTCAGGATGTTGGACATTAAAATCCCACAAGTGTTCCCTGGGGACACAGACTAACAATCAATGCCAACCACTGGACAGAATGTGGCCCCCCCATTCCAGGAGGTTGTTCTGGCTAACGTCAAACGACTTCGGCAAGATGAGAGAGACTTCTGGAAGGGCACTCGGGGGCAGATAGCTCCGGCCAGCGTGGACAGCGAATCAAGAGCGGAAAGCAATCGCGACCACAAATGACGATTTGTCCGACCGGCGCGCGCCCCTTGTAAGGAAAAGGGGGCGTGGCAATGACGCCGCAGCGAGAGGGACAAAGATGGATAGATAATAATGTGTGACAGATAGATCGAAGGAGGGCAAAAGGGGGAGGAGAGAGATGGGGGAGAAGAGAAAAAAAGAGCAGGATAGGAGGGAAGGGAAGAGAGAAAATCAGAAAAAGATGGAAGATGTGAAAGATGGAGAGAGAGGACGGAGAGGAGGAAGACGAGGGCGAGAGGCAAGGATGGGGAATGAGTAGGTGTGTGAGAGAGAGAGAGAGAGAGAGAGAGAGAGAGAGAGAGAGAGAGAGAGAGAGAGAGAGAGAGAGAGAGAGAGAGAGAGAGAGAGAGAGAGAGGGGGGGGATGGAAAGAGAGGAGGGAGTGATGATCTATTCTACTCCACATCTATACCCTTAACCACCCTCGACATGCCTCCTTACCCATTCCCTTCCTCGTCCACCTCCACCCCTACCAAAGGCAAGGCAAGAAAAGAGGGGAAAAAGAGAAGAGTACCCCTTAGTAGCGTAATCTCCCTCTACTGTGCCTCCGGCAGGAGGTCACGCTTCTCCTCCAGAGCATCCGATCCCGTAATTACAAGTCACTTCACAGAGCCGAGGTCCTTCAGGTTCTCCGTGAAGCGCTCCTCTCCTCTCCTCTCCTCTCCTCCGCGGGCACCGGGAGCCACGAGTGCCACAGTGCCACTCGACCTCTCGCTTAACCTCCGAAGTCCTTGTGGCCGGTATCCTCGTGCAGAGGATCTACAATACTATTTCTCCTATGCCGTTTGATCATGATCAAATATATACCATATGACAAAAAATAAATGCACCAATAAACACGTAAAAATAAATATAACCTGACAAACTAAGAATTAATTCTTAATCTAACGGAACAAAATATCTTCCTGAGAACCGTTAGGATCAATTCAAACCTAATCTCTACATCGAGCGTTTACGAAGTGGAGGCTACTGCTGGTGTGCCCCCCGAGAGCCGCGCGCGTGCCCTACGGGACTACGCATACCACGGTCGCAGAACAGCTGCTGCAGTAGATACTTCGCCCCGTGGACGCGAATTTAGAGACAAGTTCAGTGGTTGGCAAGGCTGCCAATCATCGACATAGTGACGTGTTTCCTGACGCCACTCCAATTGGCCACACGCAGACACGCAGACACACACACATACACACACACACACACACACACACACACACACACACACACACACACACACACACAAGTATTTCCACGACAAAATGTGTCCTATCATATTTCATCTTAAGTAAACAATGATATTAAATCCTTGAATGCTATGAACTGATCTCCAGTTCCCGAAACAATCAAGATTACGATTACAATGACTTTTCGGGCCTCATACTCTGCACACGGAACGGTGACAATCTGTGACGAGACGGTGACGTGATGATACGGTGATATGGTGTGGCGGTGACGCCTTGTAATGATGACGTGGTGTGAAGGCGCCGAGATGAATCCACCTGAAGAAGAATCCTTGACCAAGGGGGTGGCGCCTTGTGAGGGGCGTCTCGGGCCACGCGGAGGGGGCGGGGCCGGGAAGGGGATGATGGGGGTCCTCCGAAAGGACTGGGAGAGAGCAGATAAGACTTCGGGTGAAGGGCGGCCTAACGGGAATTGATTGCAGTGGACGGGGCGCTCTCGCACCACAAGAGGAAGACTATCGAGGCTGAAGGACTTGGTGATGGCCACGACCCGCCTCATCCTGCATGTGGCGCGTGCGGGAGGCGACGCAAGGAAGAAAGGGAAAACGGGAAGGAGGAGGAGGAGGAGGTGACGAGAAAGGAGAAAGAGAAGAAGATAATTAAGCAAAGGAAGAAGAAGGAAGGAAGGGAGGAGATGAAGCAGGAAAAGAAGAAAATGAAGACGAAAATGACGAAGAATATGGAGATGAAGAAGAAGAAGGATGAGGAGGAGGAGACGAAGTAGGAAAAGAAGAGAATGTACAAGTAAAGGAAGAAAATGAAGACGAAGACAAATATGAAAGAGGAGGAAACGAAGGAGAAAAAGATGAAAATAAGTACAGGAAGAAAACAGAAAAGAAAATGAGGACAAATACGAAGAAAGGAAAAAGCAGAGAAAAATGGGAGGAAGCAAGAACGGAAGAAAGCAGGAAACAAGACAAGGGGAAAAGGAACAGATCACTAATGGGAGATAAAACGGCAGTAAATAACACTGGGAAACGGCGTCCCGAAAGGAGGTGGTGGGGGTGGGGGATCAAGGGGGTGGAGGAGGTGGAGGTGGAGGAGGAGGCCTAGGAAGAAGAGAGAACGAGGATGGGGAGGAAGAAGAGGAAGGAGTCAAGGAGGACTAGGAAGACGAGAAGATCAAGGAGGAGGGAAAGGAGGTGAAGGAGGAGATGGGAGGAGGAAGTAGAGGGGACGAGGATAGAAAAGAAGAAGAGGAAGGAGTCAAGGAGGAGTAGGAGGACGAGAAGATCAAGGAGGAGTAGGAGGACGAGAAGATCAAGGAGGAGGGAAAGGAAGTGAAGGAGGAGGTGGGAGGAGGAAGTAGAGGGGACGAGGATGAAGAAGAAGAAGAAGGAGATGAAGGAGGAGGGAAAAGAGGAGAAGGAGAAGATGGGAGGAGGAAGTGGAGGGGACGAGGATGGAGAAGAGGGAGTCAAGGAGGAGTAGGAGGACGAGCTGGATGACGAGGAGGTCAAGATGAAGGAGGAGAAGGGAGGAGGAGAGGCAGGAGGCGAGATAAAAAGGAAGAGAACGCTAAGCGACAGAATTCTTAGTAGCTCCACCAGCCTCTCCACCACCACCACCATCACCACCACAAGCACGAGCGCAGCCTTCCTTCTCCAACACCAACTTTAATCCTTTCTCCCGAGATCTGGGTCAAACGTCTGCGGCTGTGGTAGTTGCTGCCACGGGATTTTATTCAGTCGAGACCATTCAATCTCCCTTACTGACTTACGCCTTCCTCCTGAAACCTTTCCTTGCAAAGCGCTCTTTCAACTGACTGAAATCACTTGGCAGCATCAACAACAAACGTCAGAACCGTGAATAGATTATCTTGTTTTTTTCTGGAAAACAAGCACCTAAGATACCGCATCCCTTTCTTCAAAAATAAATAAATAAATAGGTCAATAAATAATAATAACATTTCATTCTGGCTGGCGCCAAGCTATCTTAATCATCCTTGTCGCTCTCTCTCGGTAGGGAAGGAGTTATAAGATTGTTTGGAACAACCAAAGGCAAAGGGATGCAGGGAAGGGGACTCAACTAAACCCTCTAAAATCTCTGCAGTTCAATGATGACCAAATGGTTAAAAAATGAGAAAAAAAACAGAGAAAGACAAAAGATATTGACAGATAAGACACAGAGACTGTGGAAGTGAGGGGGCAGGAAGGAGTGGGGAAGGAGGGAAGAAGAGAGGGAGGGAAGGAGAGAGGGAGGAAGGGAAGGAGGGAAGGAAGAAGGAAAGGATGGAGGCAAGAAAAAATCCGGCCGTGAACAAACAGCCATTACCGCCGCAAGAACAACAAGGGTGGGCAGCGGCAGCAGCAGCAGCACGAGGAAGAAAGATTTCGGCCGAAAGGACAGAACTCGGAAAAGCGTCTAAGAAGGGAGCCAAGAGGAGGGAGGGAGGAGGGAGGGAGGGAGGGAGGGAGGGAGGGAGGGAGGGATGATGATGATGATGATGAGGGGGGGAGGAGGGAGAGGGGAAGAAGAAGGAGGGGGTACGGGGGGGGTGGAAATAAAAGCCAACGAAGAAAAGGAAGGGAAAATAAAGAGGACGAAATGAGGCGTCGAGGCCTAAAATGAAAATATGGCGCCTAATTCGAGGCAACAAGAGGGGCCGGAAAGAAAAGGCCGACCAATCAACTGGAAGATATAATTAAGGGAGGCAACGGGCGAGGGTGAAAGATGGTGATGGTGGTGTTGATGGTGGGAGTGGAGGAAAAAGGGTTTAAATTCTATTCACCTGACTCATTTCCGTGGCACTCCTTCTTCGAAAGGTGAAAGGGTTACACCTCACTTCGACCAAGACCCCTTCCACCCGGTGCCGTTGCCAGGTGACACTCTCTCCCCTTTCCTCTGGCATCCTCCAAGCTATTCTATTTATCTCCGTGGCGCCAGCCCCCCCCCCCATCTGTTGATTATCACCATGGAAACGTGTGGCGAATCATAATCAACCCGTTGCTACCTAGTCTCCTGTACCACTCCACCTGGGCCCCTGTATACACCATCTGGGCCCCTGTACCACCTGAGTCCTCAAAACACGCGGATCCCAGCAACACCTGGATCTTGCCAACACCGTCCTACTATGTGCACGACTTGGGATATATTTCATTTACACAGACCTTGGGCACGCTGGAGCGAAACAGTGACACAGACTGTGCTGGACCTTTCATCGAAGTGACACCGAATACTTTCCTCTCCAGGCTCTGATGGCACGACGCTAGTCTCACAAGGACGCGGACTGCCATAGTATTGACAACTTTTTTCCATGTCTGAATAACAGTAAACGAATTAACCTCTTTCGGTACCAGGTGCCATTCATCTTCGTGACACCCTCACACGGTAGTGCAGAGGTTCTCAGCTTTAAGTCTCAGCGGCATATGTACTGTATGTATATATGTATGTGTGTGTGTGTGTGTGTGTGTGTGTGTGTGTGTGTGTGTGTGTGTGTGTGTGTGTGTGTGTGTGTGTGTGTATGTGTGTGTTTGGTGTATGTATGTGTGTATATGTATGTATGTATGTGTGTGTTTGGTGTATGTATGTGTGTGTGTGTCTGTCTGTCTCTCTGAGTGGAGTGAGAGGGGGGTGTGAGGTGCAGACGGGCTCCATCCCGCCTCACCATAATTAGCGGCATAATGTGCCTCCTAATGGCCACACGTGATGGAAACGGCTCGGCTCGGCCCGGCGGCGGAGGAACGCGTGGGTTCTCTTCCAAGGGACGGGCCTAAGGGCACTGAATATTCAGACACCCTTCACCGGGCAATCCGGGTTATCTGGGCCCTTTGATCATGGCCAACAATTAACTTTATTCAGCTCTCAGGGGACCCCGCCCTACAACCACTTCACTAGAAACTTCCACCAAGAATGCTCAAAGGGCTGAATCCTTTCACAGCGGAGGGAGTTTCCCTCAGATGGATAAAATCGTCTGTCGGCAGTTAGAAAAAACTCCTAACGTCGTAAAACATATCTGGCATGACAACTTTACTTGTTTTATCTTCATGTCGTCAAACGATTTTATTCAGATGTAGGATGGCTTCCTCCTCCCAACCCACTCGAGGCCCGTCTGCCCGTCCACCACGCCTCCAGTCACTCCCATGGGGTTGGGAGCCGGCGGGCGGGCGAGCGGGTGGGCCCACAGGGATCAAAGGAGTCAAAGACACAAGTTCATGGGGAGGAGGCTGTACGAAGGCGGTGGTGGAGGTAGTGGTGGCGGTGGTGGTGAAAGTGGTGAAGGTGGCAAAGGTAGTTGTGGTAAAGAAGGACAAGAAGAGTACGAGGGAGAAGAGGAGATAGAGGTGGAGAAAAGAGAAGGTTGAGGGGGACGAGGAGGTATGGGTAAATGAGAAGGAGCAAGAAATGGAGGAGACGAGAAAGATGAGGAAGGTGAGAGGAGGAGGGTGGTGAGAGGAGCCGGGGGAAGAGGAGGAGGAGGAGGAGGAGGAGGAGGAGAAAGATGGAAGAGCACCAAAGAAGAAAAGAATGGAGGGATTTGGCGTCTAGACGTGTTGTGGGCGTACATTAACACATGAAAGGAGCGGGCGAGGGTGAGGGAGCGAAGGAGAGGCTGAGGTTGAGGGTGAAGGAGGACGAACGGGGAGGGGAGGGAGTTTGTCTGTTGCCACTTGTCTGAGGCAACAATTGTCTCACTTCCCTCCCCCCTCCACATGCACCCTACTTTATATTCATACACTTACATATAGGAGTTTATATATATTTATATAACAATCACGTATCCCATCTTTGCATCACACACACTCGTACACACACATACACACACACACGCACGCACGCACGCACTCACACGCAAACGCACACACACTCGTAAAAGTATCTATGTCTAAGCCGCCGCCGAGGTTCCTGCCGCGCACCTCTCGCTCGCCCCATCTCCGCTCCAGATGTACGGTAGCTGTTCGTCTCGAAGCCGCCCCCAGACCCCAAATCTAAACTTTTACCCAGGTTGCTGCACCCCTTGGACACACCCCGTTTTCTATTGCATTATCTGCCACCTTTGGCTTGCATTTAGGCCAGGGCCCAGCCAGCCAACCCATGCTTAAGACATCGGATTACTATAAGCCGTCACTCACTCAAAAGTCCACTGCTGAAAATTGACCTTCCTGGGCTTCTTTCATGCCTCTCAATGCCATGTTACTCCTGCAAAGTTCTCTGTCTAGCTTCACCCCTACACCACGGGGGCGGTATTGTATCAACGTTCCTCTAAGCATCGATTCACCCTTATCCGTTCCCAAAGAGAACGACACCGACGCTTCAACACGTCCGGGGCACCAAAGACGTTGTTTGTTTGTTTGTGTGTGCGCGCGCGCGCGTGCGACAAGTGACGTCGTGAGTACGAGGTCATCAGGGTCACAAGAACAAGAGGAGGGAGGGGAGCCGAGATCACACCATTGGGTCAATGGGTTCTCCGCAGGATTTAAGATGCTCGTCCCGTTCCATTTCCATATACTGCCGCTGAAGACGACGACGACGACCATGATGATTTGATTTTCCGTCACGAGCTCCATTGTTCAGGGTCACGAAGGCGGTGCCTTACGAAAGGACTTTGGTTTGGGGAGGGGGGGTTAAGAGGACCCCTGCTCGGGATAGATGAACCCCTCCCTACCTTTGTGCCCCACCTCGAACCAGTGTACTCCAACTCTTTAGCACAGTTGTTCACAAACTATCTTATAAGACACCCATTTTTTTTTTTGCTTCCAACAAACCCACACGGCCCTCCCCTTTTTTGTATTTACATTAAATTATATATTATCTAGATTTTTTATTTATATCTTAATAGAGAACGGGTTGGGGTGACTCGCAGATACATGTTCTTGGAATGATTTCATTATTCTTATTAATCAAAGATTTTTGAAGAGAAGATTTCATGCCCCCCGCCCCCCCTTGTATCACCACGTCTCCCTGGGGGGCGGGGGGAGTGCGCCCCTAGTCTGGGTATCACTGCTTTAGCAGCTGCCAGCCGCACCCGACACCGCCGTTGATACCATTTGCCCTTTTTCCTGAACTGATCGACATATAACACGTTAAATCTCGATGTTTACATTTTGTGAATTAGGAAAAAGCCTTGAGTAGGTGGAGAAATTTTCGACATTGATTTCGATATACAAATCAGGTGCATAACGACCATATATATCTTATACAGAATAACGATCCAAATGGTACGACAAAAGCAAGTGGACGACATACAGATTTAGGAAAAAAGATCCAAGACCGGAAAATGAGCAAGACAAGACGCAGACCAACACAGTGGTTTTCGTAAACAAATGTGTAACATGCATTAAAAATGTGACTTTCTTAATTACACTTCTATATATGAATCTTATGGAAACCGAAAATTCCTTTGAGAGACCCGCTGGCTGTCCCCCGACACATTCCGCTGACCGCAGAGGCGCGTTCTAAATCCGCGCGCGCACGCAACATGACCAACCCCCAAATGTAACCCTGCCCACCTGTACTCGCGGAGCAGGTTCCTCGACCCCTTCCATATCGGGTGGCACTCTTCCTCTCATCCCGCCTGCCGCGGAGTGATTCTATTCGCCTCCGTGGCTCCCGCTCCGGAGCGAATGGGGGTTACAGCCCCTCCGAATTAACCCCTTCCCTACCGGAGGGCACTTTTCTTTTCACTCCGGATGCCGCCAAGCGATTTTGTTCATATCCGTGGCACACCCTTAGTCACGAAGGGATTAAAGCCCCGCTGCTTAATAAGACCATAAGAATGGAGGAGAGAGCAAGTTTTGACCGTGAGGCCTACACTAGGCAGTTCCATATCCTTTACTACCTGTCATCCCTGTCCAAAAAATTATCTTCTCTTAAAAGAACTAATAGATTCAGCGCTCCTTACAAGTCTATCCCATTCCATTCTAAGTCTATTTCATTCGCTAACCACTGTCGGACTTTAGCCAGAACAGGTATAAGGTATAAAATGGTGATTAAGACAGATTTCGCACTTTTCGTTTATGGACTCCAGATGAAGTGATGAGATCGCTGTGGCCCCATCACGATGGGAGCTAACGGCTGCCAGCCACCGATGCCGTTTCTCTTTCCCATAAAGTGCGAGAACGAGAGCGTAAGTACACGTTCGTTTGTGTGTTTACCCAATTGCAATATTAGAAACGATCTACGTTTATAGGGTCCCGATACATGTCACCTGAAGAGAGAGAGAGAGAGAGAGAGAGAGAGAGAGAGAGAGAGAGAGAGAGAGAGAGAGAGAGAGAGAGAGAGAGAGAGAGAGAGAGAGAGAGAGAGAGAGAGAGAGAGAGAGAGAGAGAGAGAGAGAGAGAGAGAGAGATAGAGAGAGAGAGAGAGAGAGAGAGAGAGAGAGAGAGAGAGAGAGAGAGAGAGAGAGAGAGAGAGAGAGAGAGAGAGAGAGATTCACCATGGTTTTAGATCACGTGTTGGACTCGTGATGGACAGCTATTTCCCTCTCGATAGAGAGCTCAGAGCTCATATGAGACCGATTTATGGGTAATGCTGTAACCTTAAACGCACACACACACACAAATCCCCACCCACGAGAGTTGGAGTAACGACTCGCAGCATAACGATACTGAAATTATTTCAGCCCTGGGCAGGATTTGAACCCGGACCGCCCTAGTGGCGGCCGGGAACTCTACCACTTCGCCATTGTGTGTGTGTGTGTGTGTGTGTGTGTGTGTGTGTGTGTGTGTGTGTGTGTGTGTGTGTGTGTGTGTGTGTGTGTGTGTGTGTGTGTGTGAATGACTTATATGGTTCGCTCGTCTCCGTTCCACTGCGACCATACTATTGCCTTGTTGGAGAAAACACATCCCTTTGTGGGCTCCCATGATTCCTTCCTAGTGTCTCTCTCAACCCTGTGAGTACCTTACTCAGCTTAATGGTTATTCGGCGTCCAGAGAGCAAGACACTTGCTCCATTTGTCATTCTCATTTCAGGCCACCTGCCACGCTCGTTTGCTATATTTTATTTGGGTCTCTTCTCATGTCCAGACAACCTGTAAACCTGTCGCTGTCGCCATTACATATATACGAAACCGAACAGCTTTCCTTTCCAGGCCAGACATCCCCAGTGCCATTTCAGGCAAGCGGTGTGGCATTTCAGTCCTGAGAATAGAACGGAAACTGACTCCTTTACTGACTCATTTCCCACCATACCTCGCGCCAGCGTGTGGTGGAATTCGAATCGCGTCGAGAGCAAGTGATTACTTAACAGACCCGTATGTCATGACCATTTCAACCACTGTTGTGTCATGTAAGGCTTGGATGCGTGTATGTGTCAGCATGCATATTATGCACGCATATTTGGGCGTATACAAACACACACACACATATACATATACACTCTCGCAGTCACACATTAAACACACACACACACACATATATATATATACACAAACACACACGCGGGAGTGCACATACGTGATCCAAGACCTTGCCAAACCCTCCCTCTCTCTCTCACATACACACATGCATGCAACAAATAAATCACCAACGGCCTGAATTCCTCAAAATGCTAGATCCAGTCCGCTATGTGTCACCAGCAAACACATCGAGGGGAAGTTGCGCAACACCGCGGGAGAACCGACGTCAGTGCCTCGAGTATGTATCGGTGCCATAGGATCCATATGGCCACTATAGTCATAACACGCTCCCTCCCACCCCACCCTCCCCACCCGACACTAACCTCTATCTTGGGTTGTCGACGGACCACAGCCTAACCGCAATGGGCTCAATGCGTCAACCCCCCCCCCCCGGGGGGACACCATAACCTCTGACGCAAGCATCCCAAGGGGGCACCACTGAGCCTCACACCGTTATGATTTCTTTTACTCCCTTTTTCCTCTTCTGATGACCCGTATCCTCACAAACAAAATCATACTTTAATTAGTCACCAAATCATTTAATTACATTCTACAATTCTGGATTATGAAAAACCCCGTGTATAAATAGTAACAACCAAATGTTGACCACCAACACTAGCCTCATTACATTTTAAATTGGTCGCTATATTTTTCATGACCATCTACATATTTGGATTAAAGAAACTCTGTACAGTATATACACGTTAACAATTCGAGGCGAAACGACACTCCCAGGCCAAAGGTATGGGAGTTTATCGACGCAAAGAAAAATAAAAAGGAAAAAGAAAGAAATCAGAAAAAAAACGAAAAGAACATGAAAAAGCGGTAAGAAAGGAGTTCAACGATCAGCTCCTTTCCCCAGAATAAAGTCACCTGACGGCAGGTAAATCTTTACAGCAAAGGAGACAGCCGCCGTCCACGGGTGAAAAAACAAAGGGTGATTTGCATGGAGATATATTCAGACTCCCTGCTGCTTCATCCCATTCTTTACATCCAAATTATCTGGGGGTCCTGAATAATGAATACGGCACCTCTTTAAAACCACGAAGATCGGCATGATCTGCTATCCGAGCTATCGGACCCGTAATACTAAAGCTATCACGAACACACACACGTCCCTCCTGCTCCCCCACCCAACACGGCAGGAGCAACCACCTGGCCGAGGACGATGGGTGGAACGAATGCATCTGCATAATCCGCACTCCCCCCTCCCCCACCCCCCTCGGCCCAGACTAATACGTAAGCTGAAAACAGGAATTTCTGGTACATCTGCGCGTGTGTGTGTGTGTGTGTGTGTGCACGTAGACAATGTGCCTTCTACAAATTCACTTGCAATAAATAAGGGCAGTTTACTATTCCATGAAACAAGGAGGTACTTTTGAATCCGGCACACTAGTTATAAACCTTGATTACAATCTCAGGGAGAGAGAGAGAGAAGGGTGGGGTGTTGGGGAGGAACGTTGAGAGTGAAAGAGAGCGAGATTAAGACGTACTTAAAGAGATATAAAGACATAAAGGGGCGGCCACTCCGTATAAGTAGCTTCGTCCTTAACAGTACGGTACCGGGGGCCCAGATAACAATAGCACCTGCACCGGTGGCATGGGCCAATGTGGTCCTTCTCTTCCTGGAGGACCGGATCTCATTACCTGGACATCTTCCGCGACGCTGCCCCCGTCGCGGAGATCTCCAGCCTCGACGTCCGTCAAGAATGTGGGCACTGAAGTGTTCCTGCGTCCCACAAACCCCGACCCCCCACCGCCAGCTGGATGACGGGCACGAAAAAGCCACACCTGCTGACGACATCAAATGAAGGTATCACCCACGTTAACGCCAGGTATTAAGATTCACGGCAGCGCCCAAACTGTTCGCCAACACACAGGGCGAGCGTTTTTATTTTCCGACTAATATCAAGCATAAAACATACACACATACACACGATAAACAAAAAGAGGACTTTTCTTTTGTCACTATGAATAAACTTATACACAGATTTTCTTTTCTAACTAAACAAGGACATCGAGACGAGAGAGTGGGAGAGAGAGAGAAAGGTAGAGAGGAAGAGACATGATAGAGATATGTTGTTTTGTTGTAAGGTCCCTGAGTGTAGTCTTAGGCCTGACCAGCTGCTAAGATTTCAACTGACCTCTGTTGGCGTGCTTTCGGCCTGTTTGCACAACCGCACCTCGACCTCAACTACAGCGTTGACGTGCTAAAAACTACAACTCACTAAAAACCATGATGACTAAGTTAAAACCCGTACCTCACTGTTTTAGTAAACGTATGGAAATGATGGGACATTGTGAGAGGTGGTCTAACCACCAGTCTGAAATGCATAGTGATAGTTTACACAAATGTAGAGTTTACAATCATTCACAATCTCATCTATGAAACTGGGAAGACGCCTTACAAAAACACATTATGGATAAGTGAACAAAACTCTGAAGATGTAAAAAATAATCTTCCCACTCCAAGGCTTGCTCACGCGCGCCTGCCATTGCCAGTAAAGCAAATTAATCACTAGGAGCTTCTCAGCCGGGTTCATTATGGTTTTCTCTATTTATGGAATCTTGTTTCTGATCCCCATGGAAACCACTTACACACTGAATAAAATCACCTGGCGCCGGCCAACGAGTTATTCTGTGAATCCCATTTTGTGAACAGCTGCTCTAAACACACTTCTTTGTCCAAATATCTTTAAAATATCTGTTTCCAATTCTAGCTCTCATAAAACTTGGATTACATGTCCAAAACAAGGCTCCTTACACCACGGTTCCAATTTATTGCCAAGATGTAAAACATACATTACATACTTTTGTGACAAGAAACAGTAGGTACATGAAGGTTGGTTGCTGTACCGAAAAAAGTAAAGACATTTTATAGCATAACACTTGTAAGATATGATACAGACAAAACAAAACAGAAACAGATTTATCACAAAACAATCAAATAGAATAAGTGGTAGTTTATGATGCAGCATATTCTAAAACGTAAGAGTATTCAAAGGTAGGGTCCCTGGTGTATATAATAAAGATGCCCGCGGCAGGTCATCCATCACTAACTTGGTCTTCCTCCTCCATCTCGTGCGGCCCCGCCC
>NC_134786.1:57302160-57337160 GCF_046742065.1 Oratosquilla oratoria
CCTGCTGGGGGAAGGTCCACCCTCTTGAAGGGAGATTGAATCGACCGTTACCCCTTTCTGGCATGAAAATGACCCATGAACGGCATATAATCGCCTGACGTAGCCAAAATAAAAACATCGAAGTTTTTTATTGTATTTCAAGGTTTGGACCTAAGTCCCAGGAGACCTTGAACAACCTGATGCAATGACCCCTCCTCTTTTTCTTAGGTCATCCTCGCTATAGACCAATCGGTCGCCTTGTCTATCTACTGTCACCTGTGCCCAGTAGCGGGTTGGTTTCCACCGTGCTCGCCACGACGGTTCGCTGGTGGCGTCACCAGAAGCGTGCTGGTCTTGCATTCGCTTGTGGGTTCGAATCCCGCACTCCTCTCCGATTCCCAGCAGTGACTGTCTATTACCTGCCTCAACAGTCCATGCGTAAATGGCAAAGGTGACGGCTTCGGCTGCAGCTACTCAGCATCTCCTGGCGTAGGCTTATCACCTCTCTTCCTCCTTCCCATGTTGCGGATCCGCGTTCGAATCCAAGGACTACAGGTTCCTCCTGCTTGTCCTGGAAGTCCGAGTACAGAGGGTAAAGGTGGCGGCCACGGTCGAGGCTAAGCGCCTCGGGATGTGAACCATCCACCATGTTTTCTTGCTTGGAAACCGCGACCATGCAATCATAGCCGGGACGCTTCTGCACCTCTTCAATCCAGTGTCGCCTCCTCTGGACTCCCTTCTCGCTGCCGCCAGGCGAATTCATTCAGTCAACAGATGACAAACTAAGGTCTTGACTGATGCGAGACTCCACTTCGTTCCGGGCCAGATCACCAGCTGAATAAAACCGCCTTAGACTGGTGTCACAAGGGGGTAGATGGCGGTAGCTATATCAAGTTCTGGCTGCCGTCAGGTGATTTTATCAAACTAATCGAACTTGCTCATCATCTGGCCGCATAATGTGACTCTGGGGTTAAGTTGGCCACAGCAGAGCTTGTGGGAGGCGTCAACGAATTGATGGGGATGGACATAGTGACCCGTTGTCTGATTGCGGTTATTAGAGGAACTGGTCATGATCATTGTCTGTTCTACTGACGAGAGCTCCTTAACTCAAAGACAGAAGTAAATCGTCTTTGTATGTTTTCATTCGCGTACGAGCTGATCTTGTTGAATAAATAAATAAATGTATACATAAATATATTGAAAAAATATATGCATAAATTAGAAAAAATAAATACATAAATGACTAAACAAATAACTAAATAAATAGTGGAAAAATATACGCATGAGTAAATAAAAATACGTAAATGAATAAACAACAAATAAATGCATAAATGAACAAATAAATACATAAACCCATCTAAAATATAAAATAAATACATAGACATCAATAAACATACACACACATAAATGAAATTGCAACACTGCAGAATCCTATGATTACGTATACAAAGCAACAGAGACATGAAGACAACCGGCATGCGGTTGCCATGGAAACGCCACGCTGGGCGACGCAACAGGCAGCGCGCCTGGCGATCGTATTCTAATTGGATGATTTCCGGGAAATACGATCTCATCTCCACCCCCCACCTTCCAGCTGACGATCACTTCTCAATATCACTTCTTCCTGGAATGACCACTTCCCCGAGATCTGTTGTTATCGCCTTGTGAAGAACAGTCCCAGAACAATCCACCCCTTCCGTATCGGGTGACACTTTTCCTCTTATCCCCCCTGCCGCCTGGCTATTCTATTCACCTTCGTGCAATAGAATAAATGGACGCCCCCCTCTCCCTCCGACCGATCCATAAAAATCCTCCACTATTTCCTTCAGCGAAACCTCCACTTGTGAGATCCACATCCATTCTCACCTCCTTCACATGACTCCTACGCCCAGCTCCACTCCCACAATCCTCCTACCTCTGCACTTAAAAGCTCGGTTGGAGTCTTCTACAAGAGAGGCCTATCCCCGAGGAGAACGATATAACCTATTTAATGAACACGGAGGAATAACCCCTCTACTGCGATGACACTTTCGAAATTTTGTCCTGACAAACGTCCAGGAACTCGTCCCAAGGGGAAGGGGTTCGGGGTCATTTGAGGCGCTCCAAGCTAGACAGGCGAAGACGATAACGCACTTAAGATCTACCATTCTGGGTTAAGCCAAAACATTTTCTTCAGCTCGGGGGAAGGTCCACGTGCTGCCGTAAGCCCAAAGAGCGTAACACAGTTTAAGTTTAACCGAGGCAGGTTTAACTCGAGGTAGCTTAAACCCTTTGCGTGCGGGCTCTTGCCCCTCAGCTGAAGAAAAAAAACTGTCTGGCTTTAGCTAGAACAAAATTCATAAAGTGTGTCACCACAGCGGAGGTCCACTTCGACCACTTCTCTCTCTCTTGCCTCATTTCAGCCACCCTTCCTGAAAGAGCCACGTCTAGGACGCCAGCCCTTCCCTCTGCAAAGCTGTTTTCACGTTCAGTCATCTCTCCCTCAAATCCCCCTTCCTCAAAGTTCAGCCACCCTTCTTTCTGCAAAGCCACCCTGCTTCTAAGGTCAGCCACCCCTCCTTCAGCAAAGCCACCCTGATTTCACGTTCAGCCACCCCCCTCCCCACCTTGCCGGTTTCTCACGCTTCACCAGCCACAGCCGGGGTACACAGCCTGGCTCTTTCCCACCACCACCACTACCACCACCATCCCGGTCCCGGTCACCCACCACCCTCACACTCCTCGACCACAAGTGGAGCACCGTGAATCCTTGAACAGGTTTTCCACCTTCAGGTCGTCTATCTGTCCTTCCATTCTCTCTCTCTCTCTCTCTCTCTCTCTCTCTCTCTCTCTCTCTCTCTCTCTCTCTCTCTCTCTCATAGAAATTCAGAACAATAATATATACACATGAACAACAAAATATATAATATTACTAATTAGTAATAATTATAACAACAATAATAATAACTAAAATATTTCTAATAATAACCAACGTCCTCCCCAACACAAGGGAAGGGATAGCCACCGAGTCAAAGCATCCACCCATTCCACATACATCTGAGACCCATTCATCGTCCCTCCCATCTTCTTAGCACCTCGTGGATGAAAAATCATCCCTCTCTTCCGCCACACAGCTGTGTCCGACAGCCGGGGTTGGTTTACACCCACAGCTTCATTATACGGCTATCCACCTCATCCATTCATTGCTTCATCCATTCACAATTTTCATTCACTGCAATATTTGGCAATCTCTCTTCCTTGATCGACAGACATTCCTCTTGTATCCAATTCCCCTTTTACCCCTTGCATCCACTTCAAGTTCTCTCCATCTGCTTCCGATTTCCAATCAATTTTTGTTAGCCTTTCCTCACTCTCTTTCCATCTACCTACCGAACAATCTTCGTTCTCTGCCCCTCATATATATTTCCACTTAACCCATCCTTGTAACACCTACCATACTTCCCACAACATTAATTTCAAATATGTTAAGGTTTTTCTACTTCCTTTAAATTCCAAATCTCTGCTCTATACAAAGCCATGGGTGCAACCACTCTTTTACCGAGTCTTCTTTTTGCATTCATAGCCACGATCTGATCCTTACAACACTTTTCACTCTTCTAGACTTTTGTTCGCCTACTGTACTCCATATTTCACCTCCACACCAACTCCTCCATTCACTGCATACCCTACGATAATCATATTAAATACAACAACAAAATTTGGTTTGGGAAATCCACTGTCCATATACACTGGACATCCATTATATGAAAACCATTACACATAAAATCTCATTACGATGTAAATGGATCTCTAATATGACTACAGAGCTAGCGGAGATATTAAATTTTATCGCACGGCTTTACAATTACAATGGATTGCAAAAGCAAGGCAAGCCGGCTGGAAACCTTTCGGTGAAAAACGCGTGCTCACACACACACACACACACACACACAAAACCAAACTGCAGATATTGCAGCATGTTAACTCAGATATCTATCAAATTGACTTCAAACTTTTAACTCGCTTCATGCTATCACACAGTGACTGTTTGCTCATGCTTGTTTACTTACTCTGTGGTCGTCTACTTGTTTGCCTCCATACGGTCGTACACAAGTATGTGTCTGCGGTCATCTACCTACACTCATTCACATACAATCATCCACCTCTGCTTAGTCACCCACATTCTCCCGTCTCCGTCGCCACCTTCGTCAGTGGTCGTAAGTGAGTTCTCCACTTGGCCGGGTTCGCCCGCCCGTCCGTAGCCGCCGCCGCCGTCGCAAAACATCCGATCAACTCGTGCATGGAAATACCGCAGAGTCGGAGAAGCGCGGCCTTCGTCAGTAGCTCCTGTTGCTGGACGGGCGAGCACTCGCTCGTTCGTTCGTTCGCTGGTCGGTGACGGTGCGATTAAGTTTCTCTGACCACTCGACGAATGTTCAAGGCTATGGAGACTAAAAGGGTCTACAAATTACTTAACAGACTATAAAGAAAAAATACAAAAGTGATATACAGACTAAACGACTAAAATGTCTAAAAAGGCCTACAAAAACCCAATGACTAAGAAGACGAAAGACGGAAAGAAGACTAAAGTAAACGACACAACCATAAGACTTCGATGTTCTGCCTCCGGAACCTGTGGGCCCACTAACCCCGCCCTTCCACATTCCCCCCGGCCTACGAAGCTGCCCCATGTGGCACTCCTGTCTGGCACCAAGTCGTGCCCATCTCCAATGGGTCGTCTACGGGGGTCTGGCAGACCTGACTTCATCAGCGGACCACCCCTCAGCACGTGGTGTCCCAATAGGTCCTCCTCCCAATCCCCCATTCATTGCTCGCATGACTATTTTCTCTCCACCCACTCTTGTGCTGGCACCTGTCCACCTCAGTCTTCTCCCTATTATGTATGTATGTATGTATATAATATATATATATATATATATATATATATATATATATATATATATATATATATATACACTACACACACACATATATACCATGCTACTGTAGATTTGTTATTCTGGCTGCTGCCAGGTGATTCTATCCAACCGAGAAAAACTCACCACAGCGAAAGGATCCATTTCCAAAAATTTCCGTCTTCGCCGCTGCTGTTCTCCATGGTCATCCCAGAGTCTTTCCAAGAACTCCATTATCAAAGATTTCAAGCCTCTACGTTCTTGCCGATCAACCTCCCAACCGTACAACAATACAAGTTCCATCATGGCAATAACCCGTATGGGAGCAGTGACCGTTGTAGGCTATGCAGTCATTACCTTTGGGACTTTAAGGGCACTCCTACGAAACAGGGTCACTCGACATTCTATTATGATAGTAGACCAATCCCCATAAATATATATATATATATATATATATATATATATATATATATATATATATATATATATATATATTATATCCTTTATGCCCCCATTATTAAATATCTCCTTGAATATATTGTCCCTAAGGATGGAAGCGCTGGTTATCGACGATAAAATACAATCTTCATGCTGTCGTTGACCGATTTTCTTCAGACGTGTGTGAACTTTTCGATATGGGTGACGCTTCGATCGACGAGTACGCAATCTCATCCCCATGAATTTTTATGAGCGACTACGTGGAAGAGGGGGACCAGACAGGTGGAGAGGCATAAGACGATAAGCATGAAGGGGACCGCAAGAGACCATAAGGTCTACACTAGGGAGTTCCATGTCCATTACCACCTATCAACCCCATCCATAAAGTTATCTTACCTTCTCTTAAAACAACCGATAGTTTCAGTGCCCGCTACACGGTTACTATGTTAATTCCATTCGTTACCTACTCTATTGGTAAACCAATTGAATTTGTAGGAGTGACGTGGCAATCGTGCGACTCGTGGAAGAGGTTGGGAAAGACCTCTGCGGGATGCGAAGGGATGATTTCTTTTTAATGATGGAATGAGTGACTGTGCGTCACGTTTATGCGCGAGGGTGTAATCTGTCCACGGCGAGCTGGCCAACTGCATCACGGGCCGAAGACCCACAGAAACGCTCTTGCAGTGACCGCAGCATGAGATCGGTTGCTGCTGCTGCTGCTGCTGTTGTTGTTGTTGTTGTTGTTGTTGTTGTTGTTGTTGTTGATGATGATGTTTGTGGTTGGGGAATGAGTGCCGACACTGTGTCCATTTCTGGCCGTTCGGCGACACGGCCCTGACACCGTTGCACGGAGTCCGCTCTCTCTTTCCATTCGTTTCGAAAAGGTTCGAAGATTTTTTTTTTTTTTTTTGGGGGGGAGCCCCCATCCATCCATCATGGATCAATGCCACCCCCATCCTACCTCTCGCCTAGGTGCAAGTCATATCTTATTTTTTGGTGAGAGAAAGAGAGAGATAGAGAGTCGGAACCTGTCGGAACCCTTGGAGATCTTCCCGTCGAAGGCGGTCCCTGATATCTGGGTAGAGACGACGCGGTGGCGGCGCCGGCGACGATAATGATGATGATCAAAAGACATGACGACGAACAAAGAAAAGGTGGAAAATAAGAGAGAAAGAGAGAGAGAGAAACAGGAGGTGAAAGAGGAGTAGATAGCGACAATGACGATGGAAGATAAGTGTCAGTTTTTTGGCTATTAAGACGCTCTGAGACCAGCTCTAAAACCAGGCAAATTGCCAAATGCAGGAAACACTTCGACCAAGCAATTACACGCTAATCTCGACAGTTTTCCATCCTGGAGAAGCAAAAAAGTCAATGCCCTGCCGGCTGACGCTCGCCTGCAAGTCACTTCCCACCCAAGAGTCTAATTCCATTTAGTACTCGACCAACGTCCACCCGGTACAAAGGGCTTTCTTTCATATATCCATTATGCCTGTCGTCAAGCGATTTTATCTAGCCGAAAAATATCCTGCTCAAAAGGGGACGTCGTCTATGTATTTATTCTGACTGCCGTCAGGTGATTTTATTTGGCGGGGAGGGGGCGAACGAAGGGATGACCTCTCATCATTCTCAGGGTTAACAATAATCCACCTTAGATGGACGACTGCGAAGAATTTGTCCCGTTCGGCGCCAAACGATTTTATTCGGTTCAAGAGGAACCCGTCGTCACCGACCCTTTCGTGCCTTTTTGCACTCTTAGGGGCTTTATTCTGGCAGGTGTTAAATATTTTTATTCAACTGTGTGTGCGTACGTACGTGTATGTATGTGTGTGTGATTCACCACTGTTTCGGATCACGTGTTGGACTTGTGATCGACACCTATTACCCTCGCGGATAAGAGCTCATATTTGCCCGATCTATGGGTAATGCTGTGACCTTACACACATAAAATACACACCCAACTCCTTGTCCACGAGATCTGGAGTACCGGTTCGCAGTGCAGCGATGCTGAAATTATTTCAGCCCTTGGCGGGAATCGAACTCAGACCAATGGAATAGCGGTTACGAACGGTACCACTGCGCCGACGAACCGTGTGTGTGTGTGTGTGTGTGTGTGTGTGTGTGTGTGTGTCTGTATGCGTGCGTGTGTGTGAAGACAACGACTCCGGGGGAACGAACACAAATGGGTTAAAGGCTGGTTTGATGTGATGCATCCCGACCTGACCACAAGTCGAGAAACCCGAGCCTGGCTCGCCAATGGAGGCGAATGCCCGGAGTAGTAATGGCAAGCATAGCTTACATCCTTCCCGAGTCACTCAACGAAAGGCCGCGTCCATTGCCTGCGACCTTTCCAAAACATGTGACACGGTTCCACGCCCCTTCGCGGAGGCTGGGGCCCGTTTTTCATTCTGGTTGGCGCCAGGTGATTTCGTTCATCTGTGGCACGCTCTCGGTAGCGATGGAGATATAAGGTGGTGGCGAGGAACCTACGGCAGGAGGAGCTGAGTAGCTGCGGCCGAAGCCGTCACCATTGCCCTTTAGAAAATACTGAAAATGATAACTTAAGATGGTTTGTATATAATAACATTAGACGATAATAATATGACTCTGATAATGACAACATTCGAAGGTGCTAACAATGATAAGTATAGAAAGTACTTATAATGATCTGGCCGTGGTGAAGTCACCTAAAACTTCACCAAGGTAGAACAAGGTAAGGACTGTTGGAGCAGGTAACAGTTATTGCTGGGAATAGGAGAGGTGTACGGGATTCGAACCCACAACTCAGCGAATACGAGATAGGCGCGCTTCCGATGACGCCACTAGCGCATGATGGCGTTATAGGCTGCCTCGAGTAGCCCCTTCCGTACTGGGTGGCACTTTCTCTGTTATTTTCCGGCTGCCGGGGACAGACTATTTTATTCACAACCGTGGAAACCTCTCGGAAGCAAAGGAATGAACGCCCAATCTCGATTTTCCTTTGTAAAATAATCCCAAGATCTCCACCTCTGCCCCATGATTTTCTACAATTTATATCATCGTTACAGCATGACGGCACGGAAATCACTCGGTGGAGGATGACCGTGTGTCTTGACGCCGGCTAACAAACGCACAAGAGGCTCGTTTCACACTATCGACTTTTCGCCATGCACCGTCCACGACACGACGTCGTCCTCTCAAATAACCATGGGTGTTTATGGACGCTTTCACATGTGGTCGTGACGTGTGAAAAAAAAAATATATATGTATATATATATATATATATATATATATATATATATATATATATATGTATATATATATATATACACATAACAATAATAATGAATAAATAAATAAATAAATAAACGACCGAGAAAAGGAAAACAATGAGGTGTCTTCGGAACAATAAATCCACTTGCTCAGAGACCATGACTTGACTCGTTCTTATTTAACTCTTATTATACGTCTCACATTCCATTCCACCATTGTTTTCAAATAAAACAATAATACCATAAAACATAAAGAATACAAAGCTGAAACATAACAGCACGTCACAAGTCGTCATTAGACTACCGAGGTAAACAACAACGGCGACAACACACACACATACTGATATGGTCTCGACCTCTTCCCCTTTCGGTTGCAGCATATGCCTCATCATTCTGTGGACACCGGCACCTAGCACCCCCATGCACATCATGTACTCAAATTAGACTAGTCTTAAAACTGGCACAAATTGTATATTGTATGTGTAGCTACAGTCATCTACGCGTCTCCTGACATTGGGCCCCTCACCATCTACTAGTCTTTACAAGTCTTCTACTTTAAGACAATTTACACTCCTCCAGCCTTTCTTGAAAGTAATACTATCACTAATTCTAAGCACGACCTGGAGTACAATGCCTTGATCATGCCACATGACTCCGGCAGCAGCAGCAGGAGCCCCTTTAGCAAAAGGTTCATTCCGGGGCACGGGCAAAAAATTCCGGGGACCCAAACGTAGTTCCGGTGCGGCACTGCACAATCCCTTCACAAGCGGGTGACACTTCTTTGATTCTTGTAACCACCAGGCGACTTTATTAATTCATTTTCTCCTATGTGCTCGGACACAAGGACAAGTAGATGTCGCTGGTACCTATTTATATTTAAGAAGGAATAGGCAAGAATTGGTTTACCAATAGAGTGGTAAACGAATGCAATAGACTTAGTAACCATATAGTGAGCGCTGAAACAATGGGTTGTTTTATGAAAAAAATGAGATAAATTTATGGATGGGTAAGCTAGGTGGCAATGGACATAGAACTGCCCAGTGTAGGCCTTATGGTCTCTTAAAGTCTTCTCCATTCTTATGCTTTCATTGATTTAAGAAAAAGGAAATGTCGTTTTTTTCACCGAAAAGAAAGCCCGAGCGTTGCGACCCGGCCAGCCACCCAACAAAGCAAGAGTGACTTGCACACGCCAGGACGTCCTCGTCGCATTCCATCACCTTCTTGACACTGTGACTTGCTGCCATGAGGATGACCTTAGTCAGGCTCAAGGATGAACACAACAATTGCTGTCGTCACTTCGTTGCCAATTCCCGCAAAGTCTGTAACACAAGCTTTAAAAATTCTGTTCTGGCGAACGCCTGAGCATCTTCTTCAGCTATGAGGAGCCTCTGGGTCTGAAGGAGTCAAAAGCCTCCCATTAAGCCTTACCGTGCCATGACGTACCGTATTTGCCGGCGTATAAGACGCGCTTCTTTATTTTGAAATGCATCAAAAATTGCCCTGCGTCTAATGCGGCCGAATTACGAATATACAGAATCATACATTCCTCATTCAAAACCACTTTAGAAAATGTATGATGAAACATACTATTTCTTTTTTCACAAAATATCCTTGTAAAATACACGCCGGCAAATAGTGCTTTAAATATTTTTCTGGTTAACGCCTAACTTTTATTCAGCATAGAAGAAGCACTCAATCTGCGTTCACTTCAAAGCCTTTGTTCTGGCTAACTTCAGACGATTCTTTCCCTTAAGACTCTTCACTTTCCAGTGTTCAAAACTACCTCAACTCCAGCACATTCAGACTAACGCTCGACGATTTTCTTCAGCTTAGAGATTCTAAGCTCTCCAACGGATTCAACCCTTCTATACCGGGTGGCATTTTCCCTTTCATTACGGCTGGCGCCAGGCTATTCTATTCATTTCCGTGTGTGTGTGTGTGTGTGTTATACACAAATGTAAAGTCCTGCGTCACTTCCGCCTTTGATAAGCTCCAACCCGAGCCCTGCCAATCCACCAAAAATGAAATGAACAGAGACACCAGTTGTGTCAACCCCTCACCTCGTTCACCCTAAAGTGAACCTCTACGATGATTCTATCCTGATGAACGTCAGCCGAGGCTAGCCCTCGCGGTCTGAAAACCACGGGGGGGATAACGTTCCTATGGTTACGCAGGAACTTTCCCAAATAACGTTTGTTCCACACCTCAGCAGCCCTTAAGGTTTCTCTGATATTTTGATGGATCACCAACTCCCACTCAACCCCTCCCATGTGAGCTTCACAGCAGATGCGCTGAGTCATTCTGACAAAGATGAGTTTGGCTGATGGAGTGAACGTGTCACTGACTGGACACCAAGACTGTAAGCGTGATTTTTTTTTTTTTTTGGGGGGGGAGGGAGGCACACCAGGCAGATGAAGGGTTGAGAAAGAGAAGTCTGCAGGAGTAACGTTAGAGACACTGGCACGGCCGTACGATTGGAAGAGGACTTTCTTCAGTAATCTACTTGGAATGGCTGATGGCCTGGTTCCACACCCAACCCATCAGGCTTTCGGAGTTCCCCGCTGAACAAAAGGGTTTCCAAACCATTATAGGGATTATTCCACGAGACGGTTGCAGTCATGAACGTTGAGAGGCCTTTCCTACTCAGACCGTCTCCCTTCCTGACTGCCTCTTAAGAGCCGCAGCAGCATTACCGCAGGAATGCGGTTATTCGCAGTCCGGCCAGTTGTAATTCCGCTGCTGCGCGGGGCTATAACGCCCCCAAGGTCGCTCCTGCTCCTCCAGCGGAACGCGCCGGCTATAAACAGGCTTCCAACAAAGAGGTATTAAGTGTTCTTTTCTACCTTTTGTCCTTCTATAAAGTGTTAGAAAAAAATGTGAGGGGGGCGGGGAGCGTCTGCGCCTTCGCGCACGATTTTCACACTTTTTGTGTCGCGAAGTCTTTCCTCTTCCTCGACGAAGACGGAGGAAAGAGAAGTTTCATAAATCGGCGACATGCGCGTGATGGACAACCCTTTGAATCTCTCTCTCTCTCTCTCTCTCTCTCTCTCTCTCTCTCTCTCTCTCTCTCTCTCTCTCTATCTATCTCTCTATCTATCTCTTTAACGTCGAAGGCCAGGCTCCATTCCGTTTTTTATAAGCCCCTCGGTCGTAGACGCTTAACAAACAACCTCGATTATTCCTTTCGAGTCTCAGGTGGTCGGTCCAACGTCTTCGTTCTCACTAACGCCGGGCAATTCTAGTCAGAGGACTGCAGAGGAAAAGCAGCTCATCGCGCGCGGCGCCAGTCATCAAGCGCTCACCCGAATTACAACGAAGACGCTCTCAGCCAGACCCTGAACACCTGCAGCGGACATTTATCTTTTAATTCCCGCATGACGTCATAAGTTGAGATCGCCATCGGTAGTTCACCAGAGCTTCTCTATCGTGCTCATGAGCTGTGAATCAGTTACATATGATTATCTTATTTTTTCCATCCACAAGATTATTTACAGGAATTCCTAACGTTTACACGTCATTGGAGTCTGAGCAATTTGAAAGGGCTTTAACAAGGCTGATGCAGGCAAGTTTATCATATTGAGATAGCAGGACAGTACTCGTAATAATGGATTAAAATTGGACAAACTCAGATTTAAGAAAGAAATAGGCAAGAACTGGTTTACCAACAGAGTGGTTAACGAATGCAATAGGCTTAGTAACCATGTGGTGAGCGCTAAAACGATTGGTGGTTAGATTAGATAACGTTATGGACAGGGATGACATGTGGTAAGGAACATGGAACTGCCTAGTGTAGGCCTTATGGTCTCTTGCAGTCTCCTCCATTCTTAGATTCTTATGTACTACGTTCATCTCATTTCGCTGGATGGCGACCAGACCTTTGTTTAAGAAAATGGTAGTTTGGTCGTACAACGATGCAAGTTATGACGTACCTACTGGGTCTGTGATCTCAAGAGACGACCGCACCAAGCCTTAACACCCAAAAGCTGAACATGCAAAGTCTGCCCACGTGCAGATGGGCGGGGCCTAAGAGTGACGTCACAGACATTTGTGACGTCACGTAACATGTGACCTTTGTTACATCACATTACATGTGACGTTCGTGACGTTACATTGTCTAAGGCCTTTGTGACATCACATTATCTGGAACCTTCGTAACATCACACCTGAGACTGTGACGTCACATTGAGACCGTGACGTCACAGGCCTTCTTGATGTCATATCGATTCCAAAGACATTTACAATAAAAGTGGACAGACTTCACATATTCCAACTGATAATAGCTTCCAGCGACCTTGTATGACGCAATAACATGTGTGTGTGTGGGGAGTGCATGATGGAGTAATATTGAAGTCATATTCTGACATATCGTTAGTCAAGGTTCCACTGTTGATCATTAGAATAATTTTTTTTTTTTTAGTCGCTTTGTTTGAAAGGACGAATATCATCGAATTGACAATTTTCACTTTGTTTCTAAAAACATTAATTTGTCAAATTACCACATAATTATCAGACACGGGGGCAGTACAGTATATGACTATGAAATAATGAAATCCTATTACAAATGCACTGCTTGAAATAAGTTCTTGTAACGGGGGGGGGGGGATGAAAAGACGATGTAACTCCCATTATGAAAGAGTGACGGGGAGGGGGGATATCCTAGAGCTCCTAGCCGCCCCTAAAATGAGGCCTCTGATACGCTCGTGCACACATCTCCACGGTACCTACTTACGGTACCTACTGGCGCCTTTACGGTGAATGAATGAATGGGAATATATATATATATATATATATATATATATACAGTATATATATATATATATATATATATTATCATGACACAGGAGGTATCATTTAGTTTGCATTCTCATGTTGTATACGAGTGTTAGTATTTGGTCGGTAACAGCCAGGGCGCAATACCGTGCCAAAGAGGTGGAGTCCCGGAGGTTGTTAATGAGCTCAATAAGATGGATAGTTCAAAGGAGAGACAGTTTAAGTTAAAAGCGGCCAGCAATCTTTTTTTTTGGGGGGCGGAAACGTGTCTAAATAATGTTGCGTGCCTCTGGTTCGTAGGGGTGTCACTGAAGTCTCCCTGAAATGTTTTCTGCATATTATCTATGCACTTAGTACCGTGTATGGGGTTGCCTAAGACTGCTTCGTCATAATATGCACACATGAAATGTTCCCACGTCAATCCGCGTTGTCGAGATGATCCAAGTCAGTGGTTCTCAACCTGGGGGTCATGGAGGGCCACCCAGGGAGCCATGACAAGAATTTTGGGAGGACATGGCCTGCTGTTATATATCATGTATTCATATAGAATGGGAGGAGACTGAATAATAATAATGGTAATGATGATGATGATGATGATGATGATAAGAAGACGAAGACGACGACGACGAAGAAGAAGAAGAAGAAAAAGAAGAAAACCTTGAATCCAGCACCATCATGTTGCTACGTGAGTGCGCAACCGCAAGCCAAAGTTAACAAACACACACACACTACAATAGTTATCAACCCCGAGGTATGAAACCATACGGTCATTGGCTCCTTCGCCGGGCACGCCCGTGGACACAAAGATTAACCTGTGTCATATATAATACGTGTGAACCAGCAGTTCTCTCTCTCTCTCTCTCTCTCTCGCACACACATTATCTCTCTTCTGTTGATGGCCCCTTCCAACATTTAATTTACCTTTGTGCCCGCCTCACTGTCTTCATTAGAAAGATGGATGGATAGATAGATAGATAGATACATCAAGAGAGAGGAAATATTCCCCGGTCGACACGAGCCTGTTTGGACGTAATAAATATGAAAAGGGCCATTGCAATGTTCAATAAACAGAAATTAACACAATGTCATGTGAGGCTTATGAGGAGATCTGACGCCCGGCAGTCAAAGTGGTGTGACCCATTAAAAGATTTCTTCTCTTGGTCCCAAGTATCTCGTTTGTTTCACTCGACTCCCCACCCGACCCGACCCCACCACCGGCAATGAAATGTGACATGACATAGTCCTCGGTCAAGAACCAATGATGTCAAACCGGACTAATTCCAGCAAGCTAGGTCTCATGGCTATGCTTAGGTACATTAACTTACACTCTCTGGAATGACGATGAGTGCGGGGTGATCTAACAGAAGTATTCATATGGGTCAAAGGCTTCTTCAAGGGTGATGTAGGCAAGGTCATCATATTCAGACAACAGGGCAGGACTCGTAGTTATGGATTTAAATTGGACAAATATAGGTTTAAGAAGGAAATAGGCAACAACTGGTTTACCAATAGAGTAGGTTAACGAACTGAATACACACAGTAACCATGCAGTGAGCGTTGAAACTGTCGGTTGTTTTAAGAAGATTAGATACTTTATGGAAGGGGAAGGCAGGTGGTCCGGGACATGGAAATTGCCTAGTGTAGGTCTAAAGCGCCCCATACACGATCGATTATATTGCGCAATTTCATTGTCAATACTCTGAATTGATAATTAAATTGACCGTGTATGGGCGATATATCGCCCATACACGGTCAATTTAATTATCAATTCAGAGTATTGACAATGAAATTGCGCAATATAATTGATCGTGTATGGGCCGCTTTACGGTCTCTTGCAGTCTCCTCCGTTCACATGTTCTTTGGACCCAATCCCGACGTTCGATAACCTTAGCCACACTCACCATTCGACTGCCGAGAGCACAACCACACAGCAACCTGCCGAAGGATTCGCCCTTCCTCGCCTCAAGGGCCTCAAGGGCCCCGGGCGAAAGACGACACTGAGGTGCCTTTGTCGCTGCGCGTGCACCATCCACACGAGGATCCTAACGATGTCATAAGTAACGCATTACGATGGGCTACGATGGAAAACCATGAATGCCAACAGAATATTTTCGGTCTACAAAGAGGTCGAATTAACAATAAATAAGTAAATAAATAAATAAACAAATAAAAGCACATAATAAATCATTGGCACGGAGACAATAATTTAGATTGATCTATACAAACACCAGCACACATAAACATCTATTCGGTGCCCCACACAAATGCTCACAACATGCGCATACACAACTAGTTCATTTCTACCCACCCCCTCCTCCGTCAACCTCATCAAAGAAGCCCTACAAAATTCCCCCCACCCCACCTTATATCATGCCCAGGATTTACCCCTGGTGGTGCCGGCGGGACACTTGCCCCCCCCCCGCCCACACCACAACCCCACCCCGTACTGCCAGAGGCAGGACCCCGCGGGGTGTCCTACCTGCTTGCCCGTCCCTACAGGTCCTTCATTTCTTCGCAGTCCTATAGAAATCCTTTCCTCGTTCACTATGTACTCCTTTCTTTTTCCCACACCTTACTCTCTCTCCCCCCTCTCTCTACCTCTTCTCTCTCTCGTTTTTCTTCCCTCTGCTCCGGCTCTATCTTCTCTCCTCTTTCTATCATTACCTACGTCCTTCCCCCAACTCGTTTGTCTTCCTTCCATCACTCCTCTGGCACCCTTCCATTCACACAACATAACCCTCCTCACCCCTCTTCTAATCGCACTAGGCCTACGTCCCTGTCCATCACCTCCTCCTCCTCTTCCCCATTTCCATGGTCACAAATTGTGCTGTGGCGGCCATCTTCCTTTTTCAATCCATTCGGCTTCAGTTCCGGCGCCTGCATTATCAAAAACAAAGAAAAAGGCTTTCCCAATATCCTCCTTTCATTTACTCCCACACGGACGCAAATGACACAAACTCGCGTCTCCTCTCGCTATAACACAAACACGCAAGTAATTTCCGTATGCATATAAACCCAATTACAAGCATGCATATGAATGCCGTGTACACGTGTATACAAAATCGATACGCACACGTACGCACGCACTCACACATATACACATTTAATGCATGTAGAGCATCCCAGTCCACACTTACATATGCATGAATAGAGCCTTCCACAAGGAAGTTCCTGACATGCATATCGTTAAAACTTTAACATGCATGATGAACTTTGAGGTTCCAAAATCCAATTACACGCACATCAGATCGACATATTAAACTTCCCCTTTCCCCTAAAGAAACCCACTGCGTTATATGACAAAAAGTCTCCTACAAACTCGTTTATATATGTCATGCCCGTGTTAAAACGAAAACAAATACAGCGTCAATCCATTCCTATTGACAAGAGAACCGTCACCCGGGCTCGAATCCAATAGCCCGGACAGACGATGAATAATAAATAAAGAGAGCGAGAGAGAGAGAGAGAAATTTGCAGGAGTGACGTGGCAGAGCGGCGCAATGGTGCGTCTCGTACTCGGTAATGCACTCTGAAAGGCGGACCAATTCAGACAGGCTAACTGAACTGGTGAAATTAAACAACAGACACCTTCAGGTGTACCAGGAACTTCTGTCCCCTTCTACGCACGGAGAGGGAGGTCCCTGGCCTACGGAACACAACACTAGACGCTGGCGAGACCTGGAGGGTACACAAGTGTTTCCAAGTGTTTGCGGCCGCGCACAGCTGGCGCCCACAGAGCATGAACACCCCCTCCCCGGGCCAACCAGTCACCCATCCACATGCCGCCTTGTTGCCAATCACGGAAAATAATCAAACAAATGCAAAAATAGGTATATAAAGTTGATATAAATATCAATACTACTACTACTAATAATAATAATACATACCAAGGGGTTTTTCCTCCTTACAAGAGAGGTAGCCAAAGTCAAATGCATAATCCACTCCCACCCATTTCATCCCCACATACTCCACTCCCATTCACAACCCCTCCCTCCCTCTTTTCTTGGTTCCTCCTGGATGACGGGTCATCCCTGCATCTCGCCCACTGTCCTGGGTCAGAAGCAATGTAGCAAGACACAACACATCCACAGCAAGGCCGCTTCATTTAATCGGCGACCCCCTCTCTCCGTCCCCTCATGCAGAAAAAGAGAAGACGGGGAGAAATCCCTTTGGGCTGCGTAAAAATATCGTTCACACATACTCCTTGACCCCCCATCCCCCACCCACTCCCTCCCATGCATCACCGCATCATCCATACACAACCATTCTCCAATTACCCCTATCTTCTGTATTCTCCCTCCTTCCTTCCTCAACAGACATTCCCCTCATTCTTAATGCCCCTTTTACCCCATCCATCTCATCCTTGGTCGCGCCCTCATGTTCTTCACTCCATCCACCCCTGTCTTCCACACCTCTTTTACATATATTTCTTCACTGGTGAGGTTGTTTAATGTTTGTCTAAAAGAGGATAGAGTGCCGGAGGACTGGAGGAGTGCCTGTATAGTTCCGCTTTACAAGGGAAAAGGGGACAAGTGTGAGTGTAATAGTTTCAGTGGGATCAGTTTGTTGAGTGTAGTTGGGAAAGCATATGGGAGGGTTTTGATTAATTGACAACTAATAATAGTAATAATAATTTAAGAGAGAGAAAGAGGAAAGGAAAGGAGGGGGTGAGTGATTGAGAGAGAGAGAGAGAGAGAGAGAGAGAGAGAGAGAGAGAGAGAGAGAGAGAGAGAGAGAGAGAGAGAGAAGGGGGAGGGAGATATAGAGGAGAGGGAGGAAGACGGGGAGGGGAAGGGAGGAGGGGAGGAGAGGAAAGAAGTAAATGAGAATGAAAATACAAGAACACAAGAACCATTTGTCATCCCCATCCTTAAAGTTGTCTAACCTTCTTACAACAACCGATAGTTTCAGCGCTCAGTACATAATAAAGGAAAATGAAAAATAATTAAGTGTCCTTTCCCCTCTCCCCAAATCAATTTGTACACATTTCATGACGCCATGCTCAACTGACCTTGAAAGTCGACACACAAGTGTTCAGAAACATGCATAAGCTCTACACCTGTACGCTTACGTTTCTAAAAACATACATGGGAATATACACACAGACAAAACTATGTATCTGTATGTCAATTCATGGATTTCAGTTTGATCTGCAACAATGCTTGTGTGTGTGTGTGTGTGTGTGTGTGTGTGTGTGTGTGTGTGTGTGTGTGAGAGAGAGAGAGAGAGAGAGAGAGAGAGAGAGAGAGAGAGAGAGAGAGAGAGAGAGAGAGAGATGTGCATAGAATGCATGTCCTCCGCGTATCGGAGGAGTCAGTCAGTCATCAGTCACTCTTAGTCCACTGCTAGGCAAAGACCTACCTTGGCCTATTCCATGTTTGGCCCCTCCATCTGACCATGTGTCCACCCACAATGGCGACTGCCCCTCATCTGATTAAAATTGCGTGGCATGGAGGTCCACTGAGACTTCAGCCCAGTCGCGTTTTCGTAACTCGAATCTCGTATGCAGCTGGTTCCGACCGCTGCTGCGCCTCGAGGCCGCTGCTCGTTCCAAGCAATCATGGCGACACGACTTTCCCGTCTCGTAACGACATCGTTACCTCATTATCGCATCATCGCTAGCCCGTGACGCAAGATAGATAGTTTGAAGGCTGGGCGTGACACTAGAGTGAGAGCACCACCCCACACAGAAATATATACGCAATAGATACTGAAACAGACAGGCGCGCACACACACACACACACACACACACACACACAGAGAGAGAGAGAGAGAGAGAGAGAGAGACGAACAGAAGGGGACACAAACATACGCACATATACAATAAGAGATAATAACACGTGCAAAACACATACACAGACACACATACATACAGAGCATGGTAAAGAAAGAACAAGAGAGAGCAACACACGCAAAACACACACATACACGAACGCACACGCACATACACGTCTTCATCACAGGCGTATGACGTCACATGCTAATGGTGGGAACAACGACGGGAGATGCTAGACAAGCCTTCGTCCCATCTCGTGCAATCTTCCCTCGCGTCACGCTGTGACCAGCCAGGCACCGTCACTCACGTTCCTGGAGGTTAGATCTGGGGTTCGGGGAACTGAATAAAATAGCGTGTGCACTTTGAGTGTGTCTTTGTGCGTCTGCTGGCCTATCTCTCTCGTGTTTTTACTCTATCTTGCTGTGTGTGTGTGTGTGTGTGTGTGTGTGTGTGTGTGTGTGTGTGTGTGTGTGTGTGTGTGTGTCCTCTTCTGTTCGTCTCTCTCTCTCTCTCTCTCTCTCTCTCTCTCTCTCTCTCTCTCTCTCTCTCTCTATCTCTCTCTACTGGGGGAGTGCCATGGGTGAGACGCAACCCAGACAAAGTGAGTCATGGCCCTGGGCAGCCCGCAAAAGAGAATCAACCGAGAGTTAAAAACGTAGACACAACCAAAACACGAATGCGTTTGTAATAGAACAACACACGCTTTCGTCGCATTATCTCAAGCGGGTGTGCTTAACCCCTTCCCTACTGGGTGGCTACCACCATCACCCAGCATCACTCACGCCATCACACTTCACCGGAGCACTGTCGTCGTCGACCACCAACGGACCGCTATAAGCAAGTCATACTGAATGACAATCTTACTCTGACTGCCGCCACGCTATTTTATTCATCTCAGTGTGATCCTCACGGGAATGGAGGGAATACGGGCTATCTTGATGAACCCCCCTTCCGTACCGGGTGGCACTCTTTTCCTTTATTCTGGCTCTTGTCATCCTATATCCTTCACCTCCGTGGCACCGGCACCTCTCGGTAGCGAGGAGGTTAGACAGGCTCGCAGCCACTCCTAACACATAAAAGCAATTGACACACATGTAACCTTCAAAGTCTGCAAGGCTCACGTCACAAATGGAGACAAGTAGGTGAGAGAGAGAGAGAGAGAGAGAGAGAGAGAGAGAGAGAGAGAGAGAGAGAGAGAGAGAGAGAGAGAGAGAGAGAGAGAGAGAGAGAGACGGAGAGAGAGAGAGAGAGGGAGAGAGAGAGAGAAAATCATCCCAACATGAGACAGATATCCCAGAGCGCACCAGGGTCAAACGGGGTCAACTCCCTCGCAATTATTGTTATCCTGCATGTCACCCAAGGCCAAATCCACTTTGGCCACCAACGCCCAGATCCAACCCTCACGCACGCCAGCATCTAGCTTACTGTAGGTCACTGAGCACAACATCTAGCTGCCTAACCCAGTGACATATTCACTTCTTTAGGTTGGAGTTCTAGAATCTTGATGACGTCACACAATTCTAGAAAGCTAAAGGGCGGCACTAGGAGTGCCTGAGCTGAAACTAACCCAACTAACTTCTTCAAGTGTTGTACTTTATTAATGTTAGTGTTAGACTGACTGCTGCAGCGCCGTTTTATTCAGCTCAGGAGGGCACCACTCTAAGAGGGCGAGTTATCTGATACTGGAGCCCACTGTGCTGAAATGAATACTGTATGCACTACATGCACAGCGTGTGTGCGAGACTCTCTCTCTCTCTCTCTCTCTCTCTCTCTCTCTCACACACACACACACACACACACACACACACACAATAAAACCCTACTCAGTGATTGAAAAATTCTTTTTCATTGCAAGCCGTTATTCTCACCTTTGAGAAAGAGGTTGTGTGTGTGGTACGTGTACGATCACACCATTACCTACATATTGAAAAGAAAAAAATCGGCTCATCTCCGGGAAGGTAAGAGTTGCCGATCACGTGTCCAGCTTGTGATCCAAAGTTATGGGTTGAACAAACACGCAGGCACACACAAGACATACATGCACACACATACACAATGGCGTGCCCGCTAGCACTCGTTCACTAAACATACAGACACATACAAAGTACGCATACACATACATACAAGTGCCTAGCCCCAAAGCAGGGCACCCAGGTATGATTGCCGAGCGCTAAGTGTCAAGGCGATACTAAGTACCTTTTACTTTCCATTTGCAGCATCTCCCACGCGTTTCTCTCCAGACTCTCAAACTCACACTGAAATCAATCCATTAGCCATTCGGAGTCCACTAAGGCCGACTCGCACGGTTCCACCAACACCTTGCATGTCACTCCTGCAAATTTCTCTCAATCAAGAACTTTTTAACTTGCAGGGTGTGAATAACACTTCGACGGAGCCTCCTTGGAGGAGAGCCTATCTTGATTATTACCTTCTGTCTCGCGGGGACTTGTTACTTGTTATTTGAAGTGTCGATTTCTAGGACCCCGCTCCACTACTGACACAGCGCTCTGCAGGTCCCCACCTTTACATTTCCTTGCTTAGCATTTGCAGTTGTTTCTATTACTCCTTTCGTTCAGGTCGTAAGCATTCAGCGAACAGATGGGTCTCCAACTTCCTTTTAAATATCGCTTCATTTTGTCATCAGGCAGTCTGTTAATACTTGTCCCGTTCGGGGTTCAAATCCCGCATGATAACACTTACCCTCCTCCATAGGGCCAGGGGCACCCGAACAAGGAGGTGCTGTCCTCCCCCTTCAGATCACTAGACGGAGGTGCTGCCACCTTACCTGTGGAAGAGAGAAAAGGATTATTAGACTCTGAGGCCGACATACTTAGGTACACCTGGACGGGGGCTTCAGAATGAAACTCCTGTTTTTAACTCGCAGGCGGTAGTGATCGTTCTTACTGATCATTATTATTATTTTTTTGGCTACCGACAGGCGCGTCTATTCAGAAATGGGAAATCCCCGCCGCATATGACAGAAATGGTAGGAAAAAAAGAGAAATTACACACACATCGTTGAATTTGGGGTAAGAGAGGATCCTTGCTTCTTCAAGCAATTGCAGAAACACAAGAGGCACACCATATGGTGGAGACCAATGAGAAAGAACAATACGGGTTATCACACGCGCGCGCACACACACACACACACACTCGTTAACACACACAAACACACACAGGCACGCATACACAGCCACAAACTAACACACACACACACACACACACAAACGCACACGCACGCACGCACACAAATTTCATTTGGCTACTCATTCTATTTCTAGACTTCAGAAAAAAGAATCTAAAGCTTTTTGATATAGAGCTCCAGTGCTACTTGACCTTTCTCATAATGTCGCTTGGCCATCACAATGAAAAACAACTGCTCAGACGTTGGGAGCCGCTTTCTAGATTAGCCCGAATGCGGCTACGACTTGCCGCGTCGAATAAGGAGAGCCTCGGGACCTTTGATAAGTCGCTACAAAGGCTAATAAGGTCCCCGAGTAAGCCTGCACCTGATTGGTATTGAGAGCGGTGGGGAGGGGGAGGGGGCTAAGAGCCATCTTGAGTCCACAGCTTCAAGCAATGCAAAGAATCAGTTCTATTTCGCCATTCTGTTTTGCAAAATTCCCATAACGCCGAACTCCCTCTCCTAACCGAAGAAAACACAATCCAACGTCACCTAACCTAAGGAAGTTTGGCTAAATGCAATTTGGCGAAATGGAAAGCCACCGCACAGCGAAGCTTTCGCAGGTCTTATGGACATGGGAGAGGGAGCGAGATGAATACTGATTTTACGAGGAAGAGACCAGACCTCGTAACGGACCCTCTGGTTGGCCGCAAGCATCGTCATGCTGCCGTACACAAGTGGTTCTCAACCCTTTCACTCGTATTCACTCCTGGTTGACGTCAGAGGATTCCATTCAGCCGAGAGAACCTCGCCCCTCCGCAGCAAAGGGGTCAACCCAGCGGTTCTCAACTTTTTTTTTCACTCCATTATCACCCCCTTCACGAATTCTTAACATTCGTGTGGCTCCGTTTAATTTTTCTCCAAATTCCCACCCCACAATAATAATAATAACAATAATAACCTTACTCCAATGACTTTGTCAACCCTCCGAGTTCGAGACGTTTATCGAAGTCAATGCAATTCGTCTTTAGCCAGAACAAAATAATTAAAGTTGACTGTGAAAGTTAAAATAGATATAACAAAAATCCACTGATTCCTACATATTCGGGCCTTTTACTTTTTCATTACATTTTGGTTTTATTCAGTTTTCATTTCTATGTATCTTATCTATCATCTTTTTATTTATTTATTTATTTTACTTCATTTTTTATTCAGCTTAAGAGGATCGTCTGGGTAGTGGCGGAAAGTGTCGCGATGACTGAGCGAGCTTCCTCACTGGGAGTGGACAATCACTACGCTGTAACTGACAGTACTACCGCTCTCCGTGCTCGTATTCGTGCGTGCGTGCATGCGTGTGTGTGTGTGATTCACCATGGTCTAGGATCACGTGTTGGACTCGTGATCGACAGATATTTCCCTCCCTGAAGAGAGCTCAGAGCTCTTATGTGACCGATCTATGGGTAATGCTGTGACCTGTGAGACAGAGTTGTAGTTATGGTGTTTACCACCGCTTCTATCCTTACGAACAATCTCACGCTACGAAGGAGTTTGTGTGTGTGTGTGTGTGTGTGTGTGTGTGTGTGTGTGTGTGTGTGTGTGAGAGAGAGAGAGAGAGAGAGAAGAGAGAGAGAGAGAGAGAGAGATGCGTCATCCCCCCACAGAAATGAGGCCGGGACGGCACCGCGGGGGAAGTCGTGGAAGAAAAACAAACCAATAAATAAACAGAAGGAAATTAAGCGCAAGATGGGAAAACTCCAGCAGCAGTAGCAACATTATGGGCACGAAGTGGAGAAGGAGGAGAAATCAAGAGGATAATGCGGAAGACTATGGAGAAACAAAATGAGGAGGAAGAGGAGAAGGAAATAGAAGATGAGGAGGAGGAGGTGGAAAAGGAGAAGAAAGAATATCGAGGAAAAAAAGAGGATAAAGAGGATGAGAATGAGGTTGAGGTTGAAGAGGAGGAAGGCGGACAAGAGGCGATGGTGGGGGATGGCTACAGTTAGTGGAAATGTATTTAACATAAGTGGGAAAGAAGTTCTGGGCATTATTGCAAGACGCAATCGCTATCGACGCCGATCTGGTCAGAAGGACAAGAGAAGTAGGAAGAAAGAGGCGAGGCAGTGCCTGCGAGCAGCCATCACAGGAGATGACTCATTTGCGAGCGTCCCGGGCCCCGTCATGCGTACTCCACCCGTGCGGCCACTGGACACAAGGGCGGAGGTGGCCCGTCCAGCGGTATGCCCGACACCTCGTCTCACATGACACCGCCGCCGCCGTCCGCCCCGTCCGTACCCATGCCTCCTTCCTCCTCCTTGCCTGGTCCTCCCCTCCAGCGGGCAACCGCAATGGGGGAATCAGAAACGTCCAGTGCAAGGCCCTCTCTCAGGGATCCGTCTCGTGTCGCCGGGCCCTCTCCATAATTTTGTTCTAGCTAACGCCAAACGATTGTATTCGACTGGTGTGTGTGTGTGTTGGGCTTTGAGAGTTGCCATAAGATTCTCACGTATCCCTTCAACAACCATACCTCATGGATTTTGTTCAGGTTGCTGGCAGACGATTTTATGCAGATAAGAGAGGACCACCGGACTTGAAAAATAATTACGATTTTCGATTCTAAGCCTCTCTCCCGTGTATCCAAAGGATTACAAAGGCGGAGCATGCCGACAGGAGACCTTTTGATCCATATCTAGGTCGGATGCGAAAAAAATCATATTAATAATAAAACAATAAATAAAAACTATAATAATGTAAATAACAAATAAAATACATAAATAAATGCATAGGTATAGTTAAATAATAAACAAACAGGTAAATAGTAAATAATAATAAAGTGACATATAACTAATAATAAATGAAAATCAGACAGACAAATGATAACAAAAGAAAAACAAATAATATAAGATTGTATTTTTCATTTCATTCACGTCATGAAACTCATGACATTCTTTTCACACTCCGACAGGAAATTCCAATGTCGATTGACCTCTCACCGCTAAGCGTCACCTGATAAAATGTTTTGCTTAGCATAAACTGATGTAATACTGGGCGGTCATGATCTACAAAGTTGGACAATGCTATATATGTATAATGTAACCACCGAGACCTTTTGGGGGATTCAGGCGTGTGCGTCCGCCACGCCAAGACCGGTCTTTGTACTTTGATTAAGTCCATTAACCTACATGTAGTCCAACATAGATAAACGGGTCCTAAGTCGGGATTTTTCGTCCCGGGACGATTCCGTAACGGGATCTCGCGTCCCGTAATTGCTCATTCACGGGAACCTCAATGTCCCGAGAGTTTACCAACCCGGGACGCACAATCCTGTGAAGTTCCCTTCTCGCTCAGTCCAGGGACGGTTCCTCCCTTCACGGGAACCTTAAAGAGTTTGTCTCACGAAAGTCCCATTTCGGGAGCCTCACGGATCCTCAAGCTGCGTAAGGTGACCAACTTGGGAATGCGCTCGTCCCGTGAGGATTTCGTCCCGTAAGGATTACGTCCCTTGAGTTCAGTGAGGGGCTCGTCTCTCTCGAGTGCCATTTCGGGAACCTCACGGATCCTCAATCTGCATGAGATGATCAGCCAGGGAGTGCGCTCGTCCCATGAAGATTCCGTCCCGTGAGGGTTCCGTTCCGTGAGGATTTCATCAGGTGAGGGTTCGCCCGATCTCGGTCCGGTCCGGGCCGGGCCGGTCAGTGGATACTCGGGACGAAGTTAATGTGCGGCCACACTTTTTCCTGTCCCTCGTCTTCCAAGAAACGTCTTCCCTTTCATGGAAAGTGATGTCGTGACACAGCACGAAATGAGATGATCCATAATGCCAAACTCACCGCAATGCAACATGTATCTTGTCCCGGCCGCGATCACGTGTTATGTATGCACGTCCACACGTTCAGGCCACGGCTTTGGAGTCGTCTGAGTGATTCATCAAGAGCTGGTTGCTGTGAATACGGCGGTTGTTAACAATATGATGGAGAGAAAGGAAACGTGAACTATGGAAGAGGTAGAAGGGGAAGAAGGGGATGATGATGAGGAATAAAAAGAAAAAGAAAGGGAGAAGCGGAAGAGGGTAGTGTAGATGAAAAGTATGAGGAGGAAAGAGGGAGAAGCGGTAGTGAGGGTGGGGGAGGTGGTAGGGGAAAGAGAGAGGAGGAGGAGAAGGTAGGAGGTGGGGGAGGAGAAGAGAGGGGGAGGAGGAGAAGGGAGGTGAGGGAAAGGGAGGAGGAGGAGGAGGAGGAATAGTAGGATCTATCCGGCATCAAGTGTCACACTGCAAAGGTTTCGGCAGAGTGCTTCCCCCACCCCGCCCTCAAGTGGTTGTTTAGCGAAAATGAAGACGCGAAGAGGGAGGGGGGGGGGGAGTCTTGGCGTTTGAGCGAGGCCACTATTCGAAAACACACCAGGAAAACCATTAAAGGGCGTTCAGTACATTCGTACATCTATCGTGTATATATTACCACCAGCTTTCCTGCTCATCAAGCATCAGGGTCAAGATATTCCATACACACTTGGAAAGAAACAGAGAAGTCTCCAGGTGTAACGTGGCAGAGATTGGCGCTGTCGTGCAAGGCATGGAATGGTATGTGAGACGCCTTTGTTCAGCAGCGGACTCGAAATGGCTGACTGGTTGATTGGCTTGGGAAGAAGCATTTAAATCAATAAAAGCCTTTTCGAAACGAGAGCAAAGGCAGCTCGGAAAAGGGGCAAGAAATTTCCTCCAACTCCTCAAGTTTTTGCCCAGTTCTATGAGGAAGTTGACAAGGCCGCCCCCGTCAACTTCGAGGACGACATCCATAACCTCTTGCCGTAATCACCGCCCAACGCCCTTCCTCAAACCTTCGTCATCACGTCCCTCCCCCCCTCCCGGTCCATATGTCTCAGGGTGTCCCGCCTTCAACAATGAACCTTCCTTCATCTCCTCCCTCACCCTAACCCTTCTGCACACCCTAAACCCTTCCTTCCCCTGGCGGCACCCTACATGAGCAGGTCCCTTTGTTTTACTGCTCCCGAAGTAAATCCCCTAATATGACCTACACCGAAGTAAAATCTTGTGTCATTGTTCGTTACCTTACAGATGGGTTTTTTGCAGTTGATATTCTGTGGCATCCCTACGGACCAGTCCCAGTCAGTCATTCAGCATTCCTTTATGATTCGAGACGAGTTATATATATATATATATATATATATATATATATATATATATATATATATATATATATATATATATATATATATATATATATATATATAGATATATGTGTGTGTGTGTGTGTGTGTGTGTGTGTGTGTGTGTGTGTTTAGGTCCGATATTGTCCCGAAGGATAGAAGCGCTGCATATTTTCGGTAAACTACTAAATGCACTGTTCGTTCCGTCTTCCAGGTACACTTCTGTAACACGACGCTTCTTAAGGGTTTCAGATAACAAAAGAAGCGAATCTCAGTGAAGATTTGACTCATGTCACAACACAGTGAAGTATGTAAACTATACCAGCAGCAAAATATGTCCATAAGCAGTGCGCTAGTGGCGTCATCGGAAGCGTGCTGGTCCCGCATTCGTTTAGTTGTGGGTTCGAATCCCTCATTCCTCTCCGATTCCCAGCCGTGACTGCTTAATAACACATAATAGGGTAATAGTGACGGCTTCGGCCGCAGCTGCGCGCCTCCTGGAGTACGCTTCTCACCCTGCATGCCCACTGCTTTTAGCTCCAAATCTTCATGCAAGTGGCGTCAGTCAGAACAAAATCTATAAAGGCGTCATCTGGCGTCGGAATAGGCTCGTCCGGACCAAAGGGTCATTTCTGACACATTTACAGATTTTGATCTGGTGAACAGCTCACAATTTTGCATAGCTGGGGGAACCCATCCCCCCCAAAAAGGGGGGGGGGAGAGGTAGGGACGAAGGGATAGATATGAAGCGAAGCCGATGAGGTAAGCGAGATTGTTAACACGGTAGTATTCTTAAAAAATATTTCCTTGTATAAATCTTATATAAATCCTTGGAAGGGAAACATTTATTTAAGGCTTTTTTTTTTAAGAATACCACCGTATTCTAAAAATAATCTTTCCTTATATAAATTTTTCCTTTCCAAGGATTTATATAAGATTTATTCAAGGAAATATTTTTTTAAGAATACCACCGTAAGCCCGAGACAGGACGCGCCACGATGAGAGGTGGAAGTGCACAACTCCCCACAATTAGCACCCTTGACTTGTAACTCCCCTTCTTCATGCTGAAGACTTTAGTACCCGGGTCTGTCTGTAAGTAGAACTGCGTAGTTATTAAGGAGGTAGAGGAGGAGAAAGAAAAAGAAGAGGGGACAGAGAGAGATGTCGAGAAAGGAAAGGGAGAGAGAGAGAGAGAGAGAGAGAGAGAGAGAGAGAGAGAGAGAGAGAGAGAGAGAGAGAGAGAGAGAGAGAGAGAGAGAGAGAGAGAGAGAGAGAGAGAGAGAGTGATCGTTAACAGAACCTGTCCGCATTGCTGTAAACGGTTGCTTAAGACCATACATTCAGTGACGCCGTTCCCGCCATCCCCTTTCACTGGGAGGCTCTGGAACTATCTTGCCCCCCCCCCAGGTATTTTCCCACTCGTGCAGGGATTGAACTCTTTCGGAAGGAAAATCACGCCCCCTGCATCGCCACTTGACTTCGAATGTTCTTCGTCCAATTCTTTCCTAACTGGTCCTCTGAAGGCATACGAGTACATATCTCTCTCTCTCTCTCTCTCTCTCAAACACACACACACACACACACACGCACACACCACACACACACACACACACAGCACAACGTAAAGGCGAGGGACACCCGTAGAGGATGAGCCACCGGGCAAGACCGAGTGTCCTTATCAATGGAGCGCCCTCGACCCTCCGTAATGAGCAGCCCGGGGTCCGGGCGACACCGATAACATCCGGACCACCCGGTACGATGGCCGGGTGCTGAGGGGGTAGGGAATGTTGGGCTGAGGAGGCATCTGACGCTATATATATATATATATATATATATATATATATATATATATATATATATATATATATATATGTGTGTGTGTGTGTGTGTGTGTGTGTGTGTGTGTGTGTGTGTGTGTGTGTGTGTGTGTGTGTGTTCTCTCGCATTTAATCCCTTCCGTGCGAGGTGGCATTTTTTCTTTTATTATCCCTAGCTGCCGCCAGAGGATTTGATTAGTTTCCGTGATGCCCACTCGGTAGCAAAGGGGCAATGGATGCATCATGTCATCCATCACAAATTTCCTCGATGTTTGTGATACGACATTTTAGATTCACTTTCATAAGGATTATTCCAGTAACTTCAGCATTTGGCCTGGAATAGTGCTTTATTACCTACAGTACCCGTTGATTCCTACGAAGGATTATGACAGGGCCTACAAGAGAAACTTCGCAAGGCGGTATAAGACCCCTTTGGGGCCCCGAGGCAGGCAAAGATTTTTCTCAAAATTGAGGATTTGATGTCCCGTAAATCTACAATAATTAATATCAAATATTAATAAAAAGAAGTAACTGTGGTGTCATAAGTATACTGTAGTGATGTTTGTATGTATGTCGGGCTGTGGATAGTAGAAAGGTCTTGTTCTCGAGGGGGGTGTAGATGTTGCATGATGGGTGCTTTCTTAGCTCGTGGGCTCCTGAAGAAAGTGCCGGTGGGACCCCCCTCTCATAGGCCCTGGACTATGCAGATCGCCACAGGTCCCTTTCTCCTTGGCAAACACTCTCTCCGGTCTGGCCCCCCCCCCACCACCTCCCATCCCAAATTACCTCACGGTGGCTAACCCCACCTTGATGAGCTCTCCCAACTTTAAGTGTCTGTGTGATGCGTGATCTCCATTTCTAAACAGCGGGCAACCCTCCTCCAGTTCCGGCAGGAGGGGTGAGGTGGGGTGGAGAGGTGGGGGGGGGTCTTCTTTGCCCCACATTCCAGTTACCGGAATCTTTCCTTCCTCCATCTTCTGACCTAATACCCCCCACGTGATCTGAACTTAATTTTACCATCAAGGATTACAGTTTGTATAATTATGTAATTAAACACACACACACACACAAACATATACACAAAAGGCAGGATAAGAGATATGTCAAGTGCTCCAGGGCAGGAGGCGAGGCAGAGAAGTTTGTGTGAGTGAAGTCACAGAAGTTGGCACTCCTGAGACTCATGGAGGAGGTTGAAGGGAGGCCTTCGTTCATGGACTAACACCTTAACACATCCATTCTCATATTAACATACTGTACCTTTCTCTCTCTTTCTCTCTATCACACATGAGCACGTCCTTCTCCCTCAATCTCTCTATCACACATGAACGCATCATTCTCTATCTCTCCCTTTCTCTCAATCTCTATCACACAAGAAGGCATCCTACTCTCTCTCTCTCTCTCTCTCTCTCTCTCTCTCACACACACACACACACACACATGAGCGCATCCTTTTCTCTCTCAATCTATCGCATGCACGCATCCTTCTCTCTCTCTTAATCTTTCTATCACATATGAGCGCATCCTTCTCTATCTCTTTCTCACAATCTATCACGTGAACTCATCTCTCTCTTTCTATCTATCACAGGAACGCATACCTGCACACATGCACTGCGAATTTAATCACAAGCCAGGGCACATCATCTCAAATTAAGGAGGAAACCGTCACACCTCACCATCACGCCGTAGTCTGTCCTCACCACCGTCAACACTTGAAACTGTTCAGCTGCGGTGGAAAGGGGAGGGGGGAGAGCAGGGGGAAGAAAGGGGGAGAGAGTAGGGAGGAAGAGACAAGGAGAGATAATGGAGGGGAAAGAAAGTTTGGAAGAGCAATGGAGGGAAGAGAGGTGAGGTGAGGTGAGGTGAGGGGAGGAGAGAGGTGAGAGGGAAGAGGAAGATAAAAGAGGGGAGAAGGGGAAAGAGGGGAGATGAAGGGGGAAGAAGGGAGAGGAAGGGAATAGGGGTGAGGGAAAGAAGGGAGTGGATTGAGGAGCTAGAGAGGGTACAAGGGTAAGATGGGGGAAGATAAGGGAGAGGAGAAAGGAAACGTCTATAGAGGGCGGGGTAGAAAAGGGAGGAAGAAGAGTGAAACAGAAGAGGAAAGTGGGGAGAAGAGACGTGGGAGTGGGAGCCTGTATACGAGTAATTCCAATGACTTAACAACTCCCAACTCTCCTCTCCTAGCATACACCTGCGCTCTTCATCACTACCGCACAATTGAGGGAAGAAACTGAAATCAAATAAAAATGTGTGCGAGAGAGTGTGAGAGTGTGATTGAGAGAGAGAGAGAGAGAGAGAGAGAGAGAGAGAGAGAGAGAGAGAGAGAGAGAGAGAGAGAGAGAGAGAGAGAGAGAGAGAGAGAGAGAGAGAGTGTGTATTCACTTGGTCTTTGGATCACGTGTTCGACTCGTGATCGACAGCTATTTCCCTCCTGGAAGAGAGCTCAGAGCTCGTAGGTCCGATCTATGGGTAATGCTATGACCTTTCACACACACACACACCCAACTCCCCGCCCACGAGAGTCAGAGTAACGACCCGAAGCGCAGCTGTACCGAAATTAATTTCGGCCCTGGGCAGGATTCGAACCAAGCACTACGCGCACCACCATGCTAGTAGTTCATCGTTCTACCAACTGCGCCACCGAGTGAGTGAGTGAGTGAGAGTGTGAGTGAGTGAGTGTGTGTGTGTGTGTGTGTGTGTGTGTGTGTGTGTGTGTGTGTGTGTGTGTGTGTGTGTGTGTGTGTGTGTGTGTGTGTGTGTGTGTGTGTGTGTGTGTGTGTGTGTGTGAAGGGGTCTACAATCCCAAGTCCCGGATGACCCCAACTTCAGAGAAGCCTTCGCAGGATCCCCATTGACAGCCTTCACACGTGGTGGAATGAAGATTGTAAAAGAAGAGGAGGAGGAGGAGGAGGAGGAGGAAAAGGAGGAGGAGGAGGAAAAGGAGGAGGAGGAAAAGGAGGAGGAGGAGGAAAAGGAGGAGGAGGAGGACGGAGAGAACGAAGGGGGAGGGTAGAAGAGTGGGAGGATTTGGATAAGGAGGAGGAATAGGATGAGAAGGGGGATGGGGAGGAGGGAAGAGGACGAAGAAGGGAGGAAAACGGATGATGAGGGAAAAGGGGGAGAAAGGGGATGGGGAAGCGAAAGAGCAGGAAAAGGAGGAGGAGGAGGACGGATGAAGACGGAGGAGGGAGAGGACGGGGGAGGAGGGAAGGGGAGAAGGGAGGGGGAAGAGAAGGGAGTATGGGAAAAGAAAGGTGGGGAAGGGGAGGAGGGAGAAGAGGAGGAAGAGGAGGAGGAAACGGTGGACGACGAAAATGAGGTCGAGGAAGAGGAGGAATAAGAGGAAGAAGAGGAGGAGAACAGGAGAGTCCCCCTTTGCTGAATGAAGCAGCCTGGCCCACCCAGCTAGAAACAAGTTACGTAAGACCAATTGCCCCCCGTCTCCCCTAATTACCCCCCCCCATCCCCTCGCGCACCTACGAGCTTAAGGTCATGCCGCATCGCGGTGCACTCCTGCAGGGGGGTTCCCGCCCCGGCGCGCGCGGGGCCTCCTCGACTGCCGCAGGGACGCGGCGTCCCGCGTCACCCCGTGCCTGCTGCAGCGGCGTCCCCTACGGCTCCTCCTTCCAACCGGTGCCAATCAATAGGCAACCCACACGCCAAGAACCCAGCCAGCAACCTCAAGCACCTACAGGTGGTGGCATGGCAACACTGCATAACTCATGAACAGAAAGTTGTACTAGAATACATATCCGGGAGAGTGATATAGTGAGAGACAGAGAAAGAGAGAGCATGTATGAATGTGTGTGTGTGTGTGTGTGTGTGTGTGTGTGTGTGTGTGTGTGTGTGTGTGTGTGTGTGTGTGTGTTTGTGTGTGTGTGCGTACGTCCGCGCAAACAAGCAAACCTTCACCACAAAATACTAGTAGTAAGCAAACTCGCCCTCAATCGTGGGACGCACAGACGTCAGCAACAATGCCAGGGTTGCTTTATCTACTTCCTTCTTTCAACCCCCGCATCTCCAAGGAATCACCGCCTGACTCAACCCCTCTCAACTCCCCCTTCCTTAACCCCATGGGGGAGGGTTCCCCAGCCCCCCAAACCGGACACGTGCCAAAGATCAGAATCCCCCTCCTCCCCCGCGATCTTCACGGGGAATCCTTAACCACCGCTTCTGTTCCGGGCGGCTCTTTCCTTTTGACGCCAGGCTACTCTATTCACCTCCGGGGCATCCCCTCGCTAGCGGAAGGGCTACCACGGAGGTGAATGAAACAGCCTGGCGACTGACTATTCAGCTCAGGGGCAGCCTTCGAACAAATGAGGGTCTTGATCGAGACCCATGTTCCTCCCTAGTTCGCCCCTGAGCCGAGTGAAATTGTAAGCATTTGGAAAATATATAAATAAAACAAATAAGTCACTGCGTTAAAAGGTTATATACTGTATTCCTTTTTCGCCCAAAGCTGTGTCCAGGTGAAAGGGGTTGGGGGTCCACAGGGGCCCACTTGAGACCCACAGAGTCCACTGGAGTTCAAAGAAGCCTTACCACCCCGGTGAACTTCAAGTGTGACATAAGATATAAGCATCACTTCAGCGGCAACCATCGGCTGGTGTCACCAACATATAAAAACAATTTTTTTTTGTCTAATCCCTAGGCCCTAATAATAATAATAAAAAAAAATTAAAAAAAATAGAATAAGAAAAAATAAATAAATAAAAGATAAAAAAAAAGGCAGCTCTGCAGTAATCTGCTTGCTGACCTGGCACAAATTTCTGCCCAATGGCCACTAGAGCTCTCTTTCTCTCGTGCGACTACAGCGACCTGGACAACAACGCCGGCTGCGTGTTTGGCCTAATGGCAGTGGGCACGGCACTTGTTTGGCACTGTGCCACCCACTTCATGCAACCTTGTGCATGACACCCGACCTCGCTGAACGTACACACTACGAGCCGATACAGCAGTTGTTCCCAACCCAGGAGTCGCTTAGCAATTTCCTCAGGTCGCCAGGCTCCACTTCCATTCCCTCTACTGCACCTTTCCCTTCTCTACAGTCAGCACCTTCCTTTATCCCTTCACATTCCTTCCTCCCTTCCATTACCTCCTCCAAGACCCCGTTCCCTTCACTTCCCTTCCACTACCCATTCCCATACCCCTTCCTCTCCTTTTCCTTCACCGACCCCACCCATTCTGCTCCATACACCACGCCTTGCATAACTGCGGACAAGTGATTCTGACAGAGTCACGTTCAGTGCCGTTCCTCAGGTCGGCACCTCTACTGCTCCCAGGCGTTTCTCTATAATTACTGCAAATTAAACGCACAAGTCCTTTGAGTGAGTTGTGTTTATGTTGGAGATTATGCACACACGCCACTCCACGCTGACTCGTATCAGGTTCGTCACTCCGTGACTGTACATCCGCATTGAGTAAGAAATCGATCAAGAAATCAATGAAGTTCTCTAATCCCCTTCCCGCTCCCCTCTCTTCCCCTCCTGCCTTCCGCTCACCCTTTCCCTTCCCTCCCCTACCTTTCTTCCTTTCTATTCCCCTCTTTCTCCCCTTCCTCTTTCTTCCCCCCCTGCCTCCCTCTCACCCTATCCCTCTCCCCTCCACTTCTTCCTTTCTACTCCCCTCGTCCCTCCCTTCCTCGACTTCCCTCCCCCCTTTCGCCGTCCTTCCCCTCCTGCCTCCCTCTCACCCTTTCCCTCTTCTCTCCTCTCCCCTCCCTTCCTCTCCCCTACCTTTCTTCCTCCCTGTCTCCCTCCATTCCCCGATCACTCCCACTCTCGCTCTCCCTC
>NC_134786.1:57342160-57357160 GCF_046742065.1 Oratosquilla oratoria
GGGCGAGGGAGAGAGGGGGGAAGGAACCCGGGGCACTCCCACCTCACCTTGTTAACCCCTTCTGGATCAGAGGTTTCCCTAAACTGAATAGAATCATCTGCCGACAGCCATAACAAGTAAAAAAATAATTGAAATTAATAAATAAGAGAAAAAAGTGGCCTCCACTTTCTGTATCGGATGGCGCTCTTTCTTTTAATTCCGGTTCCCGTCTGTTGATTTCATTCATCTTCGGGACACCCACACACTCACATTCTGTAGTGAAAAGGCTGTCAAACTCGACGCCGTTCTGAATAAAATCCGCTTCACACTGACGCAATTCTCGTCAACTGTTTGGGAGTTCGTTTCGAGGAGGAGGAGGAAGAAAGGAAGAAAAAAGAGGAAGAAGAAGAGAAAGAAGAAGAATATCACGTAAAGTGTGCTCCAGTGACGCAACAAGAAGACTTTTTTTCGATATTATTTTTTTTTCTTTTTGAGATTTACGGGACTGGCACTTGCCCTCCAACGCCTGACGAACCTTGAGGTTCTAAAAGTTGAGCGAGTTCGAGGTCCAACTAGCCTCACTAGCCGCGCCCAGCTTCACCCCCCCGACCCCCTCGCCGCCTTACTATGTAATCACGTTGCATAAATCACTTGCAAAGCAATCAATGCAGCTTAGCCTTCGCGCAAAAGATCCGGCCCGCAAACCCCTGAACCTTTCCTTGCCGAATGGTGCGTCATCTCTTCTATCCTGACTACCCTCCCACCTTTACCACCCCCCCCCGTCCCCCAACCAGAGTAAAATTCAAAAGACCTCATCTCCTTTCGGAACAGGTGGTCCTCTTCCTTCTAAGGGTAATACAGGCAAGGTCATCATAGTAAGACAGCAGGGCAGGGCTCGTAATAATGGATTTAAACTGGACAAATTTAGGTTTAAGAATTAAATAAGCAAGTACTGGTTTAGCAACAGTGGTTAACGAATGGATTAGACTTAGTAACCATGTCGTGAGCGCTGAAATAATGGGTTGTTTTAAGAAAAGATTAGATAACTTTATGGATAGGGATGACAGGTGGAACGGGGCATGGAACTGCAGTCTCCTCCATTCTTATTTCGGCTATCGCCAGGCTGTTTCATTCAACACTGTAGCCTCTTAGTCGCAAAGGGCGTGTTCTTTTTATTTTGGTTGCTCCCAGGTAATTATATTCAGTTCTGTAGCACCCCCGTGTGCGCACTGGGGCTGAAGGACCAAGAGGAGTGGCCACGGAGGGACCAAGGCGCTCGCCTACGGGGAAACAGAGACCAAATGGTCCATGCCGCCCCGGTCGAGACGTCCTTGAAATCTTCCAATTATTATTATTACTATTGTTATATATTTTTTTTTCTTCTGAAATGGCCCTCTGGGACATTTAATTTAGTTTATATTCATCAATTTATCACTTGAAAAAACTGTATAGATGTATGTATGTATATATATATATATATATATATATATATATATATATGTGTGTGTGTGTGTGTGTGTGTGTGTGTACATTATATACGCACGCATTATATACTGACGATGGTCTAATAAAGGCGGATTCCGGTCTCGACGCACGGCGTATAGGTCCGTGGTTTGAATCCACACAAGTCGATTATCTCTTTTATTATCAGCCATTCCAAGTCCAGTGCTTAACAAAGGCCTCCCACAACCACATCTGCGAGTCGCACGAAGGTGCCAAACATAACATGACATCGCTCTTTTTTTTTTTTTTTTTTTTTTTTTAAATCCCAACTGAAGGGGTTTACTAATTTTGTACCGGCGACAACAAATTTCTTATTCTGGCGGACTCTGGAGGCTGACTTTCGTGTGTGTGTGTGTGTGTGTGTGTGTGTGTGTGTGTGTGTGTGTGTGTGTGTGTGTCTGTGTGTGTGCGTGTGGAGAGAGAGAGAGAGAGAGAGAGAGAGAGAGAGAGAGAGAGAGAGAGAGAGAGAGAGAGAGAGAGAGAGAGAGAGAGAGACAAAGAGGAGAGACAGAAAGAAGAGAGACCAATTATCACGTTGAAATATCTACATTTAAGCCTCTGGCGTCTGTATTCGACGCTTTATCTTGAACCAAGGTGCCGCCAGTAGAGGGAGGCGGGAGAGAGAGGATGACAGGAGGTAATGAACATGGAACTGCTTAGTCTAGGCCTTATGGTCTCTTGTACTTTCTTTCAATGTTCTTAGGTTCTTAAAACGTTAAAAGATTAGCCTCCTTTCCCTGACATGCCAGGTTGGAACCTTGTACTCACTACATGGTTACTAAGTCTATGCCATTCGTTAACCAATCTGTTGGTAAACTAGTTTTTGTCTATTTCCTTCTTAAACCTCAACTTGTCCAATTTAATCCCCATTACTGCGCGTCCTGTCCTGCTGTCTTGTTATGATGACCTTGCCTGTATCACCCTTTTTAAAGCCCTAGACCCATATAACAAGGGTAATGGCGTTGACCAGAATAAAATTAATTAAGCACAACAACGTGCTGAATTAATCCTTTCCCCCAAAGTATCAGGTTCCAGCCCTACACTCAAATTACTCTCATACACGCACGGCTACCCAGAACCTTCACTGAATAAAGAAGAAGAAAAAAAAATACAAAGTACACAAGTGAATAATAATGATAACAGCAATTATAACAACAATGAAGGTAAAAACAATAATACCAATAATAATGATGATTGGATTAACTGTAATATCAATATTAATAATAATAATAATAATAATAATAATAATAATAATAATAACAGCAACAACAATGATGATGAAGTACCAATAATGATGAGTGATAATTGTAGTATCAATGAAATTGTAATACTACTAATAATAATAATGATAATTATAACAATACCAATAATGATAATGATAATTGTAATAATAATGGTTATAATACTAATAATAAAATTTGTTATTCCTATTATTAACATCATTGTTAATAATACCTTATAAAAGTAAAAATGGCCTAGCAATAGGAGGGCATTAATCTATCAAACCCAGTGGCAAATTTTTATGGCTTTTATTCTAACACCAAACGATTCCTTCCAGGTAGGACTGGTGGTTGAAGGGCTTAGCCCTAAAAACATGGTGGGTGGCGGTGGTGGATGGGAGCTTCTTTGGAAAACAATGTGTACCAAAGGCTCAATATGTGTAATTTAATTGATGCTCTTTATTTAGTCCCTCTCACAATGGAACATATAAAAAATAGAATAAACAAATGAAATAAAACAAATAAGAAAAAAATACAAAATAAAATACAAATAAGAATCACCTCTGGCTATTTGGTCTCAGACCTCCCACAGCTCCTACGTGTCAGATCCACAGTCCATTCCGGACCGGTTGGCGCCCCTCCCACTGACACGTCCTGGCGCCAAAGGTTTCCTCCAAAATCCTTTACTTTTGTCCCCTACCTTTCCCTTCACCCCCCCTCCTCCTCCTCCTACTCTTTCACCTTACCAAAGAAGCCACCATGAACATCCCACCCCCACCCTCATACCACTCCCGCCGCCGTTGCGGCAGTAGCACCAGGCATCAACCCGCAAGACTGGAAGCCGCAAGTAATGAACCGCCCCGGTCATTCGATACTCCTTCAACTGGAAGAGGGCGAGGTTGTGGATGAGCGGGAGGAGGTGAGGGGTGGAGCAGGGCGGTGACTTTAGGGACGACAGGCGGGGCCAGGGAAGGTAATACATTGTTTATATTCACTTAAGACACCATAATGGCAGAGGGACGAGAGGGAGACATTTGCACGAGTGACATGGTAGAGGTTGCTACGGTTGTGAGAGGTCAGTAGAGGCCTTTGTTAAACAGTGGACTCCGAATGGCTTATGACTGACTGAATTGATGAGTCATTATTATCCATACTGCTAGTTTGGTGCCTATACAGAATCAACCGCCCCACGACAGGGTCATTTCAAGTCAAAGGCCATCCCGAGTCCCCTGCGAAACAATGGCCTCCTCCAACCTCCTACATGAATCGCTCGACACCACTAACCATGAATGCGACTTCGTATTGGGTGATGGTACTTTGTAGATTATTCTCGCTGTCACCAGCCTACTTTATTCTTCAGGGTGCCAACCTTTCGACAATCTGACACCTAACCCCTAAGAATGCTCCCAACCTCTTCGCCATCCACCCTCATTCTCAAATCTCTCACAGGATCCAGCCAGTAAGCACCCTCACCCGTGCCAGACCAGACACACGAAAGTACAGATATGAAAGCTCCTTGACATGTAGAAGGATGGTGGGATCAACGAAATCAGACTAGTTCAGGGGTAGGCAACCTTTATAAGTGTGGGTGCCAAAACCAGCCAAATCTTTGATACATTTTTTTTTCCTCGCGTGCCAACGGAGTAGAATTATTATAGGCCTACATACGAGTATGGGCCCCTTTTTTACCTCCCAGGAGGGCCCCAATCCACCGCCCAGCGCAGCATGCGGTTATTAATGATCATACAAGAGAAGATGGAGGTTTATTAGTTATTTTTCTAAGTTAGCCCTTGGTTTCGGGTGCCGGGAAAAAGTCGTTAGTGTTCCAGGTTTTGCACGTGTGCCGAGGGTTGCCCACCCCTGGACTAGTTACTCTCCTCCAGTCTGTTCTTTAATCCTACCATTCTTATGGATAATCCAGATTTAGGAGTGCTCCGTTCACACCGTGCAGGTCCACTTTACCGGGGTCCTTCCACATGGATTTCCTCGTGGATTTTCAAGTCGGCCTTCCCACCCGTTGACGGGGGTAAGGCGAAGCAGCTCTGGCGAAGGGCGACGGGCGCTCGTTTCAGGTTCACGCAGACGAGGCTGATCGGTCGGTTGGGTTGACGGTCGGTCGGTCGCTCGGTAATATTGACGGTCGGTCAGTCAGATGGACGGTTGATCGGATGGATGGTCGTTTGAGTGGACGGTGTGTCGGTCGGTCGGTAGGTCGTGTGGACGGTCGACTGATCGGTCGATCGGGTGTACCTGTCGGTTGGAAGTCGAGTCGTCTGCTTTCCGCTTGCTGTTAGGTCAAGTTACACAACCTTACTTCACAGCCATGACCCTCAACCCATTCACCCTCTTCCTTCCCAAGCCCAAGAACGATCCTGAACTTTGACGCTACAGCAAGCCTCACTGTTTCACGTTTGCAGATTACAAAAAGGCCTTTGACTCGGTGGGAGAAATGAAATTCGATACGCACACGTTTCCTATGGTTTCTATGGAAGATACGATTATGAATAGATTACATTCAGTTTAATATGAAAACAAGAGGCTGGAAATGTGAGCCACATACAGCCTGCACTGGAAATATTCCCATACAGCTCTCTGATCTAAAAACCGAGAAATTCGAAGCAGAGGCCGCGTTTTCAGTCTAACCGGAACTGATGTAGGCATTTCATTTGTGAAAGCTTTCCGAGACTACAAATTCATTTTCTAGTTTCATCTTCACTAGACTGGGCCGTTCGTCCTAAAATCTGCCTAGAAAAAGTAAATTCCCAATACTCACAAACATAATACAATTCTATCACTATATCTGTAGCTCCGATGACTCCAAAGTAGGAGTGTGAAGGGAAGGAAAAGAGAAACATAAAAGAATTTTATAAAGGCGAGGAAGAAGATTCATGATGAAAACGGGATAGGCAAGAAGGCTCACTGTTGGTTGAGAGAGAGAGAGAGAGAGAGAGAGAGAGAGAGAGAGAGAGAGAGAGAGAGAGAGAGAGAGGGCGGGTAAGAGAGAGGAGAGAGAGAGGGCGGGTAAGAGAGAGAGGGAAGGACAGAGGGGAAAAGAGAGCGAAAGAGAGAGGGAAAGGGAGAGACAACAAAAACAACGAAAAAATAATAAAATGAAAGAGAGCAAAATCGAAAGCTAAATCTACATAATTTACGATAAACTTGAACGTTCAGCAAAGGATGTATTAAAGAGAGATAAATGGTTGGAGACAATGGCACTCCATCTCCACCCCCCTCAACACCCCCCCCGTCCCCTAATCGGGGCCCAAGCCCCCTCCCCATTCTTCTGGACCCTCCACTCGATTCCCCCCGCTTCCCCTACCCCCACCATCGTCACATACAGATGTAACACATTTCTTTAATTATTTCCTTTTCAACTTTCCCTCCTTTACCTTGAACCATGCTTCCTCTCACCATTTACGTTTCCAACCCCACCTCCACCACCACTACACACCCTCTTCCTCCTCGTCTCCCTTCCGCTCTCACCCCTCCTTCTAAGGTAATCAGTATTCAATCTCTGACTTATTTACACACCAGCAAAGTATAGTGCTCTCCACCTATGAATACCTATGAGAGAGAGAGAGAGAGAGAGAGAGAGAGAGAGAGAGAGAGAGAGAGAGAGAGAGAGAGTCTATGTGTGTGTATGTGTGAAAGACAGCGAGAGAAAGAGAAAGAGAGAAATAGAGGGTTGGAGAAACTAATGGTGAGAATGATACGCTTGGAATGTCCAAGAAGAGGCCAAGGGTGGGGTCGTGTTGAAGGGAGGGAGGGTGGGAGGGGAGAATGCTGGCAGACTGAAAACCTGAAGCTCGATCACAAACGGACTCAGAGAAGGGAAAGTGAAGGCGAGGATAAAAAAAAAAGTACAGAAGAGAAAGGAAGAGAGTGGAAGGGATGGGATGGGAAGGGAAGGGATGGGAAGGGAGGGGAAGGGAGGGGAAGGGATATGGAGTGGGGAACAAAGAGAGAGGTGAAGGAAGTAAAAGGAATACAGGAGGGACATGAGGAAGGAGATGAGAGAGAAGGGAGAGAGGAAAAGGGGGAGGAGAAGGGAGCGGTGGGAGAGCAGAGGAAGAAGGGGGAGGAGATGGGAAAGGACGTAGAGAAAGGAGATAGAAGGGGGAAATGCAAATTTGTTAATTCCCCCTCTTGCACCTGACCTTTAGGTGGGAGGCGGTGGACACCACCACAGAGCAATTTTTCCACCTCCCCTCTTCCACCCCACCCCCCATTTCCTTACCTCCTTTCACCACTTCCATCTCCTCTCATTCCAACCCTCACTCCCGACCCCCCTAGTCATTGACCCTTGCCCATTTGATATTGTGGGGGGAAAAATCTAGTAGCCAGCCAGCTGGTCGAATCAATGGCACTTCTTGCTCGCTTTTGTTCATCCTGCAATACTGCACTGACTGACTACACAACTCGTATCATATTGATTCAGTTTAACAGATTCTTAACTTTGTATGTGATACCTTGCACACGTGTTCTGGTGGCGTCAGCGGAAGCTTGGTGGCCTTTCATTCGCTCAATTGTGAGTTCGAATCCCGCACTTCTGTCCAATTCCCAGCAGTGACTTCACCTGCCCCAACAGTCCCTAAAGCACATGATAGGGCAAAGGTGACGGCTTCGGCAGCAGCTACTCGGCGGCACCTCCTTACTTTCTTCTTGCACACACCCCAGAACTTTCCCACGTGTTCGTGCACCCTGGGACCCGGATGGCAACAATTCATGCAAATGTGAGTGAAGCCAAACTGAGGCGTCATAAAGTCGCGTGGTTTAAGTGCCACAACATGCAGAGAAAAGGTTACGACTCTAACAGTAATATTGACTACAAGAGATCATTAATAATTATAATCATACACAGAAATAACACACACACATTTACTAACATATACTTACAAAGGAATAAATAAACAAACTAATACTCGTATCACTGTTTACGAAGTTGTATCACAAAAGAATCGACGGCATAACTTCACTAAACCATCAACAATAAACAAGAGCTGAGAGAGAGAGATAGAGATAGATAGAGAGAGAGAGAGAGATAGAGAGGGGGTGGCAAAAGAAAATCATCTACTGGTGACAGTTTTGATGAGGAAAAAAGATAAAAAAAAAAAAAAAGAGGGAGAGTTTGTTCACTCGTGCCAGACTGACAATTCCCCACCTCTTTATTACCAAGATTGCACACCAACAAGTCTTGTGGAAGTTGTTCACTCAACAGCACTTAGATGTCTACTCTGACTACCACCAGACTATTTCATTCAGCTCCTCGGTACCCTTCGGTAAGCAAGAAAAAAAAAGTAATCGGAGAACGAATGCGCTAATCGCGGGCCCAGCTGTCCGTTCCCAAGCTCACAAAACATCCTGCGAAAAGGTTTACATCGAATCGATTTTTTTTTTAACATGGAACCAAAGACAGCGATGAACAGATTTCGCCGCATGCCATACGATGCATCCACACGTAGTTGCTTCCATCTTTCAATTTTACTTAAACCATAAAAAATAAAATAATAATAATAATAATAATAATAATAATAATATGATAATAATAACAATAATAATAAATCTGCCGAGAGGGTGCGAAACGTCTTAATCAATCCCTTCCTCTACGACGCGACACCCTCTCTCACTAGCCACGGGGTTATCCACACCCCCGTACCCTCCCGAAGGCGTGCAACCTTCTTTCATCACCTCAAAAGGCGGGGGCGAAAAAGGTGGAAAAAGTGCACTCAATAGCTACAAAGAGACCCACTGTAAAATTCAAGAGATATCAAGCGAAGCGGTTAGTCTGGCCTTGGCACTCTTTTATCATCTCCCCCCCCTCTCTCTCTCTCTCTCCCTGAGAGAATTCCGAGAGAGATGCCCCGTAGTGGACGGGACAGAAGGGGGAGGAGTGTTGTCCACGCAGTTCGTGGCTGCGTCAAACCAATCGATTCTGGTGACATCCCATTTAAGTCACATTTCGCCAAATGACGTTAGGAGAAGTTGAATGTCACCAAAATCCTTTAGATTACGTATTTTATTAAGGAGTAGGGGGGAATGACTCTTATCTACCTGGAGATGGTGGAAGTGGATAGTCTGCCTGGAAGCTTGCCAAGGATAAGCCTTACGACAAGACCCGGTGCCTACCACCAAAACCACCACCATCATAACTACTAACACTACCATCACCACCAGCCCCACCATACCATGGCTACGACCAATCTGTCAACAGTACCAAAACCACCACCACGATCCTACCCCTACCATCAACACCACCACCACCACGATCAACCCTACCCCTGCCATCAACACCACCACCCCTACCCCCACCACCACCCTAATCAACTAGGTCGTTACCTTACACATTGCGATACACACGCCTCCACCACCTCCTCTTCCTCCCTCCCTCCTCCACTGCGACAAGTTTATCTTTTATCGCGTTCCACCTCTTATCGTCCGTCAGGAGCGAGAGAGGGACGGTTGTGCCTCCTCCTCATTGGGCCTCGCCGGCGAGAACTGGGACGCGACGCAGATGTCTGAAGGAGCACGAGGAGGAGCAGGAGGAGGAGGAGGAGGGCGAGAGGGAGGAAGAGATGGAGGAGGGGGATAAAGAGGAGGGGGACAAGGAGGAAGAGAAGGGGCAGAAGGAAGATATGGAAGAGGAGGAGGGAGATATGGAGGAGGAGGGGCAAAGAGGAGGGGACAAGGAGGAGGAAGAGGAGACAAGAAGGAGGGAACGATGAGGATGAGCGGGGGGGCGAAGAGAAGGAGAGACAAGTCGGTGGGGACGAGGAGGAGAAAGAGAAGGAGTCAATTAGAGCGACAGCAAGCGGAGATAGTGCCTGCTGGAAACCGTCCCATCTTTCTGGGAGGAAATATCTGTTCTCGCCAAATACAAGCAGTGCTGCAAACGTATGCGAGCTCGTACATACACGTACGCACGTAAACACGTCTGCACGCACGCACACACCTTCATACTGCCACTCCCCACATACACACAATTACCTACAATTTGGTGTCGTTTGAGACCAATTGACGGAAACAAAACATGCGCAGGAGGAGCAGGTCCATGAATCTAAGAGGGATGGACCTGGTGTCCCTGGCGCTGCTGCCATTTGTGTCCGAAATCCTCATTTGGCGATGAAGAACAAGCCACGGGGAACAGGAACCAATTACAGGACAATGGGCAAGACATCTTAGGCCTTTACTGTCGTTTGGCCAAACGGCACTTCCGGTAGAGAGGGAGGGGATAAGTATGGCAAAAACAATTATACAGTGAATATATAAATACAACAATTAATACTACTACAAACAACAATAACACAATGAACATATAACATATAAATATAAGTACTTATATCAGATCACACACACGCACACACACACATATATATATATATATATATACACACACACACACACAGTATATCAATGCGTGTGACTTAGCAGACACCATACGTGTCTATTCCTCTTGAAACGCCAGCGTCAATTCCTAAACAAAATATCCTAAAAAAGCGAACGAAAGTCTTCCACAAATCCATCCCGGTTTTCCTTCATCCACGCTTACTATACCCTGGCGTCCAGTCAGTAACACACTTCCTCCATCTGTCATCGCTATCCCTGGTTACTAGTCCCGCCCATTCCTATTCCTGCTTCAAGAAAATAAGAACGGAAGAGATGGCAAGAGACCATAAGGCATACACTAGGCATTTCCATATTCCTTACCACCTAATCACCCCTATCTAATCTTCTCTTAAAACAACCAATTGTTTCAGCCATCACTACATGGTTACCAAGTCTATTCCGTTCGTTAACCACCCCGCTGGTAAACAATTTCTTGCCTATTTCCTTCTTAAACCTAAATGTGTCTAATTCAAATCCATTACTACGAGTTCTGCCCTGCTGTCTCAATATGATGACCTTCCTTCCATCATCCTTGTTGACGCCCAGTTACTTTCGGTGTCTCTTCCAGTTTTCTGTGTTACTCCCCGCAGCGACCTCTTCACTGTTCTCTGTGCATCCACCAGGCAATTGGTGGACACACAAACAAGCCAAGCAACCAACCCATAGTTACGGTATACGACGGGTCCCGTCGCTACTACCTTCCTCGCCAGGAATACCTTATGATTAGTAACCGCATGGTGGAGAGAAGAATATGACGTTGTGGATGGAGGGGGGGAAGGGGAGGAGGGATATCGCAATGAGGATGAAGTGCAGGAGGAGGAGGAGGAGGAGGAGGAAGAGAAGCAGGAAGAAAATGCAAAGGCAGAGGATATAGGTGGTGTAAAAAGACGGAAAGAGGGAGAGTGGGGAAGTGGGAAGAATAGGAGGATGAGGGTGTGAGAGAAGAACAACGAGAGGGGGAGAGTGAGAGAGGAGGTAGCGTTCCTCTTCCTCCTCCTCTTCCTTGCGTACCTCACGTTGCCATGCGCATACTTACCGACCCGGTCCGAATCTCAAACGGTGATGAGAATCAAGATATTAGTCTGTTACTTTTATCACGACTGGGAACATGTTATATACCAGACAATCAATCAAATCAGCTATCCTGCGTCCACTGCTGAACAAGGCCTCCTTCATAGCATTCCATCATTCACACGACCGCGCCAACCTCTGCCACGTCACTCCTGCAAACCTCTCTATCTCGTCTCTCCACCTTCTGTCTGGCCTCCCTCTTCCACGCTTCCCATCTCGCGGCGTCCACTCAGTAACACAATTGCTTCATCGCTCATCAGTCGTCCGTACTAACTTACCTGCCTAAATCCACTTCCTCTCTTCTACCGCCTCCACAGTATCTTTCACTCTAGTCTATTCTCTCACCCAACTTGCTCTTTCGCTCTCTCAGCGTTATTCCCATCACTGATCTCTCCTTTCTCCTCTGTGCAGTCCTTAGCTTGGTGTCCATCGCCTTCGTATAACATATATTACACACGCACATATAAAAACCTCTTCCGTACCAAGTGACACTATTCTTTCTTTTTCTGGCTACAACCGGTTTATTCTATTCACGAAGAGGATCTGTCTTACAATTTATCTACGGCTGCCTCACTACAAATAAGAGTCAACCTTAGTTACCCCGGCCACGGCGTCGATCCTTCTTATACGCGTCTGCCGCCAAGTGATTTTATTCAGTTTACTGATTTCAGATTAGATGCGACACACATTACTTACCCACCGGATCCTCGGGGGCGTGTGGCGCGTCTGAGATCGGTACTCGACCACTGCTTACCTGAAAGAGAAAAGAACGAGGAACATGAGACGACAGGCTTACAAACTCATGTATTTTAAACAATAACAAACATATTTCAAATGTAATCCCAATAAGCTGTGATAACATTACTCCACATCTAATACAAAACGGAGAGAGAGAGAGAGAGAGAGAGAGAGAGAGAGAGAGAGAGAGAGAGAGAGAGAGAGAGAGAGAGAGAGAGAGTGAGTGAGAGTGTGTGTGTGTGTGTTTCTCGCTCTACCTCCGCCAGCCGGTCCCTGGACATTTCGTGAGGGTCTACAGTCTACACTCTTCTTCTCTTTTCAGCTCTGAAAAGTGCACTGCAGCGGTTCCCGGCCTTTTCTTGTGTACGGTCCACACGAACACCTTCAAAAGCCTTTTGTTACACACGAAACACCTCACCACTTAAACACTACAAATGATAAAGATAATGACGACAATGAAGACGACGATAATATTTTTTGGGGATGATAATTATGATGATCATGATAATGATAATGATGATGACAAAGATTCTGATTATGATTAAGATGATGAGGATGACGATGACGACGACGACAATAACAATGACCTGTCCCTAGTCATATCGAATCTATAAACGAGGTCACCGCGTTGGAGGTCAAGCTCGCGGCGCTTCAACCAAGCTCGTCCTTCACCTCTTCAGCCTCTCGTTCTCAAAGACCTTCAACCCCCCCCCCTTTCCCCAGGGATACGACACATTCCCCTTCTCCTCCTCCTCCCTCTGGAACTCCCTCACACCTGCTCTCGCATCTAGTAACTTTCCTACCATGTCAAGTACTGACGTATGTAATCCTCCTGCCTCTATCTCCATGGCGGCATAGTAAGTACTTGGACAAATTTGTTCTGGTTAACGATAAACGTTTCTTTTTCGTGTGTGTGGGAGCGGGTGCGGGGAGAGGGGGAAGAAGAGGAAAGGGAGGAGAGGGAGGAGAAATAAGAGATAGAGGAAAGAAGTGGATGAAACAGTGGAAGAAGAGACAGGTGGGAATGGAAAGAGGGAAGGAAATATAGAGGGAAGGGGAGGGGAAATGGAGACGAGGGAGGAGGAGGAGGAGGACGAGGAGAAGTGAGGAGGATGGAGAAGAGAGAAGTGAGAGGGAAAGAAGGAAAAGAGAATAGGGGAGGGGCTGGGTAGGGGATTGGGGAAAGGGGAGAGCGACGAGGAGAGGGAAGTGAAGAAGGAAGGGAAGCGGGGAGGAAAGAGGAGGTTTTCCCATGGACTACAGGAGGTACAAGTTAAATAGAGTACTTCAGTTTCTGATAACCAGTCTTCCTTCCACTTCCAAAGCCTCCTTCTAATGTATCCAGCCTCTGACACCTCCTCCTAATCCCATCAATTTTCATCTCTTTTTAATCATCTAACGCAATGATACACACACACCACCACCACCACCACCACCACCTCCTCTTCCTCCTCTTTGTCATCAGCTTCTGTCACCTTGTAGCAATCATTTAATGTAGTCAGCTTCCAAAACGTCCATTTAATCTAATCAATCTCCGCTTACTTCCATTAAGATTCTTCCTCCTTTCTCCCGCCCCCTTGATTATTTCTCATCATTTGCAAGCCTTCGATCACTCTCTTCAGACGAAGCCCTCCCTCCACTGCACTCCTCTAGCTCTCCATGCGCAGCCTTAACCCTGAACACTACTTATATCCCACCAAAAGTCACCCATGAGGTAATGTCATCACTCCAGCGGCATAACACTCGGGCCATGTGCCAATGGGATCTCCCTCCAGGTTTTCCTCCAAGAACAGGCTCACTGACATAACCCTTGGTCACTCTACATGCGCACACAAACTTGCACTCCCTGCCTCTACTTCTCCGCCGATTCCCTGTGATATTCAGTAAAATGGAACTCATAATCTCGACGCTCACCACAAAATCAACTTTTCATGACCATCTGTTCACCTCCTTGATCCTCTCCAAGACTATTTTATCCTTGATAACTGGTTTATTTCTTTCAATTCCGATGTTAAACTCAAGTGTACAGCTTACCATTCCATGGCCACTATCTATTATTCACTTTATTGCTAACGCACTGTCATCGCCCGGTCGACACCTCCCCACCACCGCACTTCTTAGGGAAGTGCGAACTAGGATCCAGCACTTCACGTCCCCAAACTAATTCGGACTTTATAAAGCATATATGAGCTCTGTCCAAAGAATACACCAGCTTTAATGTCCAAAGTATATATGGGCTCAAATGTCCAAGCAAGGAAGCGTCCCTCTCCAAACCAAAAACCAGTTCCTTCCCGGTTACCCGGTAAAAAAAGAGGAAAAGAAGGAAAACAAAAACAAATAAATAAATAATTTAATAATATAAAATAATCCCGGATTAATGTACGTCAGAACATGTACCCGCTTTACCCAAATCCTTTTGCCACATTCATCTCTACGAAGCATAAACACCAACAACAATGATAAACAATGATGTGTGTGTGTGTGCGTACACTGAAGTCCCCTTCCTCCTTAAAAGGTGGATAGCTGATTAAAAAAACACGTCCACGTCAAAAATACACAAAACCAACTCAATACCCACCCCCACTCCCATCTCAGCACGTTGTGAATGAAGGGCACCCTCTCTCCCGCCACACTGCTTAGGATCCAGCAACACAAAGAGGGAAATCAAGAGGCAAACAAATTAAGTGACAACAGCACATTACTCAAGGTGTTCACCCAACAGAATATCGTGCCTTCCAACCTCAAGCAAACCAACCCCTTGCCCCGTCCCACCCCAGGCACTGCACGAGGCGGCCGCGACCGCAGCCTCACGCGGTGCCGGAGCCGCGGCCCAGCTCGGCGCAACAGGTGGCAGGGTCGGGTGCGGTAGCAATAGCAACGGCTGCAATAATCCAAGAAGGACTGCTCCAACAAGAAACTCGAGCATCCGTGTTGGCACATCTGTAGCCTGGCAACGATCACCATGAGGTACTAACACGCACATCTACAAAGAAGCACATGTTGTGTCTATGTATGTATATATATATATATATATATATATATATATATATATATGCATATATAAATATATATGCATATATAAATTTATATATATATATATACACAC
>NC_134786.1:57362160-57454660 GCF_046742065.1 Oratosquilla oratoria
GGTGTCTTCAGTGGTACACCACTGAAGGCTGAGGTTGAACAAATCGCCGTGGGGACAAGTACAAATACTATAAACCCTTGATATTTCGAACTAATGGGGGAAGTGAGTTACTCATTATAGGCGAAAGTTCGATATATCCGAAGGTTTTATTATGTCGATTTTTTCTGCACATATCGAACTTTGCCTTGGTCTATCAGACGGAAGTTTAGGTTTCTCAGATGTTGTTACCAACAGCAGTTAGTTTGGAAGGAACATGGCGTTCGTTATATCCGAAAGCGTCATTCTTTATTAACTTCCATATTATATAACGAACTAAGATCGTTATATCAGTAGGTAGTTCGGCTGGGAAATGCGTTCGTTATATCCGAAAATCGCTATAACGAGGTTCGATATATCGAGGGTTTACTGTACACGATCTGAATACGGACTAGACGGCGTGGGGTCCGATTCGGATTTCAGAGTCTCGGGTCTTCGGTGGTCGGCGCGGTCTTTTCAACAAAACCATAACACATGATCCGGTGGCCGCCCTCAGCGGATTATCGGGCCAAGATCCTGCCATGTTTACAACCCGCGCCCCCGGCCTTGCCCCGCCCTCCTGGGTACCACTGTCTCTCACCATGCAACCCCCCCCCCCCGCATCAAGCCTCAGGCGACTTAATTCACCTGACGGGAGACAGACCTCCTGAGATCTCGTTCGATAAAGATTCTGTGATTGCCGAAGTTCCTCCCTTTGCTGAATAGAGCCCTTTGGTGTTTGTCACATCTGCATAGTGCAGAACGATATTGAAGTATTACTAAGTCACCAGCGCTTCTATCCTTGAGGACAATATCGCGCAGAAGAGGTGGATTCAGAGAAACAGTAAAAGGGGGATATAAGGGGGGTAGTAGGAGAGATGCGATTATCATTATGTGTAGATTATTCTCCAATCACAAAAGAATGTTGCGCGCTTCTGGTCCGTAAGGGTCCCATGAAATGATGAATGGGGAAGGAGTACTGAAGGGATCATACCCTTCCGTACCGTGTGGTTCTAGTATTTCGAGTATAGCTGTCGCCAAGCGATTTCACTTACTTTTGTAGGTTCCCTTCATTTGCACAGGCGCGAAAGAGCCCTAGGAACATATATCTTATTGTTTTCTGTGACGCCTTTCCGACAGTGAAGAGGTTATACTCCCCTCCGTACCGAGTGGTACCTTTCCATTTATCCAGCCTGCCGCCGCCCTATTTTATTCAATTCCGATACATACAGAAACAGAGGTCGTTTAACTCCTTCCGTGTCGGTTACGTGTCCCCCCCTTTTCTGCCTCCCGCCGCCAGACTATTTCATTCATCTCCGTGCCCCCCACCTCCCACCCCTAGAGGCCCTCCGCCTCGGAGGTCGAGTCTCCGGCCCGACGTCCGTATCGATACGCTGAGGACTTGGATGTAAACACAGGGTCTCGCTCACTCTCGTATGTTTAGCCAGCTGCCGGCTAAGCAGGTCAGATGCAGGCAGTGGCCGGGACTGGGCCGGGACGCAGCCGAGCGCTCCTCTGCCTGTTGCCACCGCTGCCGCCACCACCACCCGCATCACCCGGTGAGCGAGATCCATCTTGCATACCAATGTATACATACATTTCTCCAATCATCCGGCACTGGCAGCCCGCGGCTGCTCGGGGTCTTGTCAACATGGGGAATTCATGCATAATCTATTTAGTTTTAACATGTTGCATATATATATATACATATATATATATATATACATATATATATATATATATATATATATATAATGTATGTATATATTTGGGTATACGTTTTATATCCCCCCACAGACGCTCACACCAAGCTTTTTGTCTCATATACAAAACGTCTTTAGTAAGGTTGTCTTTATCACTGGGATTTGCATTACACATAACGAATATTTGTGTATACTGTTTTACACGTAAGACATTATACACACATATCCGTTTCCAAAATCATAATTTCTAATTCAAGTCGTCAATTTTTAATACTTGCCAGCCAACGTGCTAGAAGACCTCAGTTCACTGAGAGAGAGAGTGGAGGAGGTAGGGAGGTAGGGATAGAGGAGGGGGAAAAGAGAGAGAGGGGGAAAGGAGGCGAGAGAGAGACGGAGAGGGAGAGGGAGAAAGAGAGAGAGGGAGGGAGAGAAAGAGAGAAAAAGAGAGAAAGAGAGAGAGAGAGGATGAGGGAGGGAGAGAGAAAGGGAGAGGAAAAGAGAGAGAGAAGGAAGAGGGAAAGAAAGGTAGAAGGATGGAAGGAGGGAGGGAGGGAGGGAGGGAGGGGAGGGAAAGAGAAAAAGGGAGAGAGGGAGACAAAGAGAGAGAGAGAGAGAGAGAGAGAGAGAGAGAGAGAGAGAGAGAGAGAGAGAGAGAGAGAGAGAGAGAGAGAGAGAGAGAGAGAGAGAGAGAGGGGGGGAGAAGGGTGGAGGGGTGGAAGAGAGATTCAAATTCTAACTCGTGCAACGTGAGAAGCCGTTAAGGTAAGACCCAGATGTTGCACCATCTTCCCGCCCTGTTTCAACACGAGAAGAATCGAGTCAAGCATTAGCTCTGCGTAATTGTAAACAATAATTCAGTAATAAAAAGAAATATAAATCAAAATCTCAGGTTGCCCGGGCACGTTTCCTATTTTCTTTTCATTAATTCGTTGATTATTTACACATATGCAAGCATCATTTCTAACAAGGCACGCCACCAGTCACTTATATTAAACACTAAACAACCTCTTCCATGAATTGCAAGACTCCGTCGATCTCTGCCACGTCACTCCTGCATACTCTCAATATCGTACCTGGCCTTCTCCTACGCTTATTTCTTTCTGGTTTCCAGCGAGTAACGCAATAGCCCCGTCCACCATTATGCTTTCAGGCCACACACAAATAAATTCCTCGATGAAGCGAGGAAGTTGGTTCCGACCTCAATCGGCCTGTAATAAACCCACTGACAACTGTTGTCGTCTTTAAACTCTTTTCAATTTGTCAGTTCCTCTTAAACATGACAAGTTAGCCCCTTCCCTACCGGGTGACTCAGTTTTCCTTTTAGTCTATCTGCCGCCAGGCGATTCCATTCATCTCCGTGGCACTCTCGGGGGTGGGGGGTGGGAGGCACAATTCATATACTTGTCCATAACACCAACTCCTCCCATCCTCCTTTCCCTTCCCTTCCTCACCCCCACACTCCCCCTTCCCCTACCCTTACTTATCTGAAATTCACCTCCGCGGTCTTGATCACTCCCTCTAAGCCCCCATAAATCATTCCCCCTTCCCTCCGGCACTGATGATCCCCTGGGACCCTCCCTCCCCCCCCCACCCGCACTTCAGCTCCGTCCGTGTACCGGAAGTGACCCGCTCATCCATCACGAGTCATCCCGTCCCCCACCCCCTACAACCTAACCCGCCCCCCAAGAGAAATATCCCCCCCCATCCTCTCATCTTTGGTCACGGAGCTAACCCTGTCATTGTTGGATTGGTACATGTTAAAAAAAAAAAAAAAAAAAAAAAAATCTCAAATGTGATTTTTTTTTTTTCATCCATTTATCATCTTTTATTTATTTATTCTGCCATTGTTATTATAATTATCTTCAAACTGCGGGTACATAAAAGGAAACCAATCACAGACAAATACTGCTTTTAAATATTCAAAACATTGCGATGGGGATGCTTATCTCTCCTATCTGATAAAACAAGACTCCGGTCTGACTGAGGCCGGTCGTGACGCGCCACGCGACGCTACGCCACGCCACGTCACGCTGCACAGTCCGACGTCACACTTCCCTGACGTGTGACATGTCACGCTCCGCCGCCGGCGTGTCCGGCACGCGACGTGCGCAGGAGTGATGGGCGGGCGGGCGGACGGGGCATCGGGCGGGATGAGATTTCGTTTTTTCTTTTTCACATAAGAACATTATAATGAAGGAGACTGCAAGAGACCATAAGACCTACACAAGGTAGTTCCATGTCCATTACCACCTATCATCCTCATCCATAGCTATCTAACCGTGTCTTTAAAACAACCAATTGTTTCAGCGCTCACTACATGCTAAGTCTATTCCATTCGTTTACCACTCCATTGGTAAACCAGTTCTTGTCTCTTTCCTTCTTAAATCTAAAATTGTCTAATCTAAATCCATTACTGAGAGTCATCCACTACTGTCTTACTGTGATGACCTAATAACCTACTGATTAACGGAAAGAGCAGCGAATCTTTTTTTTTACATATCATACCACCACTGATAGCAAACTCAGAAGTTAAATTCGGTTTCCCACGAAACGGTTCCCAAGCTGCTCGTGGGCCATTTAGAAGCGTCAAGTGCCACCCTGGCACCTTGGCACGATGACATGCAACGAACCCAACCAAATTCGAGACTTGGCACCCTGGCACGATGACATGCAACGACCCCAACCAAACTTGAGATTTGGCACTCAATCGCAAGCACAGTTCAACTCGCTGTCCTTGGCGGCGACGGCAACGGTGGGGAACCCAGTGCGGCGGGGAACCCACCATGAAACACAGTCACACACAAATGCAACACTTGCATAACATGAGCAACTTCCATTCACACATTCTCAGTTCATCGAATGTTCAGTCAATGATAGTTGCCAGACACTATGGGGCTCAGGGTTTCTGGTCACTGAAACTGGAAGAGACATCATCATTACATCACGACCGTCACTTGAGAGTGAGGGTAAAGTTTTCAAATGGTGTGAGTCTCTTCGGGAAGTTTGTTGTAGGTATATCATTTACATGTGTAATTCTATCGTGTTGCACAGGTGTTGTATATCCTCTGGGGGAACAGGTGTTGCAACAAAAGGTGTTGCAAAACCGGTACAGCCTCACCGCCTGCCGCTGCTTGCCTCACCCCTTGCACTCCGAACCACTGGAGTTGCCCAATTTCACTCTTTGCACGTTTACAAGGGGTAACTAGTAATACGCATTATCATAAAAAATTCAACTTTGGTGAAATACACGGCTGTTTATTCGAACGGGCAATCAATCATTTAGAGTCCACTGCTACACAAAAACCTAACAACTCCTTCCATGAGTCACGGGGTCTCAAAAGCTGAACACAGGACCCCCCCCCTACCCAAAAAATAAATAAATAAGATAAAGTAATAATAGTAACAAACAAATAAAATAATAATTATAATACTACTACTACTAACAATAATAATAATAATAATAATAATAGCAATAGTTTTATCTGATGATAATGATAACGAATAAACTAAACTAAAATAAAATAAAACAGAAGCCTGCCCTAGCCCAGGTGCCCGAACTACCGTTCCTTCGCTACCCCCGAGGAGGCAGTCAGGATGCAAATACGCAATTGCAAGCAGCTGCTGACTTCATTACCCACTGCTTTCCAACTCCCTCAGGTATTAGTTCGCCCTCCCTCCCCCTCCTCCTCCTCATTATCACCCTCTTTCTCTTCCTTTATGCTTCTCCATCCTCTTCCTTGCTCCCTTTCTCTCTCAAATACTTTTTTTTCTCCACATTATTCTTTTCCTCATTATTGTCACAATCTTACCTATGAACTTCCGCATCTTCTTCATTTTGCTCTTCTTCTTCCTTGCTCTTTCCTCCTTCACCTCCTCCGTTATTCTATTTTTTCTGTATCCTTCTTTCTTGATATCATTCTACTCCCCTTCCCATTCTCTCAAATCTCTCCTCTTCCTTCCCTTCTCCCTTACTTTTTTTTTTTTTTGCAAAAACTCTCCTTTTCCCAGTTCCATTTCCTTTCCCTTTGCCTCCTCCTCCCCCTCTTTCTTTCCTACTTCTTTCCTTCTTAGGGAAAAACTCTCCTCCTTTCCCCCTCTCCCTTTCTCCTCTTCCTTCTCCCTTTATAGCAAGAACTCTCCTCACTTTACCAGTTGCTTTACCTTTCCCCTCTTCCTCCTCTTCCATCCCATCTCCCTTTATTTTTCGTATAAAAAAAAAAAAAAAAAAAAAAAAACGCCTTACTCCTCCTCCTCCTTCCTTCCCCCTTCCTCCTCATTCTTCCTCCTCTTCCTTTGCCGGTATTCTTCCCTGTTCCTCACGCCCAGAAATCCATAACTGCTGCGAACGACACTTTTCAAAGAAAACTGAAAACACTCAACGAAGCAATTCTGACCTTGTGATCGTAAAGGATGCATTTATAAATCATATGATTGTACAAATATTTTGAAACAAATGAACAAAGCCCATAAGAGAAGAATACTTTGATTTTTGTTGGAGGGCAAAAAATAAAATTTCAAAACGTGAGAAAGTCAAAGGAAGCGTGAGAATGAGAGTGAGGCGTCATCGCACTAATTCAATTCTGCTAATGCCAGGCCATTTCAATCATTTCAGAGAAAACGCAAACCCGACGCACGTCGCTTCCTGGAGCACCATCAAGCCGGGGCAGCATCAACAACTTTAAACCAGGCAGACCTAACTCGATTAATTCGGAGCCAAACTACTGCTGCTGCTGCTGCTGCAGGGGCAAATCACCAGCAGAAACCGTGGACTAACAAGTGATCTCTGCAGTTGGTGTGATTGACTGAGATGGACGGGAGGGAGAAGGGTTGAGGGAGGGGGTGGGAGAGGGAGTGCGGGGAGGATAAAAAGGGGTGGGGGCTGGGGGAGTGAGAGAGGGAGTGTGCGGGAGAAAATTAGGGTGAGAAAGGGAGTGTGGGGGAGAAGTTTAGAGGGGGAAAGGGAGTGTGGGGATGATAAAAGGGGGCAGGAAGAAGTGGGATAATTGGGGGATGGGGGAGTGAAAGAGGGAGTGTGGGGAAGGGAGGGGGCCAGAGGGAGGGACTGGGAATGGAGGGATTGGGGAAGGGGGAGGGTAGGAGAGGGGTGGCGGCGGGAAGGGAAAGAAAAGTGAGAGGACAGAAGAAGGCTCCTCCAGGCTGATGAGGTCACAATGGATCGAGGCTCCCTTCAAACCTCAGCCGAATAAAATCGCCTCTCCTTACCAAAACAGTTAAATAAATAAATAAACGAAAAAATAAATAAAACAATTATATATATATATATATATATATATATATATATATATATATATATATATATATATATATATTTCTATATATATATATATATCGATAAATCACCATGAAAAGGGAGGTGGGTTGGGGAGAGGAGCGAGTCTAAACACGCCTACGATCATTATGGGAGAACTGGCAATGGTCGACTGCCAATGCGTCCTCCATTCTGATTGGATAATGGCGCCCCCGCCATAAATCCCCATCTCGCACAGCGGGCACCCACTTAACGGGCAATTGGCAGTAATGCTCCCCATAACATGTAAAGCTTGCGGGCCGTTGCCTCCACACGCCCCATGGCCTGCCAATCACGCTCAATCCTATTCCGGACCTCATGTGTTATGTGTGTGTGAGATCTGACATGGTTCTGAACCACGTGCTGGACTAGTGATCGGCAAGAATTACCTTCAAGGTTGTGTGTGTGCGCACACACGCGTGCCTTTATAATCATGATTGTTAATGCGTGCATGCAAGCGTATATGGTAGTGTGTTCGTGTGTTATGTCTTTTTTTTAGGTCACACATGCGCACATACCTCCGTTACTTATTCTTCACCTCCCTACTTCCTCCCATCGCAATCCTATTTCATTGTTTTCAGTCACGAACCATTCGTAGTCCACTGCTGAACGAAGTCCTCTCCCAACCTCATTTACGAGTCGCAAGACATCGCAAACCTCTGCAATACAACTCCTGCAAACTACTGCCTTGTTCGACTGGTCTTCCCCGTTTTCTAGTTTCGATCGCAGTGTCTCTTTGACCCCGTGCGTCCCGGGTGCCACTGACGCCAGACCTTCATTTGTCTCAATGGCACCCGGAGAAGGGGTGCCCATCAGGTGATAACGGAGACACGCCGCTGCCCACGTCACCGACTACTTTGGATTTGATTGAACCAGATCCATTCGTGTCTTGTACCCGGATCCTCAGCCCTCATCTCACGGGCACCCTATCCCCCTAATTCAAGGAACAGAGTACTCCCCCACCCCCATCCCCCATACGGGGTACTGACCACACGTTTTACGTGTAGGATACCTTCGAGAGGACTTATGTGACACCCCTACGGACCCAAGTTACGCAGCATTCTTTTATGACTGGAGACTCGCTTCCACTCAAAGAAGAATGCTGATCACCTCTGTCTTATAGTAACACTCCTTCTGCTACTCTCATTGTACCCCTCTGCTTTGCCGACTCTATGACGCCCCTCCTTCAGCAAGATATTGTCCCCGTGAATAGAAGCGCTGGTTATTGGCTATATAAGTTATTTTATTCACTCCATGGAGCTACAGTCAACCTCTTCTATACCAAGTGGCACATTTCTTTTCATTATGGCCGTCGAAAGGAAATTTCATTCATCTCCGTGGCGCCCTGTCGGTGGAGAAGGGCCTGATCCGCGTCCCAACCTAAGCCTCGAGTCCCTTTATACAGATTTGCGGCAACTCAGCAGAATGGCCAGAAAATGGCGGCGTGTCCGAAGTTGACACAACCCTCTGTATAAAGGGACTATTGATGTATCTGAATGTATATTCGGTGAACACAGTAGGTTCGAAGTGTCAATAGCAAAAAGAAAAAGGTTTGGCCACAAAATGGCTCCCTGAGTCATTTATCGTAACGTCATGTCGCAACTCTATATAAAAGGACACTACTTAATCCTAGGCCGCAGCTCCGCAGCCCCACAGCCCCTCGACTTCTGCCGGCGGCGTGCGCGGCCCCCGGCAAGAACAGGCAGAGGTCGACGGCCCATGTTGGCCTCGTGTTCGAGCGTTGCAATTCACGGCGGCACTTATGCAAAGGCCGCACAGCGTGCGAAGTAGCTCAAGGCTCCGGCCACGACGCCGCAACACGACCGAAGTCAATGACCAAATCCAAAGACGAAGCCGTCATCCGGAGTCCCCCCCCGCTGGTAAACAAAGGCTTCTCGCAGCATCCTCCAAGAGTCACTACCCTGCCCCTCCGTCTTCTGTCTGGTCTCCCTTACGTTTACCGTTTTCTGCCATTCCCTTGGAAACGCTTGTTCCATTTGTCATACTCCTCGCTAAATGTGCCTATTTACATTTCCACTCCTTTATCGCCCATATATCTTCCCTCCAGCCTGATCTTTACCCCAATTTGCTCTCTTTCCCTTTTCCAGTGTTATTCTCGACTGATTTCTCCTATTGCTCTCTCGACATTTAGCTTTACCTCCATCGCCTTCGTCTATGTCCAAGTTTCACATCCATGGATCGTAGCTGATTGTACAAGATGCGTTTCATACAATGGCCTTCAAGTTGTTCTAATGTTTACATTTTCCTATTAGCTGCCACGTATTTTTTAACTTAACTTTAGCGTCGAGCACGGCTCTCGTCTTTATTCGTCGTCGGACTGAGTTTGAGACTTTCCCTGCTGGGATCACTGAACACATCTTGCGACTTGACTGCTAAGAGTTAATTGTGGCTACGGGTTCTGCCCCCGCGGCTCCACCCGCCCCCGCCAACAAGCCCTTTTGGCTTTCCCAGAAGCTATGTCGACCGCAACAAGCAAGGACGTAGCTACAGGAGGAGGGGTCCTACCACCTCCCCCTTATTTGAAACATATAAATTACAATTTTTAATACAAAACTGGTAAACACGCCTATACCCTCCCCATACAAGATACACCTTCGCCTACAACCATCGCTTCTATCCATGTGGACAACATCGCCATGAGGAGACGGAATCATCGAGATCCAAGGAGGGAGAGGAACACATATATAGGAAAGTGCAAGTTAAAAAGAGAGGGGTTATTCAGTTCCAATCACAAAAGAAATGTTGCGTGACTGATCAATAGGGGTCACCAAATTCCCCAATGTAGTGACTCCATGGCCTGCCCTTAACGGCATTACATTTCCTGAAGGACTTGAACTTCAGAGACAAGAGGTCTGCTTTCAGCAGCGCACCGTTTAGTCCTGAAGAACACAAACTTTTCTTAACAGTTTTCTTCAAATTCTTTCTCAACGCTCGCTGTCCGACCGCGATATCGGCCTGAATCCACAATGCAACCCAGAACGTTATTGGCTGGAAGGCGAGGCCAAACGTTTCTCTTGAGGTAAGATTTTTTTTTCCCCAACTGGCTGCCGCGTTGCGCAAACAGCCCGGGGAAGGTTTATCATCATATGCTTCACTTGCACTCACCCCATTCTCTAAGTCAATGTAATTACGATAATTTCTACTGCTGCTGAACTACTACTACTATTACTATTACTACTATTACTACTAGCTACTATTGCTGCTGTTATCATCACCACTATTACTATTACTACTACTACTACTCCTAACGCTATTATTACTATTGCTGCTGCTATAACTATTATTATCGCTGCTGGTATTACAACTACTGATGCTCCTACTATTACATTTTTTCTGCTAATATGCTACTATTACTAGTACTATTACGTTTTATAAAACCACTAACAATTATGACGACACTAACAAAACACAAAACATGCATACACGCCTGCCTGCAGCGCCTCGCTTCAAGACCAGTGAACTGACCCGGGGAGGGAATCGCGGACTGCTGACTACTGCTCCAAGTCCTAAAAAACTACAAACGCATTGGCGCCTCCAGCCAGCCCTGGGCACGACCCAATAACAGGTTTCTCTGACGAGGCAAAACAACGCCTATCCACCCACCCACCTTCTATTTCTCATCCATTACGACCCGCAATATCCTCCTCAAAACCACAACAACATACTCACAAGACAAACATTTCCTTGTCGTACTCATTTTTGTTTTGTTTTTCTCAGTGGAAGTTACAAGTCGATTTGCCGGACTTGAAGAATTTGCCCACCAGCCACAGGCTACGAGAAAAACCAATATTCCTATCTGGTTGCTGATGATAACCAACTTATGTGAGCTAAAGGAGGCAAAATCATGCAATTTTTAAAAATATATACATTACTAGAGAAGAAATTAGCTTTCAGCATTTAAGAATTAATTACCAATATGCACGCGACGGAGCGCATGCAGATGTACAGACAAGCAGGCACACAATTTACTAACCACATATACAACGCACACACAAATGCGCGCGTACAACACGTACACACACAAATACACGTACACACGCACACACACGTACACACAAATTCCGGGTTCGTTTTCCGGTCACACCAGCATGACGAAGCAAAGTCAGTCGACATTTAGTTTAGGGCTTCCAGTGGAGAGCCCTGCTCGCAGTGCCATTCAGCCTAGGTGCTAGTATAACTATGTACACAAAGCGAAGAAAAAGGCGGATTAACACGAATTAGTCTTATCATAACACTCGCAACGAGATAAGAACACACGGACTATCGCGAGATAACTACAACCCTGTGAAATATAATTTATTTGATACAGTTAACCCTGACTGGCGACTAAAGTCTTCACGATTAAAACATTCTATTCAAGCTAATGCCTGACGATGTTAAGGGCCTATCACACTGGGCTATTTTTCCTCCCACATCCTACCTCCAACCTCCATTTGAACAGCTAGAATATGACTTCGCTTACAGAAATCTCTAGGAACATTTCAACAGAATGTCTAACATTCGTATAGGATTACAATATCTTAGTTCATCATTCAGCTTTGGTATGTATGACGGAAAGATAATTTGATATTTGGAGATTTGAAAATTCAAATACTGTAACCGACGTCGCTTTTACTCAAACGAACTCTCAACCGTCGGCGCTGGTGAAACCCAAGGAAGCCCAGTGTGATAACCCCTTTCATCAGCTCATGAGGGAAAACTCTGTCGTCAAGGACTCGAGTAAAAGTTACCGCAAACACACGCTCCCATTCTTGCGCGGAGGCACCAAGAGGGACAAAGTTAACCTTGCCCAGCCGGGTTTACAAAACATAAAGGGAAAGACAACCCTTGGTTCTAAAGATAAGCAAGGACGCCGCCACTCCTAACACACCTTCACCCCCATCCCCCACCCTCCCCAACAAACCCCGGAGGGACAAGCCTTTATTACGTCTTCGCCATCTTTGGCTTGTCCTCCGCCTCCTCCTCCTCCTCCTCCAGGGACATTTTTCAAGTTCTATCGACGAGTGCCCTAAGGCTGGCAAGGATACGCTATGATGATGATGATGGTAATGATTATGATGATGATAATGGCAATGGTCATGACGATAATAGTGGTGATGATAATGATGGTGTTGATAGTGGTGATGATGATGTTTAAGATTATGATTAGTTATTAACATTAGTGCTGTTATAATCATAATCTTTATCATCATCATCTATTAACATATACTGATTATTCTCAACAATTATCAGTATTATTAAATTAGCTTCGGTTAGTTCAGGAAATGTTACGGATTAAATTGAATAAACTACTTTCAAGATCAATTATCGGGTTAGTTTTGTTCCAATGCATCAGTAATAACAAATTATGATTATTTTGCGATAGCCCGCGTATTTACCTCCCAGCGCTCACGAGTCCAATTCCTCATCACGGACAATAATAATGCTCTAATTCTAAACTTCAAGCTCGTTTCATACGTATCGACTTTTCGCCGTGCGCCGTCCACGACACGCCGCGGCGTCGTGCTCTCAAATACCCATGGGTGTCTATGGACGCTTTCAATACGTCACGACCATATGTGAAAGCGTCCATAGACACCCATGGTTATTTGAGAGCACGACGCCGTATCGTGGAAAGCGCACGGCGAAAAGTCGATACGTGAGAAACGACCCTTAATGTTCTTCTCTATCTCAAACACTGCTACCCACCTCCACCCTCAACCCTCGCTTCAAGGAGCAGCCTCAGCCATTAAACTCGTCCACCTCCACCCCAACGCACACCTCAAACCCCCGCCCCCGTCCTACATCTCCAACACCCCCCCTCCACCAGCTTCGGGGTACAGTTGGCAAGACTTCGCCTGGTCCGCATGGTCCACGGTGTCGTGAATTCTGGGTGATGTGGCAACAGCGCCCGTGTGATCGTGAAAGCGGATATGTACGGTAAAGGTTATTGAAAATTAACATTTGTTCATTTCTCGTTCCCACGCGCGCTGTGCCACATAACCATAGCCTCATGGCTGTAAACCATGCTGAAATCTTGCCGACTGTACCACTTTTTCCACCTGTAAGGCTTGTCTCACACGGATCGACGCTTTGCCGTGCGCCGTCCAAGACACGACGCCGTGCTCTCAAATAGTCATGGGTGTCTATGGACGTTTTAACATGTGGTCGTGGCGTATGAAAGCGTCCATATACACCCATATTAATCTGAGATGTTGTGTCGAGGACGCCGCACGGCGAAAAGTCGATACGTGTAAAACAAGCCTAATAAGACGACCCTCCCCGACACCCGGGCCTGGCGAGCTTCATTCATACACTTCTTCATGTGCAACACCCCTACCTCCCCTCAAGTAGCACCTTTACACATTCCCCGCCTTCAAAAATGCTACACCCCCATACACATCCTCATAACACCTCTTACTTGCTTCTCAAAATGGCTACCTCCGATTGGCCTCCAAAGCACACGCTCTCTTCCTTCAAAACCACAAACCACAAATCCTCGAAGTATTGTTTATTTTCCATCTCTAACACAGTGACCCCAACCACCACCACTAGGCGTAGCCTCAGCCCTCTTCTCCTTCACCTTGGGCTGGACACTCTTTATCGACGTCCACTAAGGCGTCTTATTGACCCGCGGTGCCAATGCGGACGTCGGGACACGCGAGACAAAATGATGCCAGTGTACCTTTCCGCACCGGGTGGCACTTTTCTTTTCAATGCCATCTCCGTGGCACCACCTCGGTAGCAATGGCGTTATAAACGACCTCAACAATTAACCCCTTTACTTGCAGGTGGGACTTACCTTTTCATTCTGGCTGCCGCTAACAGTTTCGTTCATCTCCGTAGGGCAGGGGTCGACAACTTTTGGAAGAGACTGTGCTAGATTCTTTAATGTGTAGAACCGAGCCTCAAGTTCCCGTTCTCTCGGCAGCTGTTCCCCGCTTTGGTCGTGTGAACTGCGGGAAAAAGCTACCGAGAAAACGGGAACTTGGTGCCCAAACAATGCTTGTGTGAACTGCGCGGTGCGCAACTTAACTCAATTAATATGCACTGCTTTATTACAGTGGGAATGTCAGCAAATGTTAATTCCTCGACGACCTGGTTTCAGTTTGATCTCTTGTCGTCGCAATTTATTTATTTGAAGTAGCGATGTTATCTTTCGATGCTGTGACAAGTTTTCAAAATCAACTGGCGTGCCGGAGGTTGCCGACCCTTGGCGCAGCCTCAACGGTAGCGGAGGCGTAGTCTGCCTCGATAAATCCATGCCGTGGACCTTGGGCTTTAATTCAGTCTGTCGCCAGGATATCTTATTCATTCCCGTGGTACCCCTTCGCCTACGAAAGGGTTAACGATATGTCATTGCTTTAACTTGCTTTACACTTTCCTCCTTATTACTCCAAATTCACACACCCACACAGCTTCTACCATCAACCCCCTTCCACTAATCCCTCTCTCTCTCTCTCTCTCTCTCTCTCTCTCTCTCTCTCTCTCTTTGAAAGTTTGAGGAGCTGTCACCCGCCCGGAACCCTTCCCTCTTGTTTCTCTCCAAACTTCTTAAAAGGCAAAACTTGGCGTTTTCTCCTTATTTTTCTCTCGTGTAGAACTCGACTAGTGTGCCTGAGCTATCTCCCTTCACCTCATATATGAATATATAAACAAATAAATAAAGATATACCGTTTTACAAAATATCTCCCACAGAACACAAGGATCAATCAATCACTCCTACACACACACACACAATCATGACTGTTGCTTTTATATATATATATATATATATATATATATATATATATATATATATATATATACACATACTGTATATGATCTACAAATTCCTTCCGCCCTCACATATACATTTCTTCTCCAATTACAACCAAATGTTCTTCATGATTCCCATTCTTCTTCTTCCTTCCCCAGAAATCCCTGCCTTCTTCTTTTTCTTCGCTTTTCTCCCCCAGCCCCTTAAACCCTCTTAATCCCCCTCCTCCTCCCACTCCCGGCCTAGCAGCGCCCAAAGCCCTTTCGAGATCAGGCTCCTCGTCCTTTCCTTCTTTGGCGCCAGAGCCCACCTACCCCAAACCCGCACCCCAACACCGAAAGCCTTGTAGGGGCTCTCTGTTATTGTGGTCTACCTTTAAATACAGCTTTATTAAACATACATACACACACACACACACACACATACACACACACACACACACGCACGCACACACACATAAACACATGGACGAATTCAACATGTTATCCAAGACCATGGTGAACCTCACATACACACACACACACACATACAGTGAGAGTGAAAGAGGTGGGAGGGAGGGAGAGAGATTAGAAGGAAGGAGTGAAGAGGCGAAGAATAAAGAGGAAAGGAAAAGAGAGGAGAAAAGGGAGGGAGAGAGGAGAGAGGAAAGGAGAGTAGATAGAGAGGAAAAGAGAAGAGAAGCGATGAGAGGAGAGGGAGGAGAGAGGATGAGAAAAATGAGGAAGACAAAATGTGAGAGAGGGGAAGGGAGAGAAGGAAACGAACGTAAAGGGAGAGAGGGAAAGTTATGGGGTAAAGCGAAAGGGAGATAGGAAGGGAAGAGAGTGATGGGAAGAGAGAGAGTACAAGAATAGGGTAGAAAGATGGAGAAAATGGGAGAAAATTGGGAGAGGAGAAATAGAGGAAGAGTAACGGGAGAGGAAGGAGAGATGAAGAGGAAAAAGAGACGAGGAGGGAGACAAGAAGAAGAAAAACTGAGGGGAGGGGGGGAGGGGAGAGGCCTCCTCTGGTTCCGTGAGTGTGTATATGGTAGCAAACTTTCAGTGAAGAGAGAGGTTGCGTGCGCTCAAATTCGCGCCCGCCGAAGCCCGCTGGCGCCCGGCGGCTGTGGCGACCGTGGTCGGGCAGCGGCAACAGCAGCACCCCCTCTGTGCAATCGAACACCTGCCCGGCTGCCCGCCAGCCCGCCTCACAGCCCTCGAGATCGTCCGGGCTGGTCATCGGCAGAGCATATGCGTCAGCGGACTTTCCGCGATGTTTATTATTCATTCCTCTCTCTCTCTCTCTCTCTGTCTGTCTGTCTTGTATGCATAAGCATACACACACACACACACACACATATCTATATATATATATATATATATATATATATATATATGTATATATATATATATATACTGTATATTCGGTCCCTTTAGTAGCAGGGCGGCAGAGACGAATAAAATAGCCTAAAGGCAGCCAGAATAAAAGAAGAGTGCCACCCGGTGCGGAAGGGCGCAGAGATACACAGTACCCCCTTCGCACCACGGAGATGAATGAAATCGCTTGAAGGCAACAGCCGTCATTGAGACGGTCTTGAAGTATCTATCTTCTGCGCGCGGAGGCGGGTCTTCACTGACGTCACTTCAAAGGGCTACATGACGTCATGTCGACTCCAAGGGGGAGGGAGGAGGGAGAAGGGCAAGGACGATAGCCGGCGAGGCAGAAGCGATGCCTGCGCAAAGGGCAGCGGTGACTCAGACGGTGAGGAGGAGAAGGAGGAGGAGGAGGAGGAGGAGGAGGGGTGGAGAGGATGTTCTGGGGGGACTGACCGAGAAAAGGAATCAGAGGAGGTAAGGAGGGAGAGAGAAGAGGGAAGGGGAGGGAGGAAGAGTGGAGGGGAAAGGAATGAGAGGCAAGAGAAAGAAAGGAAGGAGGGAGGGAAGGAAGAAGCGAAGTAAGGAGGGGAGGGGAGGGGAAGCGAGGGGAGGAGAGGGGAAATGGAAAGGCGAAGGAAATGGAATGCGAAGGGGAAAAGGGAGAGGAAAGGAGGAAAGGGAAAGAATGTGTGACTCTGGTCTGTAAGGGGTTATCAAAGTACTATGTAAATGAAGGAGGGGGGAGGAAATAGGGAACAATGTAAAGAGGAGAAAGAAGAGAAAGATAGGATGCAGGTGCTGGTGGGGGGACAAGAGGAAACGGCGTCAGAAAGGGGGGGGAAGTAGGGTTCTAAGTGATGGGGGGAAATGTGTGCGGGTGGGGAGATAGTGTAAATGATAGAGGGATAGGGAGATTACTATTATTATTTTTTGGGGGGAATGCCTGTATGTGAGAGTGGGGTGATAGAGTTGTATTTTATATGATACAGGAGTTGGAGGTCTATAACTTACATTTGGGGGGGGGTTAAGTACGTTTGTATGTGGGGGTGGAGAGATAGGGGTGAAAGTGGTGGAGGGAAATGGGAAGGAATACTACCACGCTCACACTTCTCCTTCGGGCCTATTGATTACCTCTGCTAAGCACCTAGGAAGGCTCCAGGTCCATCTTTACTGTTTATGCAGAAATGTATATTATGACACAAGCACGTCCTTCGTGGGAGCTTCCTCGGCCTCGTCCACCATTGTAGTATGCGCTTGGTCCAACTCGCTGGCGGCAGGACTCAAATTGCCGTCATCTCGACCTCTGCCACAAATAGTGACGCCCTAAACCGCTCGGCCATTTTTCCGAAATAGCTAGACGATTTTTTTTTTATTCATTGGCTTGCTTGTTTCTTTATTTATTGTTTTTGTTTTATTATTATTATTACTATTTATTATTTTTTTGCATTATCCCTTCCTTCCTCCAACCTCACGGAAAGAAATCTCCCAGGACTTGTTGATGTTGTTGTTCGTGCTTATCCAGATGACACGAACCCTCAGGTCATCCACAGACTACTTCAGCTTTTAACGTCCTCTCTCTCTCTCTCTCTCTCTCTCTCTCTCTCTCTCTCTCTCTTTTGTCCCTCTCTTTTTCACTCATCCTTTTCTACAGCCAAGGACACTGGCAAGGACTACTTTACCAACTTGGTAGTTAACGAATGGAATAGACTTAGTAACCAAGTAGTTAGCACTGAAACTATCAGTTTTAAGAGAAGATGAAAGAATTATGGATAAGGATGACAGGTGGTGAGGGACATGGAACTGCCTTGTGTAGGCCTTATGGTCTCTTGGAGTCTGCTCCATTTCTATCTTCCTCTTCCTTCACTTCAACTACCACCTCCACCAACTCCTCATCCGCCTCGTCCTCCAGCACTCCACCTCTTCCTCTTCCCTCTCTTAAACCTTCCCATCTTCTTACCAATTTCTTTAGTCTCATAAGAACACAAGAATGACGGAGACTGCAACAGATCATAAGGCTTGCACTTGGCAGTCTCCCTCTCTTCTTTGTTCTCTATTGTTTCCCTAATTTGGAATACAATATTAGAGAAAATTCAATCAACAATACCCCCTGCCCTATCTCTTTCTTTTTTTAACCTTGCATCTGTGGAACTGTTACATGCAATCACTTCAACAGGATTTTTTTTAATTCGCTACCGACTTAGATTCCGAATTTCTCTTTCCAACACGACATGGCCACGCCACCTCCAGTCGCACATACCATAAAGTCATTATTGAGTTCAGGAAAATCAGAATAAAAAAAAAGATAAAATATCTCCAGTCGAGAAAGGAATAATTAATAAGGCTGCAGAACCAGTATGGTGACATCTTTTTTTTATCTGGTCTTTCCTCGATCTGTGTTTAGAGTCGATCATCTTAAACGGCCAATCTGCTTCGATTGCTGCTGCCCTTGACAGAGCACTGAAGGTCCAAAGTCCCCCTCCTCCTCCTCGTTCTCCTCCTCCTCTTCCTTTCTCCTTCACAGCCTCGTGAATATGACGAAGTTCCCAAAACTTTATCTTATTCTTGCAGAGCTGCTAATTAATAAAATTCACGAAAAAAGATATACTTCCCACAAATGTAGTCCCAAGAAAAATCTACACTCATATGAATAAGACTAGGCAGACAGAGAGAGAGAGAGAGAGAGAGAGAGAGAGAGAGAGGGAGAGAGAGAGAAGAGAGAGGAGAGAGAGGGGAGAGAGAGGGGAGAGAGAGGGGAGAGAGAGAAAGAAAGACAGACATAGAATCACCTCAATATATTTTCAAGATCTTATCTTGGGCCAAGTCTCCAAATACTTTTGCGCAGGATTTCACACTCATTTGTTAATATTTCACATCGCCTTCACTTCCTGCCAGGTACTGTACAGCGTCACATGGGAACAAATAACTCTGTTTGTGTGTGTGTGTGTGTGTGTGTGTGTGTGTGTGTGTGTGTGTGTGTGTGTGTGTGTGTGTGTGTGTGTGTGAGACATGCTGTTGAATACAAAACCAAAGGAAAAGGATCAAAATTCTGAGACTAGGTCCATTAACCCCCTACGCTTTCTGTCTATCTATCACTATGTCCACCTCTCGTGTATACATAAGTCCCAAGCCATCACATGCCTTGACCTACAGTTTTTCCTGTAATTTCATATAACCCCGATTACACAACACACCACACCGGGAGCCATCTTGCATGGAACACACACATTATAAGATAGCTCTCCACTGTGTGACGAATGCGGGGAGTGACTAATAAAAGGATAGGGTTGCTTTCCAAGTAACCAGAGACAGAAGGAGTCGATATGATTACAAAATAACCCTTCTCCTCGTTCCTTGCCCCGTTCTCTTTAGTGTCCCACGATTCAGACCCACTTCCTATACTGTACTCCTGGTCTCGGACCCAGCTCGATTCTCGAGGTCCGAGGTCACGGGGAGAAGGATACAGAAGGAAAAGAAGAGGAAGAAGGAGGAGAGAGATGAGGAAGATGAGAAGGAGAAGGAGAAAAAAGAAGCAGAACACACATATATACACACACATTTGGGTGGCCGGCCCAAGACTCAAGCCAGATATTGGCCCATGCAATCTGGATTTTTTTCCTTATTTATTTTGGGGGAGGTGGGTTTGAGATGCCCTAGGAACGTCAGTGTCCTGTGCCCAAGACACCCTCCATCCGCCTCCACCGGCAGAAGAGGCCTGCCACGAGCAATAAGCTCGAGTGTTGATATCCGCACTCTAGAGTGTCGCTGTCCATCCCCACACACCCCGCCCTCACCCCGCCCCTCCCCTTCAGACCGACTACCGTCGCCTTACGAGTGTTGTAAGCCTTTCCGTACACCTCCGTCTGTGTTGGTCTTGATCCCTCCTTCTCTTACACCAACACTACCACCTCCACCATCGCCTACACCACGATCTCCACCACTACCACCACCAGCACATACACGAGCACCTACACAACGACATCTACCACCAAACCAACTTCCATCACCACTTCAATCACACTTAACCTCAGAAGATGATATGGCTGACCATCATCTTTACCTCCACTGCCCCTACCACCTCCACTTCCACCTCCACCACTACCGCTATCACCTCCACCACCACTTCTACCATCACCACCGAACGTGTCATGGTTGACTGGTCGGCCACCTAGCGGCGATGTAACACGATCGAACCCTTCAAGGCGGAAGACTACCTACCATCTGTGTCAATATTACTCCATTCTAGTCATTCTCGACCGAGGGGCCCTGGGAGGCTTAGGAGGCCCTGGGTGGCCTTAGGGGGCCCTGGGTAGCCTTAGGGGGCCCTGGGTAGCCTTAAGGGTCTCTGGGTGGCCTGGGGAGCCTTAGGGGGTTCTAGATGGCCGTAGGGGGCCCTGGGTGGCCTTTAGGAGGCCCTGAGGAGCCTCAGGGGGCCCTGAGTGGCCCTAGAGGCACCTGAGGGTGGGGGCCCCTTAGGGGAATCTTTGGGATTCCTGGGGAGCCTGAGGTGGGCCACGTTCTAGCATCAGGGTCCCACGAAGCTTTCTATGGGGGCCCACAGGACAAATATCGTACGTCGTTGGTTGATGCCGGACGATTTTATTCAGAGGTGCATTAACCTCCAGGAAGTGAAGAGTGTTGCACAGAACAAGGGGATCCGTGATCCTTTAAGAGGTGCGTCATGCACATCCCTTCTATTAAGTCGACCGCCTTACGATTCTAATCACTCCCGTGGCACCTTCCGGGCGATTTTATTCGGCTTAGAAGAAATGTTCATCGTTCGTCCTTTAACTATACTTCCTTAGATACACAGATTCTGTTTTTGAATACATTTCGTCCTCTCTCTCTGTCTCTCTCTTTCTCTCTCTCTCTCTCTCGCTTCGCTGTCGATACGCTTTGATCCACTTCACCCACAACATTGTGTCCCTCTTCAAAAGGCCTACTCCAAGTCATCAACCATTTGGAGTCCATTGCTAAACAAAGGCCTCTCCAGACCTCTTCCGCGTGCCATAAGAGCGCCAATGCAATTTAAGTGACGGAAAAAAAGATAAAAAGTAAATAAAAACAAATAAAAATATTAGATAATATTAACAATAACAATAATAATAATAATAATAATAATAATAATAATAATAATACATACATATACCAAGGGATTTTTCCCTCTTACAAGGTAATCCCACCCATTTCATCCCCACATACTCGTACTCCACTCCCATTCACCACCCTCCCTCTTTTCTTGGATCCTCCTGGTTGACGGGACAAGCCTGCATCTCGGCCACTGCCGACTTTTCCTCTATTGCGAGTCCTGACGTGCGATTTTAATCAGCTGAGGGTAGCCTACGCACTACATCATCTACTAACAATGATGGCCCTCTGTTCACTTCGTCTATCAAGTGACTTTGGACAAGTGGTACCCCGTGTGTGTGTGTGTGTGTGTGTGTGTGTGTGTGTGTGTTTTGTAATAGCTGACGTGATCCGTGCCCATGGTGAACCCCGTAATTACACTTCCGCCATATTCCTCTCGAGAACATTTCCGAAGTAACAACTTTGCTGGCGCCACGAAACCAGTCCCCCCTCCCCCTCTACCTCAACCTCCAAAATTGCTCCAGGTCCTCCAATTACGTAAACTGCAGCCTATTTAGATCGACCGAGTAACCTGTTTGAGGAAATGTATACTTCCACCTGTTTGAAATTAAACAAGACACCGCCATGCCCTACCACCCCCTTGCTTCCAGCCGCCGATTCCCATATGCCTCTCGTTAACCCAGTGGTTCTCAACCTGGGGCCCATGGGGGCCATGGGGGCCATGGGGCCCCCAAGAGTGCAATCACAAGAATTCAGGGGAGGCCATGGCCTCCTGTTACAAATTACACAGTTCTATCTAATATGAGAAATCTGAACATAAAAAGACTTCCATCACTCTGTCCTGACAAAAGAAATGCAAGATAATTATGACTGTCAACTTTGTGATAAAGCAAAGGGTTTCTCTTCATCAACATTTTTAATTTAATTTCTTTTCTTTCTACCTTTTCTGGCGGGATGGGATTTAAGAGAAAAATGAACGAGGGGGAACCATGAGAATGGTGAGAATTCATAAAGAGGGAAATGATGTGAACAAGGTTGAGAACCACTAGGTCAACCCCGTCGCTACTGAGAACGACGATGAATGAAATAGCCTGGCGGCGACCGGGATGAAAGAAAAAGTGCCATCCGATACGGAAGGTGCTAATCGAGGTAAGTCCCTTCACCACCGTGGAGATGCCACGGAGATGAATAAAATCGCCTGGCGCCACTCGGGATAAAAAAGAAAAGAAAAGTGCCACCCGGTATGGAAGGGGTAACTACTCCACGGTGGCGTCTTGCCTTCCTACGGCCTCGAACGATACCTTCGAGGTCCGTCACCTTGTCAATATCTATTGACATTAATTACACTGACATTGTTTCTCTCATAGGCAACTAAACCCTTTCTAGGTGTATTTCTGGGATATTTGGTACCAAGCTTACATGGTCGGTATTGACCAAATTATTTTCATCAATAAATCAAAACTACTTTAGATATTGTCAATATAAGCATATACTGTGCGTGGGTTCTTTAATTACCACCGTCCTTTAAGTGCACAGTGCCGACTGGCACTCTCGCCTTCACACACAAAAGTCCCGCGCTACGGTCTCTTCCATCTCTCTCTATAAAAGCGATGCAATCTAACCCCCCCCCATCCCCCACCTCCGCCACAGCACAATCACGAAGTCATCAACATCGTTCTTCCCGAAGGCAATGAATGGAACGAACCTTTGGGTCACACCTTTAACCTATTCCTCTAGCTGGCACCCTCCTCCCCTCCCTTGCCGATACACTCAACCCATTTCCCAAGTTAGCAATATTCCCTCCAATCACCCTATTCGCCATCTTTAACCCATTTCCTAAACTGGCTCCCATCTCTCCTCCTTCGAGGACACTCTCAACCTACTCCAACATCTGGCACCCTTTTTCCTTCCCTTGTCGGCAAACCATCACCTCCCCCCCCCTCTCCTAACCACCCCCCACACGCTTCCCACCTGGCCTGACTATGTACCTATTAACTACGAGGCACGACATCATTTGCAGCTGAACAGAGGAAACAAACAAACAAAAGCAAACGAGTCCTCGTCTCCTGCCATATGGCTCTTTGGCTTTGCCACACGCAACTCAGGGCCCACCCAGTCAGCACGCACGCAAGCACTAGTACAACACTCGAAAATAACCCCATATCAGTTATACAAATACACATTTCATTGTTACTGCGTTAGTACAAGTTAGTTTCCAAGAAATGACTACCATCGCAAGAGAACTATTGCATAAAGAAACATATCAGCTACTCTACAACGAAGTAACATGTTTGTTTATTTCCGACACAACATGGTCCAGATGTGGCTGTTCACAAAAGTATATGCCCACCAATATACGCATACAAACTGCGTACGCATACCTGGCACAATCCACATGCACGGACTCTGCACACGTGACACGGTCACGTGGGTCGCCCACTATGTGTGGACAGAACCTATCCGACATGGTACTTATGCAACAACAATTTACTCGAGACTTTCCTTAGTACCTGGTAACGACTTTCAAGCGCCCTCCCCCCCACCAATCCACGACACCCCTTCGATAGCGATGTGGTAAATGTAAGCCTCGTTTCACACATATCGACTTTTCGCCGTGCGCCGTCCACGACACTACGCCGTGCTTTCAAATAAGCATGGGTCGCCCGTGCGACGTCCACGAGGATTTGGTGTGTTAGCCAGGTGGCAAATCCAGAAAGCGAATGGAAGGGATAGGGAGAGAGAAGGGGAGAAAGAAGAGGACAGAGAAGGGGAGTGAGGAGGAGAGAGGGAGAGAGGGGGAGAGGGGAGAGAGGGGAGAGAGAGGGGAGAGAGAGGGGAGAGAGAGGGGGAGAGGGAGGGTTGGTACTGAAGGAAAGGGATTAGGCTCGTTTCACACGTATCGGCTTTTCGCCGTGCGTCGTCCACGATACGTCGTGCTCTCAAATAACCATGGGTGGTCGTGGTCGTGATGTGTGAAAGCGTCCATAAACAGCCATGATTATTTGAGAACACGACGTTGTGTCGTGGACGGCGCACGGCGAAATGTCGATACATGGGAAACGAGCCTAGGGGGTCCTCGTGTTGTTAATATTTAATGACAATAATAACATTGCCAATACTTACCTTAAGGCCTCTCACGCGCCCTCAATACCAATTACAAGTCATCTGTCTTTCTAGGGTATTTGGTATCAGCCTGGCTCGGGTATTGATAAAATTACTAATATATTATCAATAAATATGTATTGTATCTGGGTCCCTTCACAACAGACCTGAGCACCCAGATACCGCACCATCTGTATGCTTTCAAATCGCAGCTGGTTCGAGCGGATGCGTTAGATAGAGTTGTACCAAGATGAGCCAGATGGGGTACCGACACATTAACAAGACCTTCTGCGCCAAACACGCAGCTGGTTCATCAATCAGGGGCCAGCTGCAATGAGAAAGCTACAAGTATGCATCGCCTCGAATGATTTCCAGAGGTGGAAAGAGGACTGATGTTAATTCACCCGAAGACGACGGTGATCACGCTTTATTTCTGGATGCCGCCGGACGACTTTTTAGTCAAAGAGCACACGAGCGACTCTGTGGCGCCACACCACCGCGTCGGTGTGTGGCGGGGATGTTTACCTATAGATTTCCATTGTTTACAAGCGAAACCGCGCACACTGAACGGCGAACAGACTTGTATATTCTTATTACTATCACTAGACCATTTCATTCAGCCGAGGGCAACCCGGTTGTAGTGTGCAAGTGTTGTAGTCAAATTGTTACCGATAAGCAGAGTTTCTATCCTTGGGAGCAATATTGCGTCGTTGTTCAAGGGTTCATACCGACCTTGGATAAACACTAAACGACATGTGGCGCGACGAATGCGGCCTTCACGCAGAAGAGAACGAAGGAGACGAAGGCGAAGGAAAGAGGAAAGAAAGCAAGAGAGAAAAAGTAAGAAAGGATGACCAGGTGCTGGGAAACGAGAAGAAATGCAATAGAAAGAGGAGAAAGAAGAGGAGAGGTATGGTGGTATTGGTGCGGGTGCAACTGGACGAAGAGTAAAGGAACGAAGTGAACAAAGTGGAGGAAGAGAGGAAAGAGAAGGTGAAGAAGAATGATGGAAAGGGGGAGATGAAGAGGAAGAGGAGTAAAAAAGAGGGGGGAAGAAGAAGGAAGAGAAGCAGGTGGAAGGGGAGGTGGAGGACAAAGACGATGTAAACAAGATGAAGAAGAAGAAAAAGAAAAAAAGTAAAGAATAAAAGACATTTTCTCAACTCACCAGATTGCCTTCATGACACACACACACACACACTTAATGACGTTATTACTTCAACAAGACGCACCGTAACGGCGATCCATCATTACAGCGAAGGCATCACAGTATCCACTTTCACCATCACTACCACACTCATTACTATCACTTCCCCTGTAATGGGTAATGCCTGCATAAACTTTACGCAGGCAATACAAGTCACGGCAGCATTCTTTTACGACAGGAGACTAACTCCCACCCAATATACAAGTATACGTACGTACGTACGTATATACTGTACGTATGTATGTGTATGTACATATACACACATACATTATCGAGATGAAAAATGAATAACTATGCCTCTATTTCCTTGTGATGAAAAAATTACATCCCGGAAGCACCTTAGTGTGTCCATCTACTGTAGCCTAAAGGTATTCAGCGACCTTAAGGGTCCCCGACTAACAACCCCGAACACCTCGACACCTGAAACACCTGCCGACGACCTCGGCAAACAAAAACAAAGACAGAGGGGTTCCTTTATCACGACACCGGGATTTTACACAAGTCCTAATCCACCGCCAAAACCACGATAAGCAATCTGACACTGGCCATGTCCCCGGACCGTTCCCACTCCTCCCTACACAGCTTATCCCTTCAGACCGATGGTGCACCTCCACCAAACTCCCGGGACGGTGTGGTGGCGATAGTGACAGTGTACTGAGCGTTGAAACTATTGCTTGTTTTAAGAGGAAGTTAAATAAATTTACGGATGGGGATGACAGGTGGCAAGGCACATGGGACTATAGTTTAGGCCTTATGGGCTCTTGCAGTCTCCTTCATTCTTATGTTCTTGTGACAATAGATGAAAATGAGGAATATAAGGGGTGCATGTATGTTTTTTTCATGTGTACGGTTGTGATCTGTATATTAATAGTTGACCGAACTTGTTGACAAAGTAGCTACGCAAACTTTGTAACGGGTCTCCTTGAGGGAATTATCTTCGGCTAAGTGACACAAATCAAGCACAGAAATAGAATCTATTGCATGTTTTAGAACCAAAAGGTCCATACAGAGGGGCGGTTGAGCAGTTCGCATTGCACTGTCCTCGATTTTCACATGAACGAGGGGCAGTGGAAGATGACGCGGAAGGTGGAGGGACGAGATAGAAAAGTTGGCAGGAGTGGCGTAGCAAAGGCGACAGCACTCGTGCCAATCAATGAAGAAATAGGAAGAGGCCTTAGTGCAGCAGTGGACTGGCTGGTGCCTTTGTGATACAGATGCTGCTTGGAGACTCACAGACTTCTGCAAGTTCCTGTACTGCCACGTGATGCATGAACGCGCCAAAGGTCATCACACATATTTCATTCCGTCGGACTCTCTTCCTCCCTCGCCCTCTCTCTCTCTCTTTCTCTCAGACTTGTTTATCCTTTTGACTAACTGGCTGGTCTTGCATTCACTAGTTGGGAGTTCGAATCCCGCACTCGTCTCCGATTCACAACAGTGACTGTACCCTGTCCCAACAGTCCCCAAAGCGCACAGGGCAAAGGTGACGGCTTCAGCCGCAGTTACTCGGCGCCTCATGGCGTAGGCTCCTCACCACCACCCAACTGCCTGAGGATGTTCTCATCTTAATTAGGTTGTATCGCAGCAGCCAAAACAAATTGTGTTCATCAGGTATATCGGTGAAAGGAAGGAGAGGGAACGGGGTGATGAATGTAATTTAATGGGGAATGGGGAGGAAATGGGGGTAAATGCATGTACAAGCGCGGTGATTGCAAGCTCGCTCGGGAGAATGGAAGATAGTTTCTGATTGGGTGATTACTCGCCGTGCAGCGGCAAAGGAATTGTTTGTGACCCGCCGGGATAATTGGTGAGTAATGAAAGGATGGTGGCCTCGGAGTTAAACTGATTTGTTTGTTTGTTGCGTCATTCAATGGATAGCGAGGACGAGGGGCCGAGGCGCTCCCAAAGTTCAGCGATCTTTCTCCTCCTCTCATTCGCTCACTTTTTCTCTATCTTTGTTCTTATTTTTCTCGTGCTCTTTCTCTCTTCATCTATATATTTTTTCTTCTTTTTCTATTCTTCATTTTCTTTTTTTTATTTTCTACGTTTTCTCTCTCCCTCGCTTCCCTTCCTCCTTCTCTCCCTTTTCTCCTTTCATTACCTCTCTTTTCCTTTCCCTCGCTCTCTTCCTTCTCTCGCACTCTTTCTCTTTTCTTCTCTCCCTTTCTTCCCTCTTCTCACTTTCCTTCCCTTTCTCACGCCTCTCTCTCTCTCTCTCTCTCTCTCTATTTTCACATTTCCAGGATTCCCAGGAGATAGGAAACGACTGGATTTTTCTAATCGGGCAGATCTGTCTTGCCTAAGATCCTGTAATGACGGGGGGAACTCAGGTCTCGGGATTATCTTAGTGAATGTCAACAGTTTTTCCTTGTCGCCAGGATTTGCTTTATCACGTGCCCTGACCCTCTGATTTGTTCCACTTACGTCATCCTCTGGCTCCCAAAATATATTTTCATTAAGAACATAAGAATGAAGGAGACGTCAAGAGACCATAAGGCCTACACTAGGTAGTTCCATGTCCATTACCACCTTTCATACCTATCCATAAAGTTATCTACCCTTCTCTTAAAACGACTAATAATTTCAGCGCTCACTACATGGTTACTAAGTCTATTCCATTATTTAACCACTCTACTGGGGAACCAGTTCTTGCCTATTTTATTCACTCATTTATCTATTTATTCATTTATTTGCTTGTTTGTTTTTTTGAGTCACGAGGCAGTCAAGAAGTGAAGTGGGTGCTTTGGTGTCCGGGTAAATCACAACGTTATCCTGGAAAGTGTTTTGCAGCATTTTTATCATTACCAAAGGCTTTTGGACAGGGAAGTTACCGCGAAAGACTGATGGGAGATGGAGCAAACGTGTTTCTGACTGGACGCAGCGGTATGGGAAGCGTGTAAGAGGGAGACCAGACAGAAATTGGAGAGACGAGACTTGGAAGTTTGCATGAGTGACGAGGCAGGTGTTGGCGTAGTTGTGCGAGTCATGGAATGGTATGACAGAGACCTTTGTTCAGCAGTGGACTTGACTGATTGATTGACTGATTGAAAGGCTTTTGGAGTGATAAACCCCTCTAATCAATCAGTCTTTCAGAGTCCACTGTTGAGCAAAGACCCCGGCCTCTTCCACGGACCGCACGAAATCATTCAAATCCTTGAGGTTGAGTCCCCAAAGGTGAATCAAATAAATTTACGTCATCGTAGCGGAAAGGTCAACTTCCTAGGTACCGAGGGGGTGTCACGGAGATGAATAAAATCGCCTGGCATCTGCCAGAATAAAAATGACAAAGATGTTATGGAAAGCCTCGGAGATGGCTTGGCGGCAGCCAGGACAGAAGTGACAAGTGTCATCCGGTGCGAAGGTGGTGAATCGAGCTGACTGTAACCCATTTCCGGACGAAGGGGAAGCCACAGACATGAATAAAATAGCCTGGCGGCAGAAGGAATGAAATGATAAGTACCACCCGGTACTGGCAGGTGATGGGAGGGGGGTATGAGTTCACAGGGGAGGTTGGCCCCTTGTGTTTTTTTTTTCATGAAAACGCGTCATTTGCATACTTAGATTCCATACCCGCTCCATCATTGAAATCCCAACTCGCTTCATCTGGTATTTGCATAACTAAGTTTTCAGAGTTTTTGTTCGTCTGGGACAGGTGTCAATAACCAGGGCAGTTCGTGGTGGAATAGAAACGAAAAGCACACGCCTGGATGCGCATAGCCTCGGCCGAAGTCGTCGCCCGCCTTTGACGACTGTGACTGCTGGAATCGAACTTGAGGCCCCGCGTCGAGAGGAGCTTGGTCGAAACAGACCTGACACTCAGCATGCAAGAGATGGTAACGAAATGAGTTTGAATCTTTCATTCGGTCTTGCTTCCTGCCACGATCATCATTATAATTATCTCCCCCGTTTTCCTCCGAAAATGTTCTCACCTCTCCACTCCGGTCCTCTACGAACACCTCTTCCCTCTTCTCCTTTCCTCCTCCCTTTTATCCTTACCTCTCTTCTTCCTTCCTCTCTCCTCTCTTCCTCAACCCTCTTCTCCTTTACTCTCTTCTTCCTTCCTCTCCCCTCTTCCCCTTTCCTCTCTTCTTTCCTTTTCTCTCTTATTCTTACCTCTTCTTTCCTTTCCACTCCACCCATCCTTCTCTCTCGTCTCTCTCCTCTCTTTTCTTTTCTTCTTCTTTCCTATTTTCTTTCGTCTACGTGTCTCGACTTTACCCCTCAGTCCTCCCCTTCTTTTCAATAATCCTACTCGTATCCACTCACCCATCCCTCCCTCTCTCGTGTTTTGCTACTTCGAGTTTAGTCCTCGGAAATGCCTTTCATTGGATTACCTGCTCCTCGAGCCCCCTCCTCCTCCATCCCCCTAAATCCCTTACCCTCCCTCCCCCCACACTTCCTTCTTCCCGCCCACATTCACACCCACTTTGCACTCCTCCTCCCTTTCCTCCCCCATTGCCTACCCCGCCTCCCTCGCCCCTCCAGGCCCAGTTTCCATCTCCGTCTTCATTTAGGCTCTGATGAGCTGTGTGAAGAGTCTGAAATCTTCTATTACTTTCCGTGTGGGTTACCCACGTCCGTCGTTCGATCTTCTTTTGTGAATACACGAAATTAGTCGTGCCAAGGCGCATGTGTGTGTGTTTGTGTGTGTGTGTGTGTGTGTGTGTGTGTGTGTGTGTGTGTGTGTGTGTGTGTGTGTGTGTGTGTGTGTGTGTATGTGTGTGTCTCTGTGTGTGTGTTTGTGTGATTATCACCATTTCCACTATCACCACTGTTTCTTTAACCAACCACAGCCTACCCTACTCCGCTGCGTTTGCAAATCGGTGCAGTATCCGGGAAAAGATGCTGCCGGCGCCTCTGCTTGGGACATAAGCGATGCCAAAGACTGGACCAGTGCCATATCAGCAAACTCCCATAAACTATGGCCCCGCTCCCCAAAACTCGCCCCCTGCATCCCTCAACCCCACTTTGCAGTTGACTGTAGCCTTGCAGCATCCTTCTGATTACGACAACCAGTGTTGCACCCAGCAAGGACTCCTCGATGATAGGGAAGTTTGCAGAAGACACATGGCAAAGGTGGACGAAATCGTGTGACTCGTAGAAGAGGGAGCACTATTTTCATTTTATTCTGGCTACCGTTTGGCTATCCCACTCCTTTCCGTGATGCCGCTCCTGGTTAGGAAATAAGTCCTCTGGACAGTATCCCGGGAGACCACAAAAGACCAGGCAAGACAGGGAAAGTTGTCTAAAGTGAGAAACAAGATGGAAGGGGAAAGGGGCAAAGCGCGCATACAAACTCGCAACTACAAACTCAATTCCAATACCCGGACTTTACCCGGAACCAGACCAGACTAGACCAGACCCGGTCCCTGGAACGGCCTAAAAAACAAGAACAGAAGGAACAAGAAACGAGGTAAGTGCAGGTTTAGGTGCTAGTGTAGGTGTAGATGTGTGTGTGTGTGTGTGTGTGTGTGTGTGGATGTGTGTCTATTTGGGCATATATATATATATATATATATAGAGAGAGAGAGAGAGAGAGAGAGAGAGAGAGAGAGAGAGAGAGAGAGAGAGAGAGAGAGAGAGAGAGAGAGAGAGAGAGAGGGAGAGGGAGAAAGAGAGAGTACGAGTTTATGTAATTTGAAAACACGCCTTCCACAGGCGTGGAGGAGAGAGGACAGGCTCGGTAGTCGTGCCCAAGTCTCCGTTGTACCTCCTCGTACTCCTCCTCCTCCTCCCTGGGAACAATAGGGCGACAGACTTCCGTCACGTCGGCAGAAACGAAGCTCATGAAATAATAGTCCCGTACCAAAGGGCCCCCCAACCCCCCCCTCAAAAAAAGGGGGGGGGGAGAGAAGGAAGAAGGATTAAGCCTTTGAGGCCACTTCGACTGTGTATCCGCCCTCGAACTCCTCCTCTTCTTCGTCTTCGTCTTCTCCCTCCACCATTCACTACTTCTGCCCACCCCTGGCGTTCCGGTTTCTTTCATGGTCTCTATAACGGTTCCTTTGATAAAGATGCACACATTTTCAGATAATAAATACGGAAGAGGCCTTTAACAATGGTTCCCCGCTAGGTGGGAGAGCAAAAGAGAGAGAGAGAGAGAGAGAGAGAGAGAGAGAGAGAGAGAAAGAGAGAGAGAGTGAGGGAGAGAGGGAAGAATTGAGGGAGAGAGGGGGAGAAAGGGAGGTAGAGAAAGACGGTGAGAGAGGAAGGGAGGGAGAGTAAAAGTGGGAGGGAGGGGGGAGAAAGTAAGAGAAAGGGAGAGAGGTAGAGAAAAAGGATGAGAGGGAGGGAGAGGGAGAGAAAGAGAGTTCAACTCGAAGGCATCACATTACCTGATCCATGGCACCTTGAAAGACTCCTTCACCTCCACCTTCTCCTCCAAATGGGGCCACTGATCCACATACCTGCAACACAAAATGAGATACAATTAGCTGCAGCCCGGTAACCGTCGTAAAGAAAGACTGGACCCCCACACCTCTGCGGACAAATAAGGGCCCGCAAGGGTTGCGGCAATGTCTATTCTTCACCGCAGGGGTCCAGTACATCTATATATACTGTATACAAACCGTTCCACAAATGCTGATGACAAGGACGCCCACCGTGAGCCCCCCGCGTGACCCCAAGATTTAGAGAAGTTTGCACGAGTGACATGGCAGAGGTTGAAAGACGTTGCGAGTGGCCTTTCTTCAGGAGTGACATCCGAAAGGGTAACTGGTTGACCTAAGATGATCCAGGTGAGCCAGAAAGGCGACTATCACAGGGACAGGTTGGTGCCACGTCTGCGGTGCCAGCGAACCGGCCGCATCACAAAGGCATCACGGTCCAGCTCGCCTATGTCAGTGATGATGATAATTACACACACACACACACACACATAGAGACACAGAATGTATATATATACATACATACACACACACACACACACACACACACACAGAAAGAGATAGAGAGAGAGGGGGGGGAAGGGACGAGAGGTTTAGGACGGAGAAGTGAGAGGCCGCGTGAGGTGCGAGAGGCCCCGGGAAAAACCGTGAGAGTCTGTACTCGTGGGTGACACCAGAGGACGTTTGGCGGAGGTACGGAGGGAAAGGTTATAGACTGTGAAGTGGGAAATCCTTCATTGCCTTCAAAGACACATCTCACAATTTAAATCTTGAGGCCGAAAGAGAGGAGGTAGAAATCGAAAACCAAAAGAGAAAAGTCGAGATAAACGAGCTGAGGTTCTGGAGAAAAAAAAAAAGAGTACGTATATGGGTGAAAGAGAGGAAAAAAGAGAGGATATGAAAAGAGAAAAGAAAATGGGAAACAGAAGAGGGATAGATAACTGAGTGAGGAAGATTGGAAACTTGGGAGAGAAGGGAGGCAAAGAAAGAGCAGAATAATAAAGAGGCGAATATATGGGAGAAGAGAAGGAAAAGAGAGGATAGGAAAGAGGAAGGGATGACGAGGATGAGGATGAGGAGGTGGGGACTAGGGTGGGGAAGGTGAAACCAATGATTTGGGCGAGGCGAGGTGAGCAGAGGAGGGATGAAGAAAAGAAATAAGAAGAGAAAGGAGGGGAGAGGAGAGGAGAGTAGGAGAGGGGGAGAGGAGGAGAGGGGAAGAAAAGGAGAGATAAGAGGAGAAATGGAGAAGAGGGAAGGACGCGAGAAAAGGATGAAATGTAAAGATGGAGTGGAGGAGGAGGAGGAGGATGGGAAAAGATGGGAGAAGATTGGAATGAAGGGAGAGGATGAGGAGGAAGAGAGGACTTGGGGAAAACAGGGGAAGGACTGGATGCTTGACGAAAGAAGCACAAAAAGAAGCAGCAGCAGGACGATTGACGAAAGAAGAATAAAGAGAATAAAAGAAAGAAGTAGAAGAAGAATGAGAAGAAGAAAAATAAAAGAAAGAAGAAGAAGAAGAAGAAAAAGAAGATAAACAAGAAGAAGATATAGATGGAGAGACTGGGGAGGGAATTGCGAGAAGAGGATGAGAAGGATGGCATTAAGGAAAAGAAAAGAAAAGAAGATTAATTCAGATCACGAGACATTACGATTCTTCTGAGCAACAATCACAAGTCTGTCGCCACCTGGAAGAGTCACGCGCGCGGCTGCACGGGAGTAGACAGCCCGACGGTTGCCAGGACAAGAGTAACAAGCGTCACTCATGACGTGCAGCGGAATAAAATAGGTTGGAGGCAGATGTTAGATTAAAGTGCCACCCGCTGCGGAAGCTATCCTGTACGCCATTGGACAAAACGAGACAGGAGAGAGAGTGAGAGAGAGAGAGAGAGAGAGAGAGAGAGAGAGAGAAGTACTTCCTGCCCTCCCTATAACTTCCTCGTGTACAACAACGACCTGTAAGTGAAGCCGCCAGATGACGTCATCAGGCGTCGCCCCTTCATCAATGACGTCACGCGGCACTGTCGCCAAGTGACACACGATGCGCGGTCGTCCTTCGATTTTAATACGCGTGTGTTTGTCGCCAAGCGATGTCACGAACGGACGCCGTTCTCATACCAGACGATTTCATTCGGCGGGGGGGATGCCTATTCGTTCTGCCAACTAATTCTCCTTCTGCACCGGGTGGTCCTTGGGTGACGCCATGCGACTTTATTCACTTCAGTGGGCCCTCCCTCCTCCCTCCCTCCCTCCCTCCCCGGTAACGAAACCTGCACCCAGAACTAACGACAACCCTGAGATGTTGGCTCCTTACTGGTAATAACATACGAAGGTCGTTCAAGTCACCAGTCACCACAACGTTTTCTTGAAGCGGTTGTGCCTAAAGACAGGAGTCAAAGTCATCAAGGCAATACCTGAATAGGAACTGCAAATTCCACTTTCGGAGAAAAAAATCCGAAAGTGGGATTTACAGCTCATTTTACAAATGCGTTGGAACATTTAACTCGAAGGTAAATGAGTAATAAATTGTAATAAGTAAGGAAAACAAGTAAAGACTGGGTATTCTCCAGGTGTTGGTACACTAACGTCCTTCAAAAGTCGCCAACTTCTGTCACGTCACTCCTAACTTTTCTATCTGGCCTTCCTCTTCCACGTCCTCCATGTCCTGAAGCAAACTCCTATACTAGGGGTGGGCAAGCCTTGGCACGCGTGCAAAACCTGGCACACTAACGACTTTTTTCCTGCACGTGAAACCCAGAACTCATCTTAAAACAAATAACTAATAAATCTCCAACTATTTTTGTATGACCATTAATAGCCGCATGCTGCGCTGCGCAGCGGATTGGGGCCCTTATAGGAAGTAAAAGGAGGGGGCCCATACTCGTATGTAGGTCTATAATTGTATTCCATTGGCGCGCGAAAAATATTATATCAAAGATTTAGGTGACTTTGACACCCACACTTATAAAGGTTGGCCCCCCCCCCAAGACGATACATTGTGTCGTGAGACCCAAACGCCTTTCGTGAGAGACCACACTACGAGCAACTTCCCACCTCGATGGAGGTCGGTCCTTTCCCTGGTCCTCCTCCATGCGGAGGCCGAGGTGCTCATTAGCATCCTATTAACACTGGGTCCGCACCAGAAGCTTCCTCGTTTCCCGCGCCGCTCGCAGGCGACTATGTAACAAAGATCACTCACACAAGGAAGAGGAGGAGGAAGATGAGGCGAAAGAGGTGGTGGAGAAAGAGGACGAAAATGATGAGGAGAAGGTGGTGGGGGAAGGAGGAGGAGAAGTAATGAAGGAGAAAAGGAAAATATTTTCCGATCATGAAAAACCGCTGATGTCACACTTCTTTGTTTGATAAATCATAAAAATAAGCCTGAAAAGCCCTTTTCTTCAAACCAAAATTCTAAAAGCCTTTACTAAACGCAATTTATAGAATCCCTTTCCTTATCCTAATTTCTGGTTGAAAGCCTTCTTCTTTAAGCCCAATTTCGTCAGAAGAAGGCCCTGCTGCAGTCTATTATTACGAAGAGCAATAAAATGTATTAGCAGTACAAACTACGAGATGGACTTTTCTTCGTTCTTCCCGCTCCGGGAAGCGCTGGAAAAAAAGGGAGGGGGGAATCACCTGCAGACACCACGACCGGAAAGAAAAAGACTTCCTTCGGGAAAGGCGGCGTGCCAGATACTCTGGACCTTAGACGACGAACATGAATGCAGAACTATAGTGATTCTCACACTCTCTCTCACACACACACACATGCGCGAGCGCTCGTCCGTAAAATGGTCTGGTGACTTCTACCATGAGGACCAGTCACCAGGATCTCACACATGCACTCTGCCCTTTGCCAAGTCAAGACATGACTAACCCGACCCGGACCGCTCGCGAATTCCCGCAGTCTCCGCTGGTGCCGGAGCTATTGATTCCTGAAGAAGGAGGAGGAGGAGAAGGAGGAGGGTCTTGAGATTTCTTTATTTTTCCGGAGGCCTGCGGACATCGTCACACTAATCTCGATTCCCTCACAGTCAATCATGAACCACTCCAAGTCCACTGCTGAACAAAGGCCTCTCCGAACTTCTTTCACGTGTCGCAACTGTCACCATGTCACTTTAACCTTATCAATCTCGCCTCTCCACCTCTCGGGCTCGTAGATCAATTGTCAAACCATTCCAAGTCCACTGCTGAACCAAGACCTCTCCTAACCTCTTCCATGAGTCTTACAACTTTGCCAACCTCTGCCATGTCACTCCTGCAAACTTTTGTATCTCGTCACGGATAATGTTTAAATCCTTCCATTCACTGACAATGTTTAAAATTTTTCTTCAAGCTAACATCCGAAGATTTCATTCAGCTGGAGGTTGTTTGAGCCTAGGTAAATAAAATCGCCTCCCGTTAGCCAACTTCGCATCCTACCATTTGCCACATTCACTTCTGGGTGGCACACTCGATTCAAAATATGTTCGGAATAGGATAGGAAAATATTATATATATCATATTAAACACACACACATACACATACATGTACACACACACACATATGCACATACATACATGTACACACACACACACACACACACACACATATATATATATATATATATATATATATATATATATATATATGCAAAAATATCACAAACCCACGTGATCCAATAAAATACTGAAAACCACAAAGGAAACCGGAAAAGAAACTAGAATTCTAGTTTCGTCTTTGGTTTCCTTTGTGGTTATCAGCAATATATATATATAGACAAAGGAACAGGTACACCCTCACCACTTTCATTTCCAGCTACGACCTAAAGACACATGTCTCCCACATTGCAATCCATCAGCAACTATATATATATATATATATATATATATACATATATATATAAATATATATATATATATATCAAATCAAATAACGTAGGTGTCGTAGCACACGAATAAAATAAAACTTAAACCCACTCTCGGAGAAAGATAAGCTGAAATACAGAGTAAACCGTATATTTCGACCACTAACTGTGGTCCTCTTCAGCAGTTACAATTATAGGGTACATAGACAAAGGGTTATATACAGAGGAGGAAGTAACATTTGGTACTCAGTTAGCCTCAGGTCACTTGCCCTGAGGCTTACTGAGTTCCCCAATGTTACTTCCTCCTCTGTATATAACCACTTGTCTATGTACCCTATAATTGTAACTGCTGAAGAGGACCACAGTTAGTGGTCGAAATATAAGGTTTACTCTGTATTTCGGCTTATCTTTCTCCGTGAGTGGGTTTAAGTTTTAATATATATATATATATATATATATATATATATATATATATATATATAATATATATATATATATATATACATACATACGCACAAACACATATAGACCCCGTACTTAGAAACAAAGACAATTGCACACTACGACGGTACTATGACGAGCAGCTTTTGAAACTTCCCGATCTTCTTTCCTTCCTCGTACGCTCTGTTACCCCCCAACCATCTCCTTCACACACACACACCTTACGTCCCCCTTCAACTGCCCCCCTCCTTCTCCGACCGAAATCTTCAAGGCAAGTATTTAAAACTTGGCGTAACTCCTCCCTAAACTTCGTCGCGTTCTCTCTCCCTCCTTCCCCCCCAATAAGCAAGTCTTCATCCGTTCTTCAACGTATCACGATCTCCCGTACAGGATCATATGTCATTATAGATGATCCTTAACCGGAGGAGATTTTACTCAACAGTATTCTCTCGCAGTTTAACGGTTCGGGCAAATCTCTATCAACTTTGCGGAGAACCTTTTCGTATATACTTTTTTCTGCCTGTCCCCAGGCGATGCTATTCGACTGGGCGATTCCCACCCTCCTATCGTTCAAAGAGTTAAAAAAAATTGTGCCACTTGTTCTGTGCTGCCCATTTTGTGAACTACTCAGTTACTCCCCTTTTCCTTTGTGTACAGATATCTGATGTAAGCCAAGGACTACATATTATATATATATATATATATATATATGAGAAAACATTTTGATGTGAAGTCACGGGAACAATTTATTGTAGCCCTGCAGTCATGTAGAACTTGCCAAGTAAAGCGTTATTACTATTCTCAACGCATGAACTACTCCGAATCCAATGCTGAACAAAGGCCTCTCCAAACATCTTCCATGGGGCGCACGCGGATGACACAGCGGCATTAAACCGTGAACAACATGTATGTAGAGTATGTGTCGCGTAAATGTTGGCACATTTCATATGGCACTCTGGCATTCTAGCTTTATCTTTCACAAAATCCCTTCTAGATGTGCGCTGCGGCATCATTGCAGTGGTCTTTTTTTTTGACAGAGTACATTTCCCTTCCCCCTCTCTCTATATATAAAACAACAATAACACCTATGGGGAGCCAACGTCGTACAAAAAGCTATGTGACATTGTATTAGCACACTACTGTACCCTCGATATATAGTTTCCTTTGTTAGCAAAACTGAGATAACTATAAGCAGTCCTGACACCTTGGCATGGATAATATTGACCAACTGTACCTCAAGATTTTGACATACTTGATATGAAAAATAAAAATAAATGTGAAGAAAGGTAATAACAATAATGCTATCCCTGATATAAGATTGCAAAGACCACTCCCATCCGTCCAAGAGAAATGCTGTTTCATGTACGCCAACCTCTAGCGTTCGCCTCCCTCCCTCCCTTCTTCCAGCATTTCCCCTGCCCCTTTCCCCTCCACCTCCCAACGCCTCCACTCCCCCCATCCCCAACAAGCGCCACCACCACTCCACTAGCGTCGTCTCCCCCGCCTCCTTCTCCACCCCGCTTCAACACTCGAGCCCCCCTCCCCCTACTCGTGGCTCACGCGAGCTGTTACAGATTCACCCTTCCATACCTCGTGCCACTGTTCCTTTTAGCCCGTATGCCGCCAGGTGGTTTCATTCATCGACGTGGCACCCCCTCGGCAGCGAAGGGGGTGGCACCCTTTCCGTGCCGGGGGGAAATTTGTCTTTATTCGTGTTGCCGTGGCACCCTACACACACACACACACACGCCCCCGCCCTTGGCAGCAAAGCAGTTTACCAGGGAATTATGGACTTGACCGATTTCGCTTTCTTCTGCAGCCAAGGCTCCCAGAGGTTCTGAAGACTTCTGGTGGTAATGATGGTGATGGTGGTGATGGTATTAGGATGTTCGGTGTGGTGGTGGTGGTGATGGTGGTGCCGACTATGGTGCTGGTATTAGGGTGTCAGGTGTGGTGGTGACAGTAGTGAGGTGGTGGTCATGGTGGTATGGTACCAGCTGCGGTGTTGGCAGTAGGGTGTTGAGCGATGAGTATTGAGTGTGGTGTTGATGGAGGAAGGGTCGTTTGTGGTGGCAGTAAGAGTGGTTCAAGTAGTTGTGGTGCAAATCACCAGATCATATCCTTAATTATTTCGTTGCGTTTTACGACTACGCCTGCATCCTCTCTACAGCCAGGAGGCGATTTATTTCATCCGAGGGTGACTCCCTCTCCAGACGAAATCTCTAAGCTTGTTTCAGTTAACCCAAGAACGATGGGATCAAACCACAATGGCGGAGGAGGAGCAGTGGGAGGACGGAGGAGGAAGAAGAAGAGGAATAATAAGAAGGTGATGAAGATGAAGAAGAAATGGAAGAAGAAGAAGAAGAAGAAGAAGAAGAAGAAGAAGAAGGTGATGAAGATGGAGAAGAAATAGAAGTAGAAGAAGGTGAAGGATATGAAGATAAAGAAGAAATAGAAGACGAAGAAATAGGGGGAGGGTAGGGCAATGGGCTACGAATGCAGAACATTTAAGGGAAAAAATCACAAAATTTACAAGTTACTATGAGTACAGACAATCATGCGCGCGCACACACATACACACACGTGTGTGTGATCCTCTGACCTCCCCAGCTAACGTCGTTATTACAGGTGTGTAACATAATCATATCGCTCCGGGAGTCTGGCCAATTACGGCGGAAACTCGAATATCACATCCAGTAGGGTTTCGAAACAATTACATAGGGGCCTCGAAAAACTACACGTCCCAGCCCGTTATGTATCTCATCCGGAGTTGCACGACTGACAGCATCGCGCGAGCGCGCGCGCACACACACACACACACACACACACACACACACACACACAAATAAGTGCACGCGCACACACAATGAATGCCCGATAACTTGGAAATGGAAGGGAAAGTGGGAGAGTCAGGTGAAGACGTGAGGAGGAGGAGGAGGAGGAAGAGAACAAGAAGAGAAAAAAGTAGAAGAGGAGGAAAAAGAATAAGGAGAATAATAAAAAAGAAGAGGAAGAAGGAGGAGAAGAAGAGGAAGAAGAAGAATAAAAGAGAAGAACAATAAAAGGAAGAAGAAGAAGAAGAAGAAGAAGAAGAAGAAAATGAAGAAGGAGAAGAAGATGAAGGAGAAGAAAAATAAAAAGGAACAAAAAAGGCGTGGGCCGAGGGGGACGGTAAAGGTGGTTAAATGAAACAATTAATAAACAGGGGGTGAGAGAGGGATGAGGCAGGAAATTGTGAGAAAGAATGGGACAGGAGGGCAAAAATACTGGGAATGATAGAAATTAAGCGAGGTAATTGTATTTGTGTCTCATCACCGATAACCAACGTTTCTATCCTTGGTGACAACATGCTGCCGAAAAGAGAGAGAGTCAAAGACGTGGTCTTGGAGAAATTTAACGAGAGCGGCAAAAAGGTGTGACAGTGGGCCTTAAAAGTGATCGACCTTTTTCTCCGAGTGGAAGTTACAAATAGGAGTTGGGAGGAGAATTAGGAAAGAGACAAAGGACAGGCTGGAGAAGAGGGGAGGGGATAAGACCCGGGAGAATGCTCCAAAAAGAGATGGGGAGTGGGAGGGGAAGGGGGAGACGGGGAAAGGGGAGAAGGGGAGTGCTCGGAGTGGGGGTGAACAGAAGTGGTGAGAGTTCGAAACAAAATGGTTTTTCAGTCCGGATTTTCTTAAAAAAAAAATCCTTCTTCCAGCTTCTCAAACTCTTCTTCTTAATCCTCATTCCCTCTCACCAAATGCCTTTCTTGTTACTGCACTCGTACCGGAAAAATGCTCAGGGCGATTGCCGCTCTGCGGGTACCCGGCTCAAAAGAAATGCACCCAAAAGCCAAAAATCATTAGCCATTCCATGTCCACTGCTGAACAAAGGTTTCTCTCAATGTCGTCCACGAGTCGCACGTATGTGCCAAGCCCCCCAACGGCACACATGCAAACTTCTCTCTCTCTCTCTCGTCTCTCCATCTGTGCCGGAGAAAGACTTGCAGCGCAGGTGCCCCACCCACACGGAGTGACTTCAGAAGCTACGACTGGAATGCAGGTCGGAGACACTCTCCCCACTCCGATCTCTCTTCCGGTCATCATCATCATCATCATAAAAAAAGGCACTGGCAAGAACAAAATCATAAAAGCTGTCGGCTTCAAGTTTACTAAAGAAACGTTTTACCCCTACTGGGACGCGGACCCTACCCACGGGGGGCACAAATGGAAGGTTCATGACTTGACCTGCCCGCCCGGTCACCGATGATAGGTTACCACCAGTGCCAAGTGACCCTTGGTGTGACTGACGCAGGAGCGCCCTCCCACAGAACCACCTCCGCCCTCGGGACCGGATCAACGAGACCGGCTCCTCCTTCACTTCTTCGTTCAGCGGTTCTTCAGGTCGCGAGCCACGGCCCCCCGTCCTGACCCATTGTGTTCCATCGGGTAACACCATCGACGTCCCTTTTTGTGGCGCGAGTCTTCCTTTCTCAATCGGTTTGCACCAACATATAAAGATGTGTTGAGGAGGAGAGGAGGAGAGGGTAGAAAGTGAGGGAGAAAGAGGAGGAGGAGGAGCAAGAGGAGGAGGAGAGGGGTGAAAGTAGGGAGATAGAGGAGGAGGAGAGGGAAGAAAATGGGGGAGAAAGAGGAGTAAATGAGGCTAAGAAGCTGAGGGGAAAAATTATTTGACAAAGATTTAATGGCGACGCCATGACGCGACAGAGAAAATAAAAATAAATATAGTCCAAAGCGGGACTGACCTATTCCTGACCTGACCTGGACTGCCCCCCCTTGGGCAGACTCCCCATTCTCCTACGTCTGCCCGTGCCCCGCTCGATTCTGGCAAACCAGTTTCCTATTCTTTCCTGTTACTTTTCCTCTCTCTGTGTTTGTTTGTTTGTTTGTTTGTTTGTTTGTGTGTGTGTGTGTGTGAGTGAGTAAGCATGTGTGCGTTGTCTCTAACTCCGTATGGGGTACTAACTACACAAGTTTTATGAACTCAATATTTTAGGGACCCTACAGACATCCCTACGGACCAGAGTCGCGCAGCATTCTTTCATGACTGGAGATTGATCTCTACATAGGGAAAATAGTAAAATAAAACTATAATATTTCATTCTTCTACCTTCCTTTACGACCTCTTCGATACTCTGATGCGACAGTGGACAAAAGCGCTGGTTATCATTGCTGAAAAACTATTAAACCTTCTTTTCTCCTCCGTCTTTCAGGAGTGACATGACTGCTACGGCTAATAGTAGTTGCACTCTCCCGGTTCTATCTATTGTACAGTGATGATAATAATGATAATAGTAATAAAACAATTACAAATATATTAATAAAAACAATTATAGATACATTAATAAATAACAAAAAAAATTACATTAATATACAATACTAATACTGACAATTCTAATAAGAATAATACCAATATTAATTACATTAATAATAATAATAACGATGATACTTTAGTAACAATCTAATACTAATAAAAATTCAATAATAACATTCAGTTTTCCTCGCCTCCGCTAACCGACTAGCAAGTGAGAGGAAGAAGAACCCCTGGTAGCAGAGAAGGCGGCTGGGAGGCAAAACTGAAGTCATTCTCAGCAGGTCTTTTCCCCGACTACTGGGGATTTCATATTTTATCTAAAATAATATTAACGTTGTGGTTTTGCATATATTACATGCGTTTTTTATTATCATTCACCTATATCATAAGATTGGGTCAGGTTAAGATTCGGTTAGTGAAGTGCCTCCGAAGACGGGGGTGGGGAGACCCGGTGGGAGTTTTGCCCCCGCATGCCATCTAATCCTAATTTCACGCCTCGTAAAAAAAAATAATAATAAATAATAAAATAAATAAATAAGTATATATATAATAAATAAATTAAGAACTGTAGTACTAATAAGTAAAATAATGATAATAAGATAATAATAATGAAATAAAAAGGGACAACCACCGACTTTGAGGTTTTGGGCGTCCGTCCGTCTCCTGTTCTCGCCACGAACACGTTCAATAAACACACAAGACCCACTGACTGACTCACACATGCAGACTCAGTCAAATATGCACACAAGCACGCAAGCGTCCACACATACACAACACACATGAATAAATACACTTACCTACAAACAGGCAGAGATGTACAAAGATACACTTTCTATTTTCTCTCTTCCTCTTTCCCTCCCCCCCTCTCTCTCTCTCCGTTTCACACGCACAAGCATATGGAAAAGCGCACACAAGTTCTTCCTCTTCTTTTTCTCTCATACACATACACACACACACACACACACACACACACACACACACACACACACACGAGCCCGCACTTTCACATGAAACAAGCAAACTTTCTCATACAATCATGTTCACGCAGGCTGGGGCACCCACATCCGTGTATGCATGTATTAAAAGAAAGAAAAAGGAGAAAAATAGCACATGCATGTAAAAGCGTCCGCACACCAATCAACTTACATACTCGTACACACACAAACACACATACACACACACACACACACACACACACACCCGTGGTACACATAACATCTTCTCGCCCGTCTGCTGTACACGCCAAACCTTTGACCTCTTATCTTTGACCTCTGACCTTGCTTGTGGGCCCCTCAGCGCCCCGAAAGACAAACTCTCACTTTCTCACGTCCATCATTAAGGGCGGTTACGAGCAAAAAATAGTCCGAGGTCACTGCAGGTCAGGTGCTCACGGCAGGAGGCGGTAAACTGCGACTGAGATCGTCCCCTCTGACCTGTGACCTGTGACCGGCAGCTGATGGAATCGAACGAGAGTCCGCGTGGTGTGAAGCACGATCGCAACCAACCAGCCACTGGGCACACTACGAATGCGCGACGAGTAACTACTTCACCCTACTTATTCAGCGCGGCAACATGGAGCCTACTTCGGGGTTCTGCATCTCCTCCTCGCTACTCCATTTCATTCAGCTGAGAAATGAGGTGGGTTTCGCCTGAAACCAACATCTCTACTGAACAAAACGCCTGCGGGCGGGAGAGAGAGAGAGAGAGAGAGAGGGGGGGGGGCGAAATATGAAATTCACTAAAGAGAACACGTAAGCAAACGACAAAGGACGTCACCGCAGGAAAGAGGTTAAGTTCTGCAACCTCCACCTACATTCTGGCCCCGCCACAACCTGCACCTGAGCCCAGATCACCTTCGAGGTTGTCAACACCTTCCAGGCGGGGCCGGTAAGGAGGAGGAGGAGGAGGAGGAGGAGGAGGAGGAGGAGGAGGAGGGGGAGGAGGAGGTGGGGGAGGAGGAGGAGGAGGGGGAGGAGGAGGAGGAGGAGGAGGAGGGGGAGGAGGAGGAGGAGGAGAAGCACTCATCACCGCCCTTCACCCCTCCGCTCCTCCTACTCCTCCTTTCACTTTCAGTCGAGACAGCACCACAAAACGAAATGGAGGAAGAAGAAAAAAGGAAGAAGAAAGAACGAAGAAAGAAGGAAATGAAAACGAAGAAGAAAGACCACACAACCTGCAAGCAAAAACCACACCGCCACAAATACAGAGAACACACACACACACACACACACGGTTATAAATTTCCCGAGACATTCTATCAAAAGTCGAGGACTCCGCATCGGCCTGAATGACAGGTTGGCTGGCTGGCACTCTCACGGGAGCAGGGTGGGAGTGGGATGGGGTGGGGGGTTTAACAAGAATATAACCTGTACGTACGTGGGAGAGGCAAACCTCCCCCCCTCGCTCACCCCGGGGAGCTTCTCTTGACACAAAACGGCTCGAAAACATGAACTCTTTCTAATGTGCGATCAATTGTGTGCCCACTCACACACTGAGACAGGATCCTGTATATAACAATTACGTAAAGACGCACACGCGCACACACACACACACACTGGCAACTCAACTCTGGTGACCAAAGAAGGTCGCACCATTACCCATAGATCGAGCCATATACGAGTCATGAACTCTCATCCGAGAGGGTAATAGCTGTCGATCACGAGACCAGCACGAGATCCAATACCGTGGCGAATTACTCTCACACACACACACACTGAAATCCACATAAAAAGAGACAGTAAAACTGGATAATGACAAAGATGAAAAAAATCAAGATAGGCACAAGTTTACAAGTTCTGTTTTATGCTGAAAGGCTGCGAGATCCTGGGTTAGGTCAAAATGGGTTATGAAAACAAGACTGAGTAATTCAAAGGAGGAGACGGACGGAAAATATGGAAGACAAGAAGGCACTAATATACATACACAAATATGCATACATGCGCGCGCGCACACACACACTATATATATATATATATATATATATATATACACACACACATGTATATATTAGAAAATGAAGAAAATTATAGCTAATTTTGTTTCCCAAACAGGGAAATGTACATATGAAATAGATTGCGGCAACAAAGACAACTGACCACAGATTGTGGCAACAAAGACAACTGGCCATTACGAGATTGGACAAAACCAATTGGACGCTACAAGACGAAACAGAAGTGGAATGACGCCACAAAAGTACAGTCGCACGACTCACAAAAGCGGGTAGAGGCCTTTGCTCAGGAGTGGACTCCGACCGACTGATGGACCGATCAAATGGTTAACTATCCTCTGTGAGCCGCCTGGTGATTTTATTCAGCCAAGGGAAATCTCTCCAGACGCCGAAGCCTTACGCACGCACCCATCGCAATACAAACCTGGATGGGTCTAGTGTAGAGCACCTGTACTTAGGAACATAAACACACAAGAATGAAAGAGACGGCAAGACCATAAGGTGTACACTAGGGAGTTCTATGTCCATTACTACTTTTCATTCCTACCCATAAAATTCTCTAACCTTCTCTTAAAACAACCGATAGTTTCAGCGCTCACTACTAAATGGTTACTAAGTCTATTCCATTCGTTAACCGCTCTTTTGTAAACCAGCCCTTGCCTATTTCGTCCTTAATTTTTTCCAACTTAAATCACCTATTTAGTATACGAGTCTAGTGTCAAGCAACCGTTCTGTATTCTTTACCTCCAAATATACCTGAATCCGATACATGTATACGTGTAAAATGGGAACCCATGAGCAGGTGCTCAAGCACACACGCACATTCCTGCATGAACACACAATAGACGAGATGATGAAGAAGATACGATGGGGTGGGGAGGGGGAGGCAGGGGAGGAAGTTAAGAGGTAAAGGCGTTCCGAAGCAGGAGAGAGCACAGGATGGAGATGTGAACAATAACGATGAAGACGATGACAAATGGAAAAAAATGCGGGGAGGGGGAGGAGGGGGAGGGGAGCCCACAGGAGGTGAATGGAATGAGAAAAATGGAAGAAAGCTGTGATGAGCCGCCACACAACAACAAATGGAGAGCAGAATGAAGTGCGGATACATACCAGCAAGGCGGAAAGGGATGAAAAAGAATAAAGAAAGAGTGCAGAGAAGCAAACAGGGAATGGACAAGAGGGGAAAAGAAAGAATATCCTTCTTACTTATTTCTAGGTCCTTCTTACTTCTTCGGACTTCTGCCACGTGATTTTATTCACTATGAGAAACCTCCACCAAGGAAAGGTTAACTTTGCTCCATTGATCTCCTGAGCTTCGTATTTATTCTGGATGCCGCCAGGCGATTTTAATCAGCAGAGAGAAACCCCATCCACGGTGAGAGAGTTAAGGATGAAAATAAAAGTGGAGGGAAAAGAAAGCTGAGGAGGAGGAAACAGCAAATAAGAAAAATATGGAAAGATCAAGGAAAGGTGAAGAAATGCGAATGAGAGTGATTTATACATTACACACACACACACACATACACACACACACACATACACACACACACACACGCACAAGCCCTTCCAGTATGGGCCGGGAGAGGAGCAAGAGGTCATGAAATGAAAGCGAAAACTTCAAGGACGTCAACAACAAAATGAAGATGAGGAAGAAAAAAAAAAAGGAGAAAAAGTAGAAAAATATGAAGGAAAAGAAATTGAGGAAAGAGAAATAGAATAAGAAAAAGAAAAAAGAAAAAGAAATAGAAGAAAAAGAATGAAGCAGAAAAAGGGGGAGAAAAAATCCGTACAGATGGATTTGTGTCAAACATGTACAAATTTAAAACCAACTCTGACAGAAACGGGATCCCATGAGTGTAAACTGTTTCTGCATATTACAATATAGTACTTATACACACATGCACGGTCTGCATACAAGCTCTGAGCTATTATCTGTGAGGGTAACAGCTGATGATCTCATGTCCAGCACGTGATCTAAGACAATGTTGAATGACACACGGGTCTCGATCGACTCTGAATAGTTTCAAACCCGACTGCCCCCCTATCCCCCATCCCCCTCAGCTACATAAAAGGGTCCAAGCTTCGAACGCAACTACTCAGTGCCTCCTGCCGTAGGCTCTTCCTCACCAACGTCTTTGTTAGAACGTAGTCCGTAGTGAACGTCATCAGGTTGATGGAGTTGAACGCGCAGTCGCTTCTGTCAGGTGACAAGAGGTTGCCCCTCCTTGCCCCCCCAAACCTCCGCATCTTGCGAGAGGAACGAACGGTGACGCTCACTTCCCATGGGATGGATTTGGCGAGAAAAAAAAAAAAAAAAAAACGCCCACACCAGCCCACTACACATGCATATAACGTACAAAAGTAAAAATAATAATAATAATAATAATAAATAAAATAAAATAAAATAAAAATAAATAAAATAAATATAAATAAATAAAACACTGAGATCTATGAGCGAGTGAGTGACGGATGAAGAGGGAAAGAGGGCGAGAGAGACAGAGACAGAGAGAGATAGAGAGAGAGAGGGGGGGAAAGATAGGAAGAACGCAGGGATAATGGGAGAGAAGAGAGAAGGGCTGAGCGTGGAAAGAGAGAGGGAGGATGGGGGAGAGAAAAAGAGGTTGGGGGTAGGAGTTGGTGGGGGAGAGGGGGGTGCAGAGGTAGGAGGGAGAGGCAGGCAGGAGGCCTAGCAAGCATCTGCAACATTAAAGCGGCTGTGTTGGAAGCGCTGGGGGAAGGTGAGGGCGGGAGAGGTAGAGAGCGAGGTGCACGCACGCATGCACGCACGCAAGCAAGCACGCAGGCACATGGCAGAGAGGGAGATAGAAGGCACGATGCCCCAGCAAGTCCGCTGAAGGTCAGGCTACGTATCTTCCGGGGGACGGGAAGGAGGGAAAGGGGAGGGAAGTTTACAGAGGCCCATGACGAGGCGGATGTGGTGGGCGTGATGAAGTGTGGAGATCCACCACTGCGGAGGACCGGTGGAGGTGGACGAGGAGGAGGAGGTGTACGAGGAGGGGGAGGGTGCGGGGGGGGGAGAGAGAGAGAGGAGAATGAAGATCGACGCATGGGATGCGGGTGAACTGTTGTCCGTTTATTCAAATTTGGAAGAGATTCATTCAAAAAGCAAAATAATTCCACGTTAACCGTTAGTCTGATCCTTGGTTGAATGGACAGGTATGAAGGCGGAGGAGGTAAAAAGATATCCGCCATGTTAAACTGAACCAAGAATAACTGGGAAGGAGGACTCGATGAATGAATGAGCGAATGGACGAGTAAAAGAGAACCAACGCATGTGCGGATTTCAATTGCCAGGTCCGATGTACGAAGGAGATGCAAAAGACACACTTACATGCCGAGTACAATAGGTGGGTGGAAAGAGAAGGATGGGAATGGGAACTGGAATGGGAATGGGGATAGGGGCGGAGTGGGGATGAGGTTGGGAATGGGGGATGGAAATGAGGATAGGAATGGGGATAGGGGCGGAGTGGAAATGGGGGATGGAAATGTGGATGGGAATGAGGATGGGAATGAGGGTTGAATACGATTGGGAATGAGGGTGGGAATGGGGTGGGACTAAAGGTGGGAATGGAATGGGAATATGGTGGGAATAGGGATGGGAATAGGGATGGGAATGGGGATGGGGAAAGGAAAAGGATAGCCTGTCAGCAATAACCAGTTGCTTCTATCTTTGGGGTCAATATGACACCGAGGAGGTAAAGGCAGATATTGAAAGAGGGGCAGAAACTGAACGAAAGGGTAGCAGAAGTGACCAGAATTTCATTAGTGCTCCATTATTAGGAAGGGGCGGGAAAGGAAAAGGAAAAGGAGAAAGAAACTGGAAAGGGAAAGGAAATGGGGAAGGGAAAGAAAAGGGAGGCCACGTGAAGGGTAAGAGAAAGATGAAAGGGGAAAGGTAAGTGTTAGGGTGAGAGGGAAAGACGGAGGGTATGAGCATGTGTTGGGACTTGTCCAAGGCGAGAAGATCAAGAGAAAAGGGGAGTGGCTATGGAGAAGAGGTTAGAGAAAAGTAAGGATAAGAGTAAGGGTAAGGGTAAGAGTAGGGATAGGGGTAAGGGGAATAGGAAGAGGTAGGATAGGGAAATGTGTTGGGAATAATACTCGGCCAAGGTGAACACAGCAAGAGGAAAGGGAAGGGGGTGGAGAAAGGGGTGGGGAGTGTAAGGGTAAGGAAAGAGGAGGGTAAGGGGAAGGGGAAGGGAAAAGTGAGGAAAGGGGAAGGGCCAGCACCTCCTCAGTGTGTGTGGGGGGGGGAGGTCATGGGGGAATGGTAGTAACGAAAGAAGGAAAGCAGGAAAAGAAGAAGATAAGAAAGAACGAACTGTAAGAGGAGAAAAGAAATCGAGATGCAGGTCAGTGTGCCAGGGGACCAGATGACGAGCCCACCAGTGCCATGCGAGGTGAGGTGGCACTCATTCCACCGCCCAGAGCCTCGGCTGGCACAGTCACGCTGCTCAGGAGGGAGGTTCCACCACGACCTGGCTGACATAGTACATAAGAATGAAGGAGATTGCAAGAGATCATAAGCCCTACACTAGGCATTTCCTTCTCCATTACCACGTATCATCCCTATCTAAACTTCTCTTTAAACAACCAATGGTCTCATCGCTCACTACACAATTATTAAGTCTACTCCTTTTATTACCCACTTGGTTGGTAAATCAGTTCTCGCCTATTTCCTTCACCTAAAAGGTCTGTGTGTGGGGGGGGGGAGCGCTCAGGAGGCAAGCCTTAACAACTTCAACACGGTAGGGTACTTTTCACACTATATCTTGTTCAGACAAAAGCTTGATTCTAATCAGCTGAGATGAGAGAAAGACTGGGTATGACGGGGGTCTCCATCGACCCTAATTCTTCTAGAGTGTGAAGGTAAGAACTGGTTTACCAACAGAGGGATTAACGAATGAAATAGACTTAGTAACCATGTAGTGAACATTTGCACTATTGCTTGTTTGAAGAGGATGGGGATGATAGGTGGTAATGGACATGGAACTACCTAGTGCAGGCCTTATGGTCCCTTGCAGCCTCTTCCATTCTTATGTTCTTATGTTCAAGACAGCATGAGTTCTTAGGTCGAAAAACAAACTTGCGATCTGCGTCACGTCAAGTTACGCCAGATGGTCACGTCGCGTCACGCGGCAACGGATACGTCAAGAAGAACCGAACCGTATCAATTTCTGGCGCTATTCCCATTCACACGCGCGCGACCGCACGCACACAAACACACGTTCATGTATACATACGTATACACGAGTAGATCCTCTCCCCCTAAATCAAGCTCTTCTTATCTAACAATACACACACACACACGCGCGCGCGCAAACTCATAGCAGCCACAACAACATAAAACCACAGGGAGGGAGGCTAATTCTCAGGCGTATTATAATACAAGTCTCTAATTATTTTCCCGATACAGTTATTTGAATATGAAACTCCAATTTCTTTAGTCCCTAACTATAACAAGCCCTTACTACCATACTTTGGGAAAGTTTATTCTTAAGCGGTCATCAACCATTCGGAGTCCACTGCTGAACAACGGCATCTCCCAACCTTTTCCACGTTCCGCACGGCTGTGCCAACCTCTACCACACCACTCCTGCAAACTTCGCCGTCTCGCTTCACCTTGTTTCGGTCTTCTTTCTCTTCTGACTTTGTCGTCACGCGACTTTCATTCAGTCCTACAAGTACTTTATCTGTTGTCCTCCTTTCCAGTTCTGTGCAGAGACGTGGAAATGGGTGGGGCAAGTACAACCCACGATGGGTTCCCCCTAAACCCACAACCACCAGGGCAGCAATCGACGTAATGGAGGCAGCCTGGCGGCCAATGTGGGCGTCCCTTCTTTCTTATCTTGAGCAACCCAGGGCAACATTCGAAAATAACGTGAACGAAAATAAATGACAAAAAATGATGAACAAATACGAACCCTACGTCCGCAAATAGAATTTCAATTTTTTCCTGGACGTTCTTGTTGGACACTTAAATTTAGTCTCTGGCATACCTGAGAATTTCACTATATTGTGCATATGTATGTGTGTAGGCGTGTGTACGTATGTGTACACTCGCGCACTGTGTATGTGTGAACATTTTGTGCGTGTGTGTGTTTCATCACTGTCTTGCTATCACGTGTTGGACTCATGATCGACAGCTATTAACCTCCCAGAAGAGAGCTCAGGGCTCATACATGACCAATCTATGGGTAATGATGTGACCTTACACGCGCGCGCGCGCACACACACACACACACACACACAAATCCCCACCCACGAGATTTGGAATAACGACTCGCAGCGCAGCGATACTGAAATTATTTCAGTCCTGGGCGGGATTCGAACCCGGACCGCTGTAGTGGCGGCCGGGAACTCTACCAATATGTGTGTGTGTGTGTGTGTGTGTGTGTGTGTGTGTGTGTGTGTGTGTGTGTGTGTGTGCGCGCGCGCAAGCATCCTCGAAAACGTAGGCAATAGGGAAAAGAAGGAGGGGGGTGGGGATGGGATGGACTCCCGAGCTGAACAATATATAATCACCCCCAACACCAAAATACCCACCGCCTCTAACTGAACAATATGATGATATCCAAATACCAAAGGTTGATCCTGAACTTCTTACCTCGCAATATCCCTCGCCTCCCTCTTCCTGCCCCCACCCTCTCCGTCGTTGTCCTTCCTCCCACCCACACCCTCCCAAGTGGCCAACCCACCCGTCCCTCATCCTCCCTAGGGAACTCGTGAGCTGATCCGTCCTTGCCTCTTCTCCAGGATCCTCCACCGTGTCTGGCTTCCACGCCTACGGAGCTCCCGATACGAACCCGGAGACAGAAACAAAACGAGGACATTTCCACATCCTGTTCATTGTTTATTTGTCGGAGATCACGAAGAAAAAAAAATGTGACGAAATGATGAAAAACTGTAATTCACTGACCACCTATCTGGCAATGTTAGTGAGGAAATTTTCCGCCAGATGATGATGATGATGATGATGATGATGATGATGATGATGATGATGATGAGCGGAGTTGCAAAAGATAATGATACATTGCAAGCACTCCTTTGTTTTGCGACACTGATGTCACAAGCGAGAGCAATCTGCCCCTCCCCAACCCAACACCCCCTCCCTACAGTGCTATTCAACACGCATTTCCACGCATCCCTGAACACACATTCCCTCTCCCCAAGGAAAAAATCCCCCATGAACCCCCAAAAAATCTCCTAAGTAAAAAAATCCCCATTATTGCTGTTAACTGGATTAACATAACTAACTCTTACTCTTCACCTTTGACTGCTTTCATGTATCTTAGGAGGAATATTTTCCTTCGGGGGATTATTTTCTGCCACCCATTTCGCCACCCCCTCCCCGCCCCATCCTCACGCTGTACCCTGACCTCTATAACCAGCTGAATAAAACATCTTGGAGACAGATGGAACAGATGGATCAGTAACACAAAGTCCATAAGGATGAAGTCCCCGATAAATTTTATTTTCGCTACCGAGGGGCGTCCGCCAGAATACACCCGACCCTGAAAGAAGGGAATACTCCAACTTGGAACATTTCCTCAATGGCTGGTACTCACAGAAGAACCCCACCTCCATCTTTCTCCTCCTTTACCTTTCTTCCTCCTCCTTCACCCTTCTTCCTCCTCCTCTTTTTCTTCCTCTTGTGCCCACTCCTCCTTCTTCTTCCTCCTCCTCTTTCCTCCTGTGCCACAGAGGGCCTCCACGGACGCGTTTCATCACTCCAAGAGCTCCTGGTCTTGACGTCCAACACGGCCAAGTCTTTCTCCTTTAATATTCCTGAATGACTGTTTCCCGATTTTCATACTTTGCTCCAGGCAGCACACATGCCCATGCCCTTCTTCGGATTAACCCCTCCCGTACCGGGTGGCATTTTTCCTTCTGCCTGTCGCCAGGCGATTTCATTCATCTCTCCTGGTGCCTCTCGGTAGCTTATCCAGGATAACCCCTTACGCACCTGGTGGCCTCTGTCGTTTTATTCTGGCTGCCGCCAAATTACTTCATTCGTCTCCGTGGTACCCCCTTGGTAGCCACGGGACTATTGACCTTAGGATCCTATCAACTCCCAAGCAACGCTTACCACCCCTCACTCCCCCCACCCCCACCTCACCAGCAAGCAACTTTTAGCTTCCCTTTCCTGGAATCAATCAGCAATCTAGAGCCTCGTTCGAAATCCGAGGCGGCACGACACGGGACGGCATGGCACGGCACGCTTCGACACAGCTTTGACACGACACATGACACAGTCGTGACACGATTCGGATACAGACCGTCGGGGTAGGGCAAACCTCGCTTCAAAATGGTACGACATGTTTTGTTCAGACACGACACACGACACAAGTTCTAACGCGATCCCGTTTAGAAAGTCACGCCCGATGCGACATGACACGTCAGGGCATATTCGGACACGACACTTCGTGGACGGAACCCGTTGTAAACATGACACTGCCTATCGTGGGAGAACGACCCGGTCCGTTACGACACACGACCGGGCACGACACGCCACAGCGCGCGTGGCTGCAGCAGTGTCATTGACAATGCAAAAGACGCGGGAACGACTGTTCAACACGCAAACACGTCAGCCCCGCCCGACGCCGCCGCCGCAACCGCCGCCGCCGCCGCCTCCTGAAACTCTCCACATAGCATTGCGCCGCGCACACACACACACACACGTCACATTCTTAGTCTCATCGTATCGTGGTTACGATGAGAGCACGGCATCGTCGTGCGATTCAAGGGGGATGTTGGGAAAGCCCTTTGTTCAGCAGTGGATTCCGAACACCTGGGGACTAATTGACCTACAGGATTACGGCACTTCTCTATTCACATTCTAGTTGGTTCCCGGGTATGTGACCAGAATATTGATTAATAGTCTTGAAATGTCTCAACAAAGCGTAAATAATAGCATTACTGTATCCACTGTTAAAGCCTCCATGACTTCACATTCACGCCACCTCTTCTGATCCTCCTTTCAAGTAAAAGGTAAATACAAAACATTTTTCTTGTTCACCAAAATGGGGCTTTTCTCAACTTATGAATACCTGACTAGCTTCCTCGTTTGCTAATTTGGTCGCGCGCACGCGCACTGACATACACGCGCAAAACTGCGTGCACGCTGACACAAACGCACGCAAATGTGTGCTCGGAAACAGGCACAAACACTTGCAAAATCATCTTGTTGCGCAGGTTATTGTACACGTGCGCGCGCACGGATGTGCATACGCATGAAAGCCCACAACCACAAGGCTATGCATATGCACACGTACACACCCAATCAAGCAGCCACAAAAATCTTACACTAACATACACACACTGACAGCTCCAACGTATGTAAACACCAAGGAACTCCTAAAACTCAATTTACACATGTACAGAAGCAGGTCAAGTGTGATAAAAAATTGGTTCCATTTCTCCAAAAGTAATTATCCTCGAATAGTGTTGTTTACATACGTCTAATAACTCGTAGCAGACTCCTTAAACACCTGATTTGCCTCCTTACTTGCCTCATGTTACCTTTGCTGTTCTCCTTTGCCCCGGCATGATGAGGTGAAGAGTTTACGCCATTAGGCGCTGAATAGCTGCGGCCGAAGCCTTCACTTTTGCCCTATATATGCGTTTTAAGGACTATTGGGACAGATAACAGTCGCTGCTGGGAACTGGAGAGGAGTGTGGGATTCGAACCCACAACTCATCGAATGCGAGATCAGTGTTGCCAGAGATGGCAGCCCCACGAATTGGTAATCAACCCTTTCACTATTATTGACAAATTAAAAAAATATATATTCTGGTTGTCGACAGACGATTGATTTAAGCTTACATCACCCCCTTCCGAAGTGTACCTCTCGTATCTCTTCACTTCTAATGACGACTTTCCGAGGCGTACCTCTCTAGTACCTCTTCACGTCCAATGACGACCTAAATGTGTTCTTTAAGCCATTTCACGATTTCTTTCAGATGAAAGAAGCTCTTACGGACAGCAATAATCCTTTGGCATACACATTAACTTTATACTGACTCTGGCTGCCGCCAGGCTATTTCATTCAATCAGAAGAGACCCCTACACACGTCAAAGGACACGTAGCATGGGAGAGAGAAGACAGTCCTCAGGAGGAGACACGACACAAATAAGTTTGCAGGAGTGATGTGGCAAGGTCGAGTGACTCGTGAAAGAACCTGAGAGAGACGCTCAGGAGCAGACTTCGAGTGTGCAGATGATTTGTCATCACAATGTTATCAGCGCTATGGAAGAACAACATTTTGCCGATTTCGTTGACTGCCTCCGAGCACCCACCCCCTCCAACCCCCTGGCTCCAGAGTAAATAAACTAATAAACTATGAATAAATAAATAATATGAAATGTGAAAAAAGGCCTGTAGAGCGTTCTTCGCCGCCTTAAACCAGAACATTTCGCTCGTTTTTTTTTTTTCTTCTTCTTCTTCTTCTTCCTCAACTTAACATACACGGACCAGAGGTAAGAAATGAGGCCAACACCGACTCTTTTCTAACACCAAACGCATCTATTCAGCCGGGGGAACAGTGCCACGCAGTGCCACCTTCATTCTGCCCATGCAGCGCCCCGCCTGGGCAATTCCCAGCGGATGACGCAATTCCCATTGCATGCAATGAGACACTGCGGACCAGAGCCACCAATCACGAGGCATCAATTCTCCGCCGGGCTAATGACTTTCAAAATGTCCGGGCAGCGACGTAGGATGCCACCCTGCTGCTCTACCACACCCTCCTACACAGCTGTTGGAGAGAGGGAGAAGTGAGAAGAGAGGGATGGTGGGATGGCGGAAGGGAAGGAGGGAGGAAGGGGAGGAAGGAGGAAGGGGAGGAAGGAGGAAGGAGGAAGGGGGAGGGAGAGAAGTAAGGAAGAGAGAGAGAGAGAGAGAGAGAGAGAGAGAGAGAGAGAGAGAGAGAGAGAGAGAGAGAGAGAGAGAGAGAGAGAGAGAGAGAGAGAGAGACATTGTGTGGTTGGTAGAATACGTGACGGTTATAGAGGAGGTGGTGGATGTGGAGAGTGGAGTGTGTGTGTGGGGGGGGGAGAGCTATTAGGCCTGATACCCGAGCAGCTGACATCGATAAGATACGGTACGAGCCTGACGTGGTACTATCGACGGAGGACAGAGTACTGTGCAGAGTAGTGGGCCGGTTTCCTCGCTTCGAGCAATCCCACATTCGACAACCCCCGGTGACTTGCCCAGGAAGTCCGAACACAAAGGGCAAAGGTGCCACCCTTCATCGCAGAGAAGAATCTCCCAGTGTGAGACTGGCGGGAGATAGGACGCCATCACCTCATTCCAATGTACTTTCTCTACTCCCTCTCACTTTTTTCTTTCTCACGGCCTATCAATCTTCTATCTTAGCTTTCGCTCACGCACACATGCGAACTGAGACGTAAAAACACATGCGCAAGTTCATACACACAGACACACACACTAAATATATTCCAATCCATTCAACGGAATTTGTATAAACGGCAGTAATGTGTTCTCGTAAAAGTATAGAATGTCAATGAGTGCGTGCGTGCGTGCACTCTCAAGAGAGAGAAGAGAAAGCCAGTGCTCTTAATATATATTGCTGCCTATCGTCAGGCGATTTTATTCAGCTTCAGAGGAGACCGGTGGGTGTAGGGCTCGTTTCACACGTATTGACTTTTCGCCGTGTGCCGTCCACGACACGATGTCGCGCTCTCCAATAAACACGCTTTCACACGTGGTCGTGACGTGTAAAACGTGCCATAGAACTCCTGGGTCTATTCACGTCTCTTGTCTTATTCATGGGCTGCCTAGAGTAGGCCTTATGGTCTCTTGCAGTCTCCTTTATTCTTAGGTTCTTATGTAACAGCCCACGGATTTCGGTACACAGTGTATACACCTTTCGTGGTTTATATGTAATCAGTTCGAAACATAACACTGAACGATTGCCTTCTCTTGCCTTTTTCCTGACCTTTTCTGTAATTCCTTCACTCTAACCATACTATCCCAACCCTTCCTCATTTCGCCCTTTTCCCCAAACTTTTTTTTTTTTAACTTGCGTGTCCCAAATCTCCACCAGCTGCCGGCCCCGCCGCTCCTGTTCCGCCACATAATAGCGTCTGCCCGGCAGCTCGGCAATATGATCCCGACCGAATCGATGTCGCCACAAATACACAAACTACAAATCGCTTGGCATCGGCCCTTTATCGACTCCCACCCCGTCGCCCAAGTGGAGGTTCTAGGCTTGTTTCACATGTATCGACTTTTCGCCGTGCGCCGTCCACGGCACGACGTCGTGCTCTTAAATAACTTTAGGTGTCTATGGACGCTTTCCCATGTTACGACTACGAGTTAAAGCGTCCACAGACAACCATGGTTATTTGAGACTACGACGTCGTGTCGTGGACGGCGCAGGGCAGAGTCGATACACATGAAATGAGAGCCCGTTTGTCTGTTGAGAAGGCGGACGGATGCGACTTTGCAGTTGTTGGATCGACGTCACTGGTTTCTTGATCACGTCAGTTCGTTTCGGAACGAAGACAAGGGCGACGTCATGTGGAGGCGCGTGAAGAACCAACCTGCCTTCCAAGTCCAAATACTTTGTGTAAATTCCTTAAAATAAGACGCCATCAACAAACACAATAATTAAAAACTTGATTATATATATATATATATATATATATATATATATATATATATATATATATATATATATATATATATATATATATATATATAATATACCCTTACCAATAGACTAAGTCAAGTTCTAGATGGAAACCAACCGAGAGAACAGGCAGGCTTTAGGAGCGGATATTCGACTTTGGACCATTTGCAGACGATGAACCAACTAATCGAGAAAACGACAGAATATAATATACCTCTCTGTTTAGTTTTTGTAGATTACGAGAAGGCCTTTGACTCGGTAGAACAAATAGCAATACTAAACTCATTACGCAAGCAGGGTACAAACTAACAGATCGTAAGAGTTTTAGAAAAGATTTAAGCGAATGGTACCGCTATAATTCGACTACATAATGATACAGAAAAGATCAAAATCGAGGAAGGAGTACAGCAAGGCGATACCATTTCACCCAAACTATTTAGAGCTTGTTTGGAAGACATTTTCAGAAAGTTGAGTTGGGAAGAGAAAGGTTTGAAGATTAATGGCGAATATTTGAACCACCTAAGATTTGCGGATGACATCATTCTTATTTCAGAAAAAAAAAGACTTGCAAGATATGCTGAGTGATCTCAACAAGGAAAGTCTCAAAGTAGGTTTAAAAATGAATAAGAGTAAGACCAAAGTAATGTTCAACACGAAAGTTCAAAGTAAAAAGATTATAATCGATGGTGAGTCTTGAAGTTGAAGAATATAATTATTTAGGCCAGATGGTGAAAGTGACCAAAGATCATGATAATGAAATAAAAAGACGTATTACAATTGGTTGGAAAATGTTTGGTATAATAAAATCCTGAGAGGTTGTCTACCTTTATGTTTGAAACGTAAAGTTTACAATTAATGCATTCTCCCAGCAATAATCTACGGGTGTGAGACTTGGAAACAGACGAAGGCGATGGAAACAAAGCTAAGGACTGCACAGAGGAGAATGGAGAGATCAATGGTGGGAATAAAGTTGAGAGACCGAAAGAGAGCAAGTTGGGTGAGAGAGCAGACTAGAGTTAAAGATATTGTGGAGGCGGTAAAAGAGAGGAAGTGGAATTGGGCAGGTAAGTTAGTACGAACGATTGATGAGCGATGGAGCAAGTGTGTTACTGAGTGGACGCCGCAAGACGAGAAGCATGGAAGAGGAAGACCAGACAGAAAGTGAAGAGATGAGATTGAGAAGTTTGTAGGAGTGACGTGGCAGAGGTTGGCGCGGTCGTGTGAATCATGGAGTACTATGAAGGAGGCCTTTGTTCAGCAGTGGACTCAGAATGGCTATATATATATATATATATATATATATATATATATATATACACACACACACACACACACACACACACACACACACACACACACACACGTCTATATATCCCTGGTTTAGTACCATGGCTGAGTGCATGGCACATAGCGAGTTATGTAATGTCATATAGTTTATTTTTTCTCCGAAGTTATTTTATTGTTTATTACCTCGTTATCTGAAATAAAGTCCACAAAGGAACAGTTCACTTCACTTCGGGAAAAAAAATAACGATATGACGTCATATCGACTGACTCGACTCCAGTATCTCTTCCCTCTGACTCACCTTGCGAACAACATCGTGATGTAACCCCGTTAGTTCTCTTTCCGAAGTGAGCTGACCTGTTCTCATTCAGACTTTGATTTTCACTTAGATCCTAAACGATTCATCTAAATGAAACATACTTACTATAGCCAAATGATAGAGAATATAAACAAAACATTGGCATACCAATGAAGAAAAACATTATCTAGTTTAGATAAACAGGAAACGAGAGAAGGAGCCCCGAGACTGAATCACCTCGATTAGCGTTATCTGCTCTCTCTCTCTCTCTCTCTCTACCCTTCTGGAGAAACACCCACCTCTTCTCAGTATTCTCTCTCGAGATAACGTTAATAGAGTCAAAGAGCTTGTGTGATGACATGTTTAAATGAACGTTTTTCTCGGTGCGATAATCGTTCAACGATGATCGTTCATGGTTCAATGATAATCGTCAAACGATCGTCTATTCACTAATTCTTTGAATGATGGGACGGTTTTGCTTCCAGCTGCAAAGTACGAGGCTGATCCTTATTTTAACCGAACGCGTTTACCCAAATAGGATACCAGGTAGGATGCGCGTCACCCGCCGATGACTGTGGTAGGAAGCTAATAATGGCACCGAGCAAAAGGTACCTTAATCCCCCCCTCCCATACCGGGTGTCACTTTTCCTCTTCTCATGAATGCCGCCGGGTGATTTTATTCGTCTCCGTATATCTCCCCCGATAGCTTATTCTAAGCAGCCCCTTCAGTACCGGACGATATTTTTCCTTCCACATTCCGTTTAGCACTTGGCACTTCGTGGCACTCCCTTGGTGCCAAAGAGAACTAAGGAATTGGCCTCAAGAGACTTACGATTATGTCCGCTTCACGCCGTGAAAACAGTTACAATGGAAACCTAAAAGAGATCAAGATTGTATGACCAATACCTACACTCTGTGTATGTATTTACCAAGTTGCATTATACGGGAAGGGGAGCTATGCTCGTAGTGACCCGTCTTTGTACCTCTCAGCATCTTGATTGGTTTTTGCACACACTAATGTTTCGTCCAATTTGTTCCAGACATCCACCACTCTGCGGAAAGCTATTTTTTCAGATTTCTTATATAACTATCCTTTTTGAGTTTTTTTTTTCATGTCCTCTTGTTTTCCTTTTATCCCACTTTAATAAGTCTTCTCTGTCAAGGATTTCCATGCCTTTCATGATTCTGTAAATGGCCAATAGATCTCTTCTTTCTCTTTTTTGTTCAAGAGTTGGTAATTTCAGTTCAGACAATCATTGTTCGTATGTCAATTATGAAAGTGTTGGAGCCATCTTTGTCGTTGCTCTTTGGATTCTTTCTAATTTCTTTATATTCTTATTTGTGCTTGGTGTGTGTGTGTGTGTGTGTGTGTGTGTGTGTGTGTGTGTGTGTGTGTGTGTGTGTGTGTGTGTGTGTGTGTGTGTGTGTGTTTACAAGCTACCATGGCACCACATCACCTGAGTGCCACCTCCCCAGGCTCTAATTTCCGGCACTAACGACACAAACACTGCACCCCGCCCCGGCCCTTCCCCCGGATGCCCTTGATCCCGGTAGCATGAGATGAGGCTCCGGAGTAACTCCTCGCTCCACCCGCGTCGAGTGAAAGGCCTCTGCCGACACGCCTCCGGCGGTATTGGGTGATTCTGTCGCTACAGTGCCACATGTTTGTAAAACGCTCGCGAACACCACGCAGGCGTGTTCTTCTCTCGCTACAGACTCTTACCCACGTGGTCAACAGGCCATACGCCCAGCTGACGCCCTGCTGTCCGCCAGCTGAGGACCAGCTGGCACCAGACGCCCCGAGGGCCTGCGTGCGTATGCATCACAGACTCCGGCCCGAACAAGGGCCTGCGGCGATGACTCGGCGGGCGACATACAAACCCGCCCGACCGTGACGGGCCAACACGGGCACTGCTACCTCTGATTACCATCGCACATACAAGTCATCATCACCACCACACGTACGAGTCATCACCATCACCACATGCCATGACCAGTGCCAATCACTAACTGACGCACCACCCCCCTGACGTCATCACCACTTCCACTGTTACCAATACCACCTTCATTAAATTTACCATCAATGCCACGCAAATGCTATCATCACCACTGCTTCCCATGATCAACATTACGACTTTCTGACACAAGAGTCTCCTTTTTTCATCATCACCAATACCATGCTAACCACGACCACCGCTAACGACACCATCACCATTATGTTCCCAAAACAATAATTTGCTTCTTGCTAACGCCACAAGATACTCATTTACGTAGTGATGATTAGCAATCTATGAGAAAACGAATAACTACAGTTCCTTAAAAATGTTAGCATCAAGGGCACTGAAAAATAAAAAGTAAGTATTTAGATGCATGTGCGCATGTGTGTGTGAAAGTATGAGCCAGAGCGTTCACTAACACACACGTGTACATGACCACAACCTAAGCACATTCTGCACTTGAGTTACAAACGACATATCTCCCACACTTATGCACTGCTATTCTTCATCCTTCAGATCACTCCAGCACAGGAATAAAATCACCAGGCATCCACAATATGGTCCTATTCGTGAAACCATGTGCCATCCTAGTGGTTCACAGGTGCAGTGATACCCTTGACACTGAATGGAATATTCATTAAAAGTTCCCCACAACGACCGCAGATGTGTGACCCTACACCTGTTGCCCCAACCGTAAACAGTTGTCGCACAGGCGCCCTCACGAGCCTAATTAGAGAAAACGGGCGGAGGTCATATTGGGCTCACCGCATCAGCATTTCTCACATGTGCATCATTCGGGTTCGTGAGGCTGCAATTAGAGAACGCGTGGGAAACCTCACGGGGACTTGATCCCTTCCCTACCGGATGGCGCCCGCCTGGCTATTCCATTCATCTCCGTGGTACTACACCCTTCCGCACCGGGAGGCACTTTCCCTTTCATCCTGGCTGCCGCCATACTATTCTATCCACCCCCGTGGCATCCCCAGCTTCCTTCTATAGCACATAAACCCTTCTGTAGCCGTGGTGGCACTTTTCCCTTTTACTTTGGTTGTCCTCAGCGACAGCCCCTCGGCGCCTAAAGTTTCGATTATAAATTAAGAGTCCCAGCTATCCACTACGTGATATCATCCTCTCCAAACTTCCTCCTATACCCTTCCCCAAGTCCTACTTAACACCACCAACATCCCCTACAACAACCCCACCCCACTAACTTCTCTCCTCCCCTCCGGGGGTCACGTGCCCCTTGCATGGTCACCGTCCACCTCCGGCGGGGAACCTCGCTTCCCTCGGCCCGGCCACCGCAAGACACGTGACCTACCTACCTCTCCGTCACGCGGTATCCGTATACCGAAACTCTACCTTCTCTCACTGTGTGTGTGTGTGTGTGTGTGTGTGTGTGTGTGTGTGTGTGTGTGTGTGTGTGTGTGTGTGTGTGTGTGTGTAAAATGGAACAAATGACTTGTTGCAGTGATAATTTTTAAATAGTAAAATCTGGCAGAGGATTAAAATCAGGTTCCGATCCTTTTAATCATTTGCGTGGCAAGACGATACCCGATTTTGACCATGCGGTCCAGGTTCGGGGCTTCCTGACTGCCGGATTTTATTATAGATTTGATGCACACACTCACACACACACACCGTGGTTTTGTTGTGTGCGTGTGTGAATGCGTATATGTATGATTCACCATGGTTTTGGATCACGTGTTGGACTCGTGACCGATCTATTACACTCCCAAATGGGAGCTCTGAGCTCAAATATGCCTGGTCTATGGGTAATTCCTTACACACACGCACCCAACTCTCCGCCCACAAGAGCTGGAGTGCCGGCTCGCAGCGCAGCGATTCTGAAATAATTTCAGCCCTAGACGGGAATCGAACTCGGACCGCTGGAATAGCGGTTACGAACGCTACCATTACGCCGTCGAGCCGTGTGTGTGTGTGTGTGTGTGTGTGTGTGTGTGTGTGTGTGTGTGTGTGTGTGTGTGTGTGTGTGTGTGTGTGTGAGTGAGTGCACCTGAAACCGCGCTTCCCTCGTGTGGCAGAAACGAACATGAGCGTCATGCAGTCCGCGTCGGATGACACGCATCAGGATAATTACTTCGCATTTCCCGAACTGGCACAATGTCTCCACTCGATGAGAGCAAACATCTTAGATTAATATCGAGAATGTCACTCAGTACAGAGATATTAGTGGTGGTGGCGAGGGGGTGGGGGATATTTGTGTAAACAAGCGCTCGGTCGTGTGTATGTGTTTACCTACTGATCAAACTTAGTTTATAAATTCGTATATGTGCATGCATGCGTGTGTGCAAGCGAGTGCGTGAGGATGCAAGTGCATGTATCCGTGTGTGTGTGTGTGTGTGTGTGTGTGTGTGTGTGTGTGTGTGTGTGTGTGTGTGTGTGTGTGTGTGTGTGTATGCGCGCGCGCGTGCACATGTGCCTTCAAAACCCATCCCTCTCCTTGTCCTGTCCCTCCTCTCCTTTTGTCCTACAGCACGGATTGATGCGTATTGGGTCCTCCTCCCAACTGAAGGAGGTCTTGCCTGCTTGTCTGTCTGTCGGTCTCCCGAGGGATTGCCGCCTCAATTCCCTTCCAAAAACCCCGTCAATCCGGTGACGCGACACAAACTTTCTGAAGTTACAAACAGGTGAAGTTCTGTGTGTTACTTTAATCGTACACTTTATGTTTATCTTCTCTATGTTGGGGTCCCCAGTCAAGGGCCACTTTAGGGTGGTTGGTGGCCCACAACTAAATGTGGACAATCAGATGCACAATCATAGGGACCCGTTTTTCTTTTTCTTTTCTTTTTTATACAAAAATCAATCCATCAACCAATCAAATTGGTGCACGGATTTCTAGAACACACGTATTTAATTCCTCGCCACAAATAAGTGTCATTTCCGTTCTCAGTAACCAAAAAAAATGTCCCGTGCGAGAAGACCTTTAGTCTATCGAAATATGCACCACAAGTGAGGACGGAGAAGCCTTTATTAGTACGACATTTCGCTTGTTACAGCTTTTTCAAGTAAATGTTCGTAATACACACGACTGAGATTAAATAAGAGGAACGGCAGGAACGGGGGAAGGGGGAGGGAGGGAGGGAGGGGTCACTGAATATTAGGAAAGGTTAAGGAGAAGGTGGACCAAATGTCTGGGAACAGGAAAGGTTATGGATAAAATGGAACAATTGGCTGGGTGAAGGACATTAGCTCACAACCGAGGAACAAAAGGAAGAAGAAAACAAGAGGGGTGGGCAAATGTCTACCGGGATGGATTTTGGAGGGCAACTAGGGATTGCATTTTTTTTTTTTTGGGGCAATGGGTATTAAAGGAATTAGGTGGGGTGAGATATTGAACATGCCCCTATTTTGTTCAGTTTGTGTAGGTTCCTTGTATTGATATTCTAGAAGGCCGTGTGTGTGCATGCATATTTTTGTCACCTCAAGGGTCAAGATTCGGTGTCCACAGGAGTACCTGACTCGGGACACTGGAACATGCACATACACACATCTTTCTGGACGACGAGCAAGGTAAACACGTACCAGACTTGGTCAACACAATACGACATACGTACATTACGTACGCCTCATTCTGGACAACCTAACGCCGACGAAGGACACCCCCGGGGGTGGGGGGGGCGGAGAGAAACATCACCTACCTGACTTGGAGGGCGAGGAGTAAGGCGACGCGTAGGGCGACACGTAGGGCGTGGAGTGGGCCGAGTGGTGTCCCGGGTGACAGTGATGAGTATGGCGCCTTGACCGCGTCGACGCCAGCGTGGCGTTGTTCAGCAGGTTGTCGAAGATCATGATCCACTCGTCCTCCTGCGACCACAGCGAGTCCAGGTGCTGGATGTACGCGTCCAGCTCCTCCTTGGACTTGACCGGGGTCACGATGGCCGTCGAGGAGGACGAGGACGAGGCGGTCGAAGTGTTTGAGTGAGACCTCATGACAGGCGGGCCCCGGGGCTGAGTCCCCATAGCCGCCAGGCTAATTCTGGGGCTTCGTACCCCTTCGGAAGCACCAGCTCTCGGCGTGGCGGGGACGCCGGTGGTGGCAGGGATACTGCTGGTGGTGGTGTTGGGGTTCCTCGTTACAATGGAACTGCTGGTAGAGGTATTCCTCATCTTGACGGGGCTGCTGAAGTCTGAGCCCCTCGGAGTCACATTAGTGCTAACAGTGGAGGGGCTTTTGGAAGCGACAGAACTACCAGGAGTAGGACTGCCCGTCGAAGCAGGACGCTCCGTCGAGAGTCTAGGACTACCTGGGGCAGGGCTTCCCGTCGAGGCAGGACGTACTGTCGAGAGTCTGGGGCTATCGGGAGTGGGGCTTCTCGTCGAAGCAGGACGCTCCGTCGAGAGTCTAGGGCTACCTGGGGCAGGGCTTCCCGTCGAGGCAGGACGTACTGTCGAGAGTCTGGGGCTATCGGGAGTGGGGCTTCTCGTCGAAGCAGGACGCCCCGTCGAAAATCTAGGGCTATCAGGGATTGGGCTCCCCGATGAGGCCGAGCGCCTCGCCGAGGAACTAGGGCTGCCGGGGGCGGGGCTTCCCCTCGAGACAGGACGCCCCGTCGAAAGTTTTGGGCTACCTTGAGGCGTGCACACTGAAAGAGGTCGACTGCTCGGGGCGCTGCTGCAGGGGGTCGTCGTCTCAGGCGTTGGGTAATTAATCGTGTGACTGCTGCCGCTTGTGGCCGGGTCCATGACGAGGGGTGAGGCGGGCGCCGGACTCGCGCTGCTGGAGTGCGTGGGCGAGGGCGTCACGTCCCCGTTGAGACGAAGGCTACTGTCGTCCCCTTGGTTGAGGATGTCAGCCTCGTGTACTTCGTAGGACAAGGTGCTGTCCAGGGAACAAAGGGGGCTCGCCACGCCACCATCAGGAGACACCACCCCGCCGCTCATCTGGAAGCGCGGGGCCACACACTCGCGTCCCACCGTCACCTGGCTCAGGGGTCCCTCCCCGCACAGGAACCCGCCCACTGGGTCCTGGGACCCGTTGGGACTTACGGAAGGGGGCGTGGCCCCCTCCAGCATGCCGGGATCAGTGGGACTTACAGAAGGCATGGATGCGATCACGGTGAAGGAGTGGGGGATGGGTGGAGGTGGAGGAGGAGTAGGAAGTGAAGAACCAACTTCAGGGACACCATCTACGAGGGTAGCTGGGCACAACGGACGGAGGCGAAGTGAGTACCACAGGTGCTACGGGGGTCAAGGCACTACGACTGCGGGCTAAGGGCACTTGAGCAGACAGGTACGGTGTCAAGAGGTGGCGGCAGCGGCGGTGATGAGGTCTACTCTGGGGGGCGTCGACAGAAGCTACTGTAGGTCCACCTCCTCCCTGTACGCATTCGGCGGCTCACATCACAGGACTCTAAGCGCGTGGCTCATGGTCCTCCTCCTCCTCTCCTCCACCACCTCTTCTTTCCTTTTTTCTTCTCCTCTGGAAGGCTCCACGCCCGGAAGTCCTTGAACACGTTATTGGACTCCTCGGGGGGAACAGGTCGTGTGTGATCTCAAATTCACTCAGACAATAAAATGTTTCAAGTAAATATTTTCTGTAACAGAAAAACGAATGTCTTTGTTTAATCTCATTGCTATAGCGTAGGGGTAGTTTTCTATACCCGTGTCTTCCCAGCTGATATCACTACTTTCGAATACCAATACCAAGCGACCCCTGGGCAAGGTCTCAACAAGAACAGGTTGGTTCATTTTATAATGGGTAAGAAGCAATGAGGCACAGTACCTCGTGACGTCATATAGTCCGTTGTATTACAGAAGTGAACTGACCTAATCTTATGTCGACCTGACCACAAGCCATACATGTGAATTACAGGTCTATGTATACGAAATATGAACTCCATGGAAAAAAATCAGCTAATACCAGGTTCTGACTCTTTTGTATGCTCAGTGGTGTAGTTGACTGAGCTGTGGACTAAGCATTACGTTGGTCCCCGGATCGAGTCCCGCGACAGCCGGGTTGATTAATTATTAATCAAGTATGACCATGTTTGATGTTCCCATCGTCGGAGTCGAAGGGACATCACGTAGCCCTGAGACGTTTTCATTACGGCTAAGACCATATGACGTCACTGCGCGTGAAGAGACATTGTTTACATATCCTCGGACGAATCGCTTCGTTCTCCTCCACGGTGGGGAGCAAACAGATCGAGCCCAAGTTGTGGTACAAGCGCGAACAACTTGTTTAATAAACATGTTATACAACTTACGACACACTGCCCAACTCTGGGCGTAAACAAGTTTCCTCCTTATTTTTCTTTATTTCTTTCTGACGACATAACTAAACTTTGAATCTGCAATATAAATGATAAAATTGCAGTTATATAACTGAATCAACTACAAAATTTTCTCTCCCTCGGGGGTGCCACGGAAATTAACAGAGCCGCCTGGCGCCAGGCAAGACCACACGAGAAGTGCCACCCGGAAAGGTAGGGATAAAGATTTCCTCGCGCTCTGGGAGGTAATCCTCCAGCATAACGAGAAATTGTGGGTAATCCTATTACTAGCGTTCTCCACCCTGGACCCCAATCACGCTTATACCTAAAAAAGTGAGGGAGTCTACACCTGGAGGCGCTGAGCTACCTGCGGCCGAAGCCGACATCCTTCGCCCTATGAGCAATGTTAAGTGGAAGTCACCGTTCTCACTCACGAGGCATACCAGACGATGACGATGATGATGGTAATGATGATAATAATAATGATTATGATAATAATAATAATAATTTCCCTGACACCATTTAGACGTACAGTATAACCGCGAAATTACACACGATACAGAGCCTTTTTGGTGCGCTTGAACAAACGAAAACATTTTGGATCATTTACATAAGTTGAAAACACAATTCCATTTACATATAAACACACAAAATTAGGCGAACGCACACAAACAAGTGCCGGAAATACGAGTGTACTCGTGCGTACAGGTGCATAAATAATTTGTTCTCTGTCTGCTTCACTCTTTCCCTCTCTCTTTCTCTCCCCCGTCTCTTTCTCCTCTCCCTATCTTTATCCTATCACAAAAACATTTCCACACAAACACAACTCCCCTTCCACCACACAGGCGAACACAAAAACATTTGCAATCAAGCAAACCTGCATGTGTGTACATACGCATTACAGCTCACAATATAAAAAACTTGTGATGACGTGCAAGCGACCGAATTCGTACATTTATGAAATTCCACCATCATCGCACAAGTGCGCAACAGCCCACGCACGAGTAAAGACGCGAGCTCATTCATAAACACTCGAACAGTCTCGACCGTCCAGACACGATGGGTGTTACTCATAACGCTGGAGAACTTCCTCCCCAGCAGCTACCCCTCTACAACCTTGCAGTTCACTAAATAATCGTATAAAGACAGCAAGTCCGGACTCGTAGTAACAATTAAAATGGACAAATTTGCGTTTCAGAAGGAAATAGGCAAGAACTGGTTTATCAAGAGTGGTTAACTCGTAGAACAGACTTAGTAACCATGTAGTGAGCGCTGAAATTATCGGTAATTTTAGGAGAAGATTAGATAACTTTATGGATAGGGATGATTAGTAATAAAGGGCATGAACTACCTAGTATAGACCTCATGGTCTCTTCCAGTCTCCTTCATTCTTATGTCATGTAAACAGAATATGTATTCCCCTCCGCCTACGCAAAGCAACAAAGGAACACAAGTTTGGGAGCGCACAAACGATTTCATTCATCTCCGTGGCACCCTTGTCGACAGCGATGCTAAACAAACAAACACACACACACACACACAATCATCTCTTCATAACACGCCACACAAAACGTATACACATCCACAAGTCCACTGCTAAATAAACATATTTCCCAACTTCCTCCATGAATCACACAAGTGCCAACCTCTGCCACGTCACTCCTGCAAACTCCTCTGTCGCGTCTTTCCATATACCAAACACACAGATAAAAATACAAGAGTCACTAAGGCAACCTCATCTTCATCTTATCTCCAATGACCCGACACGGGGAGCATCGGCCTCACTTGACGTTCCTTCAGACTCCCCCTCGAGCACAAAGCTCACACTCGAAAGCTCGCCCTTGACTGCTGCCGCAACAATCACCGCCTCTTCAGACTCAGGCCGGACTCCTATACAAGTGTTGAGCCAGCTGACGTCACGGCCATTCTATTCGTTAAAATATGGACTCATGGAAGGGGCTAGCTCTCTCTTTTCCCGTGGTACCCCTTTAATATCTCATTCTAGCTAATGCCAGATGACCTTGTTTTCCTTTTTAAAGGGAGGGGGGTCCTCGGGGCATGAGGGGCTTAAGGACATCACGATTACAGCATATGTCCCCACATCGATTAGGTGCACGTGGACGGGACAGGTATGCAGGTGTTGGTCGCGACAGGTGTTTAATTCCTTCAAATGCACGGCACATTTTTCCAATCTTGTTCTGGTTGACGTCAATCGAACGTACTTAATTGATGGGGAAGCCTTGGATTAAGTTTGTGTGTGTGTGTGTGTGTGTGTGTGTGTGTGTGTGTGTGTGTGTGTGTGTGTGTGTGTGTGTGTGTGTGTGTGTGTGTGTGTGTGTGTGTGTGTGTGTGTGCGCGCGCGTTATTTCATCCATCCTGGTTGCGGATAAAACTAACCCCGACCAGACAATTTAATTCACCCGAGAGAGGAATTCCCCGAACCAAAGACTTCATCACGGACACCCGTCCACCCTATGGCAGAGAAGAATGTTTTCTTCTAGGTGAGGGTAAGCTCACCCTCAACTCCCCCCAGTAATGATCCTTCCGGGTGCGGGTATCCCCCCACTCCCCACCCACCTGGGGGTGGGTGGGCAGCCCTTGTCCGACTCCTCCCTCCCCGGGTCAGGTGTCGACTTACTTGATCCGGCGCGCTTGTCAATGGCAGATATCACATTACAAATGCGAGCACACGTAGACAATGCAGTCGCAGGCACAGGTAGACATACACGCACGCACGCACGCACACACACACACACACACACACACACACACACACACACACACACACACACACACGTTTAGAGGACATTAAGAAATGCACTTTCACGTATTAATGATTTGATATAGGAAGAAACTGCTCAGTCAGATAAGATAGCCGGAAATTAAACCCGGATTTGATCGATGGGAGCACTGGTACGGGACCTTCCGAGCATAGCTCTTATCTTACTAATTACTTAATACATTCAGGGAAACGCACACGCACGCACGCACACACACACACATACACACGCGTAGATTAATTTGTTACGAGACTAACACATGCACTGTCGTAAGAACATAAAGAACATAATAACATAAGAATGAAGGAGACCGCAAGCAACCATGCGGCCTACACTAGGCAGTTCCATGACCATCACCACCTGTCATCCCCATCCACGTTGTTCTCTAACTTTTTCTTAAAAAAACTACATGGTTGCTAAGGACGGTCCGTTTACCGTGATACTGTCTTGAGTACCTGGGGTCATTTTATCCACTACGTATAGCATCATTCATGTATTTCATTGATGGGTCTATTAATGATGTCAACACGAGTAATGTGGGCTTCACTAGCCTCATATGTGAAGGTCACCGCTAAATTCATAAACAATTATGGGAAATTATCACCTAAAGACTCCCAAAGCACCCGCCCATCTAATTTTGGGCGCCGCCAGACTATTTTATTCATCCCTTGGCATCCCCTCGATAGCGACGGAGCTCCATAAAAACACAGGACTGAAGGAAACTGCAAAGGACCATAAGGCCTACACTGATCAGTTCCACGTCCATCACCACCTGTCATCCCTATCCAAAGTTATCTCGTTTTCTCTTAAAACAACCAATTGCTAGACTTCCATTTGTTACCCACTCTCTTGGTGAACCAGTTCATGCATATTTCCTTCTTAAACCTATTTCCATTAACTTCCTCTATAAGGTCTGGCGCTTGTTCTTATATTCTGTTTTTCATAAACATATTCTATCCATGACCTCGGTGCTGCTCAGACACACAATAACAACACCTCTGACAGTGTCTCATGTGCACAGAACCATCACACAAAAACTATCCACTTGAATTAAGTGTTAAGTGTTATCACTCCAAGCTGGGTCGCGGGCAACCACGGCCAAGACAAGTGGCACTGTATTGTGCAAATAGTGGTGGAACTACAGCCTATTTATTTCAACCTGGCGGAGATTATTAAGAGAAAAATCTTTAATGACTGTTGAGAAACCATTTTGGAGAGACAAAAATAAATAAAACAAAAACAAATAAATAAATATATGAACGAATAAGCCTGGTTAAAGGAAAATACATCCGCCAGGTCAAAATAAACGGAGCCAGATTCCACGACACTTTTTGGTGTCTTGGTCTTCAACTGTCGTAATATACTCGTCACGAGTAAGCAGTCTCTTATAACCTCCACCAAGGTGATTATGTTTTCGGTAGTGTAGGACCGACAGTAACTTTACACAGCTACCTGAAGTGAATCGCTAGTAACAGCGAGATAGTACAAATAATTTCCGACAGTCGCCCCGGGTACCGAACCAAGACCTAGCTTGATGCCAAAATAGGATTTTACACAACTATTTATGAACGGATTTTGATTATTTTTTCCTTCCGGAGTTGTTGAGTCTGGCCCAAGTAACACACCATTAGATTTAGGTGGTGATTCAGATCACGAATTTGATCTCGCTTTATTGATCTATTGTTTATTTATTTATTTTCAAATTTTGAAATGAACTGCCTTGGCGGAGGTTTGTTCTCCAACTTTCTAGTTTACTTCTCTTACCAAGAATGTCACTGATAGACACTATCAATCACAAACGACTCAAGACCATTACAAAGCCAAGCCATGCTAGCTAGCAAAGTGTCGACGGTCACATTTTCCCCAACAGTACTCGCAGTGCCTCGTTCATGCAGGGCCGCATCTCACGGCGCAATCTTGCATAACAGCGCCACAACAGAGATCCCTGTCGTCAGACATTGAGTCGAGCTCTGGCGCACCAGTCACGTCCGTGGGTTGCCAGCACTTCTCGGGCACTGTCCCACTGGCCCCGACCTCCTGCATCAGGGGCCCAATGAATTGACTGCCCTCCTTGCCAAAGGAGGGCACAGCGTCGGGTTGGCACCAGTGCCGCGGGTAGTGCCGGGCAGGCAACTCTCCATCTCCACTAATATCACGTGACGGTTTGACTGGCACTCCCCACCCTTCCCTCTCGTCTCTCCCTCCCGAGTGCCTCACGACTCCTAGCCGAGTGAGTGCCCGGCTTGCTTACTGGCACTCTTCAAACCTTCGCTTCACTCCTTCGGGAACTGGCACCCACAATACTTCCCCTACAACGTTAGATGAAATCATCCCCACACTTCTTCGTCTATCGCCTCAGAGCACAGTACATCGCTAATCCTTATGACGATACTCGGGGTCGAAACGGAGACAGCAAACTTCTTTCTCCACAGTCCGACCCAAACACAAGTTTCCTTCTCTGGTCACCCAGAAGTTCCTCCGGCATTAATGACACAAAACATAAACGTCCGAGCGACCTTTTCCGGTAACAGGCCCCCGGTGTCCCTCATACAGGTATTCACACAAATCTTTCAAGAGAAATCGAACAAAATGTCATGAGAGGAGCTCTCCTCTCGACGCGGCGAGGGAACTGACGTGTGGACGTGTGCGTGGGTGCGCGCGCGCTCTACAGTCCGCGTCCGTTCCCGCCCCGGCCACGGCTCAAGGCAAACTGCCGTTCAGCGCCGCCAACCACCCAACCACCCTTCCAACATCCAACCCCCCCCGACCCCCCACCCCACCCACCACCACTACCCCTCCTTCCCCCCACGCACGCACGCATAGAAACACGCACACACACACACACGCACATACACATCGTCTATTACGTTTGGGTTGTCCGTTCGTCTACCGTGCCTGTGCCACCTCCCTACCCTCCCTTCCGCACCCTCCCACTGACGAGGGGAGATACGGGAGGGGAGAACTACCTTGCGCGGAGTATGGGGATAAGAAGGGGAAGAGAGAAGGTGGGGGGAAGACCGTAGGTGGGGAGAAGGAAGGTGGGGGAAGAGGAAAAGTGGAGTGAGGGATGGGGGAGATATCGCGTGTGGGGAGCGACTAAGGGTGGACGCAAAGAAGGAAGGATTAGCCAAAGTGGGGGGACTAATAAAGAAGGGAGGAGAACAGAGATGGCAGGCGGGGTTGGGGTGAGGTGATGGGGGTAGTGCAACATCAAAGAGAGGACGAGAAGAGGCTAAAAGAGGACTGGCGAAGAAGAAAAGAGAAAAGAAGAGAAGAGGAGAGGCGATCTGGTGGTAGATTGTGGAAGACATTTTTATTTTTTAATGCGATGGCATGTTTAACCCGATGACGGCAATCACCACATTTTTTTTTTTTTTGGTTGACCTAAAGCGATTTTATTCGGCAAAGGGAACCCACCAGCATCACACGCTGCCGGAGCGTAGTTTGGCTACAGAGTAATACGTGGAGGTGGATGAAGGAAGACACAGGCCTAGACCCAAGTTTGCCCCCCGACCATTTCCCCTTCAAGATGTTCTTCAGAGGAATCCCCTCGATGAACTCTCCAAGTTCCTGTGACACCTTGAACGATTTTGTTCTGGCTAACGCCAGGCGATCGTGGAAGAGTTCATCAAGCTGGGCCGTGCGAACATTACGCCCCCTGGGAGCGATGGGCGGGGACATCATCGGACATCAAAATTAAGGGCGCTCGCTAGAACCAAATATGGCAAGTCATCCCAGTGCCTAACGGTACAGAAAGAGAGAGAGAGAGGATGGAGTGAAGGGGACAAACAGGAAAGTAGGAGAGAGGGTGCAAAGAAGTAAGTGAACTGGGAAATAGACAGACGCTGTAAGGATGGGGGGGGGAAGGAGAAGAAACGAGGTGGGTAAGGAGCAAGGAGGGAGGAAGTAGAATGAACTGAGGAAAAGGGGAGGGAAAAGGAGAAGGGGACTGAGGAAAAGAAGGAAGAAGAGGAGGAGGTTGAGGAGGCGGAATAGGGACGCGGAGGAGGGAGGTGGAAGAGGAGCAAGTGGAACAAGGAAAAGGAGAAGGTGGAGGAGAGGAGGGGGAAGGTGAAAACGGAGGTGTAGGAGGAGTGGGACGGGGAGGGGAGGGGGATAGAGGGAAGGAAGGAGAGGGGAGGAGGAAGCGGAGGAGGAGGTACGGGAGGAAGTTGGGGGGAGGAGGGGAAGTGGAAGAGGAGGGGAAAGGCGCGGAGGTGGAGGCGTAGGAGAGAGGGAGGAGGGAGTTGAAGGAGGAAGAGGAGGAGGTACGGGGGGAAGTTGGGGGGAGGAGGGGAAGTGGAAGAGGAGGGGGAAGGAGCGGAGGTGGAGGAGTAGGAGAGAGGGAGTAGGGAGTTGAAGGAGGAAGAGGAGGAGGAGGAGGAGAAGAAGCGTTAGGAGGGAGAGGTTTGCGGTGGCGATAGGCCTATGTTATTGTGGGGGCTCTGGCTGTGCCAGGATACAACCTTTACTTCTTTCTTTTTCTTTTACTTTCTCCTTAGGCGACATGACGACGCACGCGCCCCTGGGACAATTAACACCAGAAAGACGACGAGTGTGGACTGATCTAATAGATTTAAATGTGTTAAAAGCTATAACAAGAGTTATGCAGGCAAGGCCTTCATATTAAGACAGCAGAATTCGTAGCGATGGGTTTAAAATGGACGATTCTAGGCTTAAGAAGGAAATTGGCAAGAACTGGTTTAGCAACAGTGGTCAGTGATCTTATGTTCTAATTCCCTGCAGTATAGAAGAAAGTGCACCATACGTTTTCTTCTCATGCATAAAACAACACTGAGCAGAAACTTGATGATTAATTATTAATCTCGTTCGATTTTCCGTAAAATTCCAACCTCGATGACCTAACCTAACCAACCTTAACTACAGGCCCCAACAGCCCTGAGAGAGAGAGAGAGAGAGAGAGAGAGAGAGAGAGAGAGAGAGAGAGAGAGAGAGAGAGAGAGAGAGAGAGAGAGAGAGAGAGAGAGAGGGGGGGAGAGAGAGAGGGGGGGAGAGAGAGAGAGAGAGGGGGGAGAGAGAGAGAGAGAGAGAGAGAGAGAGAGAGAGAGAGAGAGAGAGAGAGAGAGAGAGAGAGAGAGAGAGAGAGAGAGAGAGAGAGAGAGAGAACGCCAAGGACAAGTGACGGGGGGAGGGGAGAAAACGAGAGAGGGTGAGGGAGGTTGGAGAGGAGAGGCGAGATAACATGAGAGACTGCTCACGATGCGCAAAGGAAGAGACAGAATAAGTGGAGAGGGTCATAAAAGTGATAAGAAGTTACTTCAAATCACTGGAGGGCGTACGGAGGGTCAAGGACAAAGGAGGAGGGAGGGAAGGAAGGAAGGAGAAGGAGGGAAGAGAAGAACGGTGGAGAAGGAGGGAAGAGGAGAAAGAGGAGGGAGGGGGAGAAGAATGGTGAAGGAGGGAGGAAGGGAAGGAGGAAAGAAGAGTAGGAAGGGGGAGGGAGGTGGAGGAGTAAGTGAGGGAGGGAGGGAGGAAAGGAGATGAGGAGGGAGGGAGGTGAGGAAGAGTAAAAATGAAATGAGCGAATGCAAATGTTCATTTTGCATTCTTTACAATGTTGAACAAAATTTTCTTCAAACTTCTTTCATGAATCACACCACCCAACTCCTGCAAAAGTCTCTTATCACATCTCTTCAGCTGTTTGGACTCCCTCATCTCCATCCACGCTTGCCACGTCTTATTGTAAAAAGACAGCAGCTATTCCAAGTCCCCTACTGAAGACAGGCCTCTTCCAGGAGGGTGCCAACCTGTGCCATGGTACTCCTGCAGAGCCAAGTGGAAGTGGGCTCCAGGGAGGCGAGATCCGATTTCCTCGATCAAGACCTCTCTCTCTCTCTCTCTCCCTCACTCCCTTTCCCTCTCCCTCTCCCTCTCTCTCTCTCTCTCTCGTTCCCGTAGCGTCGCGCGAGTGGCAGATGGTCGCAGCAACGAGGAAGTCGGGTTGAGAGGAGAACGAAAGGAGAATGGCAAAGAGAATGGCAAAGGAAACGAGGCATCTTCGATACGTATGAGGGCTAACTGGCTGGCAAAGGTTGAGAGAGAGAGAGAGAGAGAGAGAGAGAGAGAGAGAGAGAGAGAGAGAGAGAGAGAGAGAGAGAGAGAGAGAGAGAGAGAGAGAGAGAGAGAGAGAGAGAGAGAGAGAGAGAGAGAGAGAGAGAGAGAGAGAGAGAGAGAGAGAGAGAGAGAGAGAGAGAGAGAGAGAGAGAGAGAGAGAGAGAGAGAGAGAGAGAGAGAGAGAGAGAGAGAGAGAGGAGAAAGAGGAGGGGAGGGAAAAGGAAGAGGGGAGAGAGGGAAGGCAAGGGCAGGGACGAGGGTGAGAAAGAAAAACAGAGATAGAGCAAGAGATGCGGAGATAAAAAGGAGAGGGAGAGGGAGAGAGAGATAGAGAGAAATAGAGATAGATAGAGGGAGAGGGGGAGGGCTAGGAGAAATGATGAGAAAAGAGAAAGAAAAAAAAAACAGAAAATGAAAGAGAAAAAAAGAGTTGGGATTTGGGCCGGACAACCAAGGAAAGCCCCTCGGGAAAAGAGGAGACGAGGAAGACGAGGGGGAAAGAAAAACTCAAAATTCGAGAGAAAGAAAGAGCGAGAGAGAGGACAGAGTGGGCGGCCTGGGAAGAGGCCATCCAGGAAAATTGGAGAAAAGGTGACACTGGAAGAAGTTGATCTCTATTTACAAAATGGAATCTGGTTTTACAGAACGTCTGCGAATTGAAGGTTGAAAGATTCACCCGAGGAGGAGGAGGAGGAGGAGGAGGAGGAATAGGAACAGAATGAGGAGGGGAGGAGGCGAAGAAGGTTGAAGATAAGGATGAAGAAGAGAGGAGGAAGAGTAGTACGATGAGGAGAACTAGGAGGAAGAGGAGGAAAATGAGGAAGAGGAGGAGGAATAGGAACAGAATGAGGGAGGGGAGGAGGCAAAGAAGGTTGAAGATAAGGATGAGGAAGAAAGGAGGAAGAGTACTACGATGAAGAGGACTAGGAGGAACAGGAACGAAGAAAAGCAGCGGGAGGAGGAAGAGGAACAGTACAAAGAGGAGAATCAAGAATAACAAGAGAAGTAGTAGTGGTAGTAGTAGTAGACGTAGTAAGAGGAGGAATAAGATGTGTGGGTTAAGGACGGGAGTAGTAGTACGAAGAGGAGAAACAGGAGCAGCAGTAACAGTAGTAGTAGTAGTAGTGACAGGAACAGGAGCAGACTGAGGAGGGGAGGAGGCGAAGAAGGATGATGACGAGCACCCTGAGGAGGAGCAAGTGAAGAAGAAGGGCACTAAGTAAGCATTCACACCTCCTGGGAAAGCGCACCTCTGCTTCCGGCAGGGTCGCCTGGCGTGTGGCACCCGTCCCGGAGACACCAACTTGCGAGGAGGGCGACCGAAGAGTGGCGCCGGGAGACACGAGTCTCTTGGCCAGACCCGGCACCGGCACTGGCACTGCGCAGCTCTGTGCTGGCACGCATGAGTGCCAGGGAGGGGGAGAGGAAGGGAAAGGGGGAGGATGGCACGTACGCAGGCCCCGGCAACCAGCAATACACCTGGTTGGAAAACGCGTGAGAGAAGTCTTCGGGTTTGGCATCTCTCAACCAACGGCGATGCGTTACCATACGCTCCATGTCATATGCCATAATTAACCTTTCTTTCTCTTTCTCTCTCCCACCTTTTCCACCTCTACCACTATTTCATTTATCTCAAGGTCACCTACGCAAAGGTATATATTCAAGAGAGCAATTAAGTCTATTTCTCTCGATGAGCTAATACCTTCGCAACATCACGAAAAAGAAAGAGAGAGAGAGAGAAATCGTTCAGTCGCGGTCTGAAATGCGAGTGAGAAAATAAATTCATTATTGTTCCGCAACACAAAAACAAATGTTGTCCTCATGAACACGGTGACGTATGGATTTTTTTTATTTGGTCAAAGCCACTTTTCTCGTCATCAAAACTCATTCCGGAGTCGTGTCCCTTCAGCTGAATAAAATCGCCCATTTTCTTTAGCCATAACAAAATAAGCAAAACCCGCCGCCGTTTTTAAGGGACGGCAGGATGCCAAGCATTTGTACTAACTACAGCCCAAGTGAAACAACCCTGCTATAAATGTGCTGTGTCTTGCTGCATTGCTTCTGACCCGGGCAGTAGGCAGGAGACTGGGATGATCCTTTATCCACGAGGAGCTAAGATGGAAGGGAAACAAGGGTGATGGATGAGAGTGGGTGTGTCCCTTTGACTTAGCTAACTTTCTTGTTGAGTGGAAGAAGCACTTGGTATATAGATAAAGATATCTTGGTATATAGATAAAGATATATTACAGCTACCGGCGAATAAGTGGACAACCCTACTGCATACGCGCTGGAGCGCCGTCCCACGCTCTGAAATCCCAACTCACCACAAACTGGCCCGACGACAGCACACGAACTTTTGAACCCGAGCGTACAGTACAGCGCTCCTCCTCCTCCACACGTGCCCCGTGCCGACAAGGCCGACAACCGAGAATACCCTAATCACGGCGGGTGAAATTATGGAGGGCCCTCGGGGATGACGGGGGCTGCAACTGAAATACACATGTCGGTATATATTCCCATCAACCTGCGCCAGCAGGCGCGCACGGATGTGTACATGTATACACATACACATGGCTTCTTGGTGTTGGTGCAGTCACGCCGCAGATCCAAAAACGTGCCCTGTTACCAGTATGAAAACTTTGCAAGCCGTTACTAACACCCTTGAGCAAAAGGGGATGGTTGTGTGTGGTATGGGTAAAAGGTTCCATCATTACCCGATTTGATTATATAAGTATCTCTCATCCGAAAGGGTAACGGCTGTCGATGACGAATCCAGCACGTGATCAAAGACCTTGGTGAATCTCTCTCCCTCTCCCTCTCTCACACACACACACAAAATGCACGCTTGTCTGCAACATGTAAATATACTATGTACGTTACCACTCCATCCCGTGCATGCTGTTCCCTTCCACGTACCTGTGAAAAGAAATGGGCTGTTAACACGTGTCCACCAAAGCACTACAATGGCGGAACATGGGGACAAGAAGGGGGACTTGTCATACAACTTGGGGAGAAGACGAGGTACAATGTCCCAGCAGACCTTATGAATAAAAAATGCACAGAAGTGGAACCTGTTGTGTGCGTGCGTGCGTGTGTGTGTGTGTGTGTGTGTGTGTGTGTGTGTGTGTGTGTGTGTGTGTGTGTGTGTGTCTGCGAGAGAGAGAATGATAGAGAGTGAGAGATAAGGAGAATGCGAGAGACACAATGATAGAGAAAGAGAATGCGAGAAACAGAAAAAGAGAGAGAAAACAGTTCGTGTTTGTGCTCAATCAACCAGAACAATTCCCCTTTACATAACCCTACATCGTACCTTTTTCCTCCGACCAAGTCACCGTCTGGACTACGCATAACATATCAAGCTAGGTTATCTAGGAGAGCCACAATCATAGGAGTGGGCAAGCCTTGGCACGCGAAACCCAGAGCTCACCTTAAAAATGATGACTAATAAATCTCCAATTTCTATTGTATGGCTGTTGGTAACCGCATAGCTGCCATTGGGCGGCGGATTGGGGCCCTTCCTGGGAGGTGAAGGGAGGGAGAGGGGCCCATACTCGTATGTGGGCCTATAACAATTCTACTCCGTTGGCACGCGAGTATCAAATATTTGGATGATATTGGCACCCACGCTTAAAAAGGTTGCCCACCGTATGCGCCCTCTAACACAGGTGTTCGTTCATATGCAAGGCGCAGGGTCGTGGATTTCACCGGCTGGGCACACTTGGGCCGCCAAGAAATAAAAGGACAACGTACATGTCCAAACGCAAGAGCTGGTCATCTATAACTTTTATTTATTTTTAATCTGTTTTTATCTGGGGAATGCTTGTCCTGCCAAACACGATGGTAAAATATGGTACAGGAAGAAAGAAAGAAAAAAAAAAAAAAAAAAAAATATATATATATATATATATATATATATATATATTTATATATATACACATATATATATATATACGCACACATATACATATACATACACACACACATCACAGGTCAATTTTTTTTTCGGTCAGCGCTTTCCCTTCTCTTCAAATGCCTTTTTTCCCCCTATTATGATAAGCCCCATTCACCAAACAGAAATATCGACATGAAAATGAGCCCTCTCTTATTTTCGAATGCGATCACTCGGGCTGAAAATCTGCGTGCCCACGCGCGACTTGCTGGTGAAGTGGAAAGCACCTCGGCTTGTCAACTCAATGGAAGAGAGCGAACTGAAATGTGTTTGGAAATGACCCACAATAATTGTGGCTGTTATTGTCTCCCTTAAGCAATGAGACAGGGTAAGGATACATTGCTCACATTCGGGTCATCAGCTATGGAGCTTTCATCCGGAAAGATAAAGGCTGTCGATCACGAGTCGCGCACACGACCCATTATCGTGACGAATCTGGCGCGCGCGCGCATACATACAAAGACACACGTTTCAACCATGGTAACACAAGATTTTCTGTACCACCAAATAAATCACAAGAACATATATACAGACAGACACTTACAGACAGCCTAAGAGACAAAAAGAGAGAAAATAAAGAAGAACGAGATAGAATGAGAAAGGAAAGACAGTGTACGTCTGAGTTTGTACGTCTGCACCACCTAATAAATCACAAGAACATGTATACAGACAGACACTTACAGACAGCCTAAGAGACAAAAAGAGAGAGAAAATAAAGAAGAACGAGATAGAATGAGAAAGGAAAGACAGCGTACGTCTGAGTTTGAAACTGGACTTTCCCCCCATTCCGGCCTTCGCCTCGAAGTCTACGGTCGTCCATCGCCCCCTGGCGGAGGATGACTCCCGGGGGACCCCACGGGGCACACAACATTCGGGGTACTTCGGTCCCCCCAAGCCCAAATTACCCATATCAACCATCAATCCACCTTATTCCAGCTTTCGCTTCCACCATTAACGTGGTGTGTGTGTGTGTGTGTGTGCGTGCGCGTATGTTTATGTGTGCGTGCGTGTGTATACATATACATACACACACACATACTATATTATATATATATATATATATATATATATATACACACACAATCTATTTACATATTCACGTGTGTGTGTGTGTGTACACGCGTATGTGTATGTGTGCGTGCGTGTGTATACGCATATATACATACATACATACATACACACACACACACACACATATATATATATATATACATATATATATGTTTATATATATATGTATATTGATAATAAGAACAATGGTACGTGTGTTCACTTATTCAAAGTTGACCATTTTGGAAAAAACTAACTAAGCTGAGCGCTTTCGTATATTACATCTTCAGTGCAACAAGTACAACTTGTTGCACTGAAGATGTAATATACGAAAGCGCTCTGCTTCGTTAGTTTCTTTTTTCCAAGTGGTCTACTTTGCATATATATATATATATATATATATATATATATATATATAATATATATATATATACATATATATACAATCTATTTATATAATTCACGTGTGTGTGTGTGTGTGTGTGTGTGTGTGTGTGTGTGTGTGTGTGTGTGTGTGTGTGTGTGTGTTCTACTCTTATAATTTTTGCTGAGCTGTGAGAGTGTCCACGGTCGTACTAAGGCTGCCACAATAATGATGAAAAACACGAAAAAAATTGTTCTTTAAAAATTACCCTTTCGTGCTTTTCGATTTACTATGTCCGCCACCTGGCTATTTCCTTCATCCCCGTGGCTCCCTCTCGGTACATAAGAACATAAAAATGAAGGAGACTGAAAAAAAACACCATATAAGGCCTACACTAAGCAGTTCCATGTCCATTACCATTTATCATTCCCATCCATAAAGTAGTTTAACCTTCTCTTAAAACCGAGTTTCCGTGTCCACTACAAGGTTACTAAGTCTATTCTATTCGTTGACCATTCTATTGGTAAACCAGTTTTGCCTATTTCAAGATGTTTTGGCTGATCTCAATTAAGACCATCCGTGCCGGGTGACATTCAATCTTTTTGTCTGTCGCAAAACTATTCAATTCCGTGAGCACCAGGATGCTCAAAAGGAATATGCCAACCAGACAGCAGGTGAAATTATGCTCGACTGGCAAAAATAATTTTAGATCTTTTGCTCCTCTTAATACGTTCGGTTACTGTTATATTCTTTTCAGTAATGTAGTACGCTTTTATGGGAAGATATGCTAAATTTAGCATAATTATGCTAAATCTGGTCCCCCTGCGGCCACAACCCTTTGTACTCCCGGGAACCGCAAAGTCACCACGAAACCATCATGCTAATCTTTTCGATTCGCTTCAATTGACAAGACCCCCGCAGACGCTTCTGCTTATTCTGGCTGCCGTCAGAAGCTTTTATTCATCCGAGGAGGGAGGGGCCGCATGAATCATTTCAGGGGCCACACAAGAGGAAACGCTCTGCGTCAGCGTCCCCAGCCCTTATCCCCCACTCCCCCCCATCGGCTGTAACCCCACCCCACTCCAAGTAGTACCAGCAACCCCGCTATCCCCTACCCCCACTCCCAACCTGACGCTCCTTGCCGTCTCTCTCCCAACTCCTTTACTTGGTGCATCATCACTGTCCTCCCATCCCCTAACTCCCTCACTGTTAAGGAGGGCAGAGAACCAGGGCCGGATTTTGCCCCTCCTCCCCTTTGGTTCCATAAAAATCGCCTTATCACAGCCAGAATACAAACCTTAGAACAGGTCACCGTGTGTGTGTGTGTGTGTGTGTGTGTGTGTGTGTGTGTGTGTGTGTGTGTGTGTGTGTGTGTGTGTGTGTAGGGAATTAACATCCCATCTCAGTGTTCTTAACTATAGAATATAGAAATACAGAGAGAGAGAGAGAGAGAGAGAGAGAGAGAGAGAGAGAGAGAGAGAGAGAGAGAGAGAGAGAGAGAGAGAGAGAGAGAGAGAGAGAGAGAGAGAGAGGAATGAGAGAGAGAGAGAAGGGAGGGCACGAACCTCGCGAAAATTAGCATAGGACTCTCATCTTGGAAGGTGGAATCGAATTCCCGAACCGCAACGAATCGTTAAATACCGCAAACATCAGCAATCGTGAACATAAAAAAATCCTTTCTGTGTATCAATTTTTCGTAAGACGGAGTACTGCGCCCCCCCCCCACCTCGCCGCCTCCTGTCTATCCGTTTCAAGTGACTAACGACTCTGACCTGGGCGAGTCAGGAGTCAACCTGTGACTCAAAGACCTTACCCGACCAGCTGCCGACACAAATACTTCTACCATCTTTCTTCCTTACCACCTGCAGCTAAATCCAGCCAGCTATGAATGACTTAGCCAATCTATATCTTTAGCCACTACCTGTTAATTGATCCACCTGTGCCTCCCACATTTAGGAAGCTTTCTTCTTCCAGCTGTTGCAAGTTACCCGCCCCACAACTTTCAGTACCACCTACTACTTGAACCATTTGCGACTTGCATAGAAGAATCTTTCCTCGACCAGCTGCCGACTCGACCATCAACCTTTGTTCCTCACCGGCAACAGCTGTCCCCAACCAGCTGCTAAATCAACCATCCTAACACCTACACCACCTCCCACTTGAACCACCTGTGACTCGCATACCTAGGAAGTTTTCCTCGACCAGCTGCCGACTAAGCCACTTCATCATCCTAACCAGCAGCAGCAGCAGCAGCTGTCCCCTACCAGCTGCTGAGTCAGCAGCCCTGTGATCGGACGGGACGGGACCGCACACCGCCACGTGGGATACGCGCGATCGATACGAGTGCGCGCTAATCGCCCCCGCCGCCTGCAGTGAGGGGAAATGCGGAAGGGGGGGAAGGGAGAATGAGGGGAGAAGAAGAGGGAATAAGGGATAACGAAGAGGGGGTTGGGGAAAAAAGGGAGGGAAAGGGGGTGAAGAAAGGGAACTAAGGGATGACGAAGAGAGTCGAAAAAAGGGAAGAAAGAGGGAAAAATAGAAGAGAGAATAAGGGATGACGAAGAGGGAATGGGGAAAAAGGGAGGAGGAAGGGAAATAAGGGATGACGAAGGAGTAAGGAAAAAAGGGCAGGATGGGAAAAGAGAGGGGGAAATTTAATAAAATGAAAATGGGGAAGGCAAGGTGCGGAGAGAGGGGAAAGACAGAGGAAAGAAAGAGGAGAGGGAGGTTGGGAGGGAGGAGGGGACAGCTGAGCAGAGGTAAGACAGGGACGGAAGACAGACCCTGGGGCTCGAGGCGCATGAGTTGGTGAAAAGTTGGAGACATGATGGAAGGATGATAAATGTAAAGAGAGGGTATAGAGAGAAGAGAAACTTGGGAGAAGTAGGATATGGTTCACGGACAATGGGCTGTCAAAACCTTCACAAAGCCGGCCAAGCTAACCAAAATAAAAAGAGTTGTGCAGCACAGGAGGTAGACAGCAAAGTGTGGGGAAGGGAGGGGAAGGACAAGGAAGGCGAGGGAAGGGGAAGGGAGGAGAGGGCAATGGAGTTGAAGAAGTAGGAGGCAAGAAGGAAGGGAGGGAGGGAGGAAGGAGGGTGTGGAGGAAGGAAGGAGAAAAGGAGGGAGGAAGGAGGGAGAGGGAGGGAATAGAGAGAGGGAGCGATGGAGAGGGTGTGGAGGAAAGGACAAAGAAGGGAAGAGGGAGGGAGGAAGGAGGTGGAGGGAAGGGATGGACGGAGAGGGGAAGGAAGAAGAGGGGAAGGGAAGGGAGAAGAGGTAAAGGGAAGGCGCTGGAGAGGGGGGAGTGGAAGGGGCTGTGGTGGCCAGGACCAAGGGTGAGAAGGGGTGAGGACAGGGGTAAGGCAAGGGGAAGGGGAAGGAGATGGGGGAAACTGGAATGACGTAAAGAAGGGGAAGGAGAAGGGAGACTGGGAAGACGTGGAGAAGGGGAAGGAGAAGAGCAACTGGGAAGACGTGAGGAAGGCCGTCCCCACGTTGCAAAGGACGAAACCTCACTAATTAAGTAGGCGCTACGACGACTATGGGCGTCAAGTTCGGGTCGAAGTAGGATTTAATTTGCGATGGACTGGAGTTTGGTACAGGATATGCGTTCATGTGGCTTCACTGGAATTAACTTGGTTCATCTGGTTTAGTGTTTCATGTCTGGTACGGCATGTTATGGTGTGGTATATCATAGTATGGTAGGTATGCTATGGTATGGGATGGGATGGGATGGTATGGTATGGTATGGTTTGGCGACTACCGCGAAACAGTTTTGAAGACGGAATGAAAGCGACAGGGTCCAGACAATTGGCAGACCAGTTCATAGACGACGACGACGACGTCAGCCAGGTGGTTGTCACCTTGGCGTCCGAAAGTCCCAGGTAAGCTGGCGCCAAAGGTATTGACGTGTGCGGTGCTCCGGTGACGCAGTGTCGGCAGCTAACCAGCTGGAGCTGACGCGTCGCATGATACCAACTGCCAGCAGTGACCAAGACCTCCTTTTAGCCCAAGTTCAATAAAACAAAGTCAACCAAAAAATAGGATGTATATATATATATATATATATATATATATATATATATATATATATATATATATATATACACACACACACACATATAAACACTGACACACAAATTACGTCACACCAAATGGGTAAAGAACTACCTTATGTTCAGAGGAAACAAGACCGAGAGTAGTTTGTCAACTAAATGTCTGATTCTCAGAGATCATATGTCGACTTTTATCCGCCCCCTCCCCAACCACCAATCCCCAAAATGGCGATTAACCGTAGCCCTACACCAGACTGCCCCCATCCCTAAATTCCCTTTTAATAATGCCGCCGTTCATCTTCATTTGGACCCCATTTTCTCTCCGGTTCCACTACACCCCCTGAGCATTCTGGCCACACCAAGGGCCGTGTTCCAATGTCAGGTAATTCTATTCGGCTTAAGAGAGACCTACTAGGCGCACTGGCCATCTTGTTTCATCGAGATCATAGCCAAGGATTTACGTTTTGTTCGGTGCGATCGCCGCTGAACGACAATCCTTCATGGCTTAATGATGATCGTCAAACGATTGTCTAGAGCACACATTCTTTGTTTTTGAATGGAGGTGTTTTGCTTTGGGGTGCAAAGTACGAGGCTGATTTAATCGTACCTGCCAACACGCTTACCCAAATATGATGTCAGGTTGAGGATGCGCGTCACCCACCACTGGCTGTGGTAGCGGGGCTAATGATCGCACCGTGCAAAAGGTACCTTTACGCGAGAGCCCTGGTGTTCCCTGTGGGATTCTTATAAAGAGGTATATGCATGCTCTGTTGGGAAATTCTAATGATTAATTATATATTTATCATGTTTTGCACTGTCAATAAACTTGAGAAAACATGTTATATTTCTTTTAATAAATTATATTATCAAAGAAATGTACCATGTTGGACTTCTGAGCTTTGAAGTTTATGGAGAGAGGGAGGGGACTCCTGAGCTTTAAAAATGGAAGAAGAAGAATAATTAATGAAATGTTTATTATTCTTAGATTCCGAGCGCTCTGAGATATGAAAACGATTCCCAGGGTTCCGCAGGCTGGAATGGGGTGGGTGGAAGAGGAGGAGGAGGAGGAGGAGGAGGAGGAGGCGGAGGAGGAGGAGGAGGAGGAGGAGGAGGAGGCGGAGGAGGAGGAATGGTTGAGAAACGCTTTCCTTTTTACATCCGACTCACTTTAAACATTTTGTTCTGGTTAACAAACAGGTAACGGCACTAAAAACCCAAGAATCCCTGTGCCTTCGTGGGTGCTCTCCTTTCCTGGTTATTTCATTCAGGTGTACCACCAAACTCGTGACCCCATTTTGTCCAGAGCTTGCCCTCCCACCCTTCATCCCCAGCTGAATAAAATAATCTGGTGCTGTCCAGAATACAATCTAATGAGGGCAAAAACAGTGTGAAACCCCTTACGTTACGAGCGGAACTTATCCCTTTATCCTGATTGACGCCAGGCGATTTTATTAAGTCGCATATGGCACCTTCCGTGGCGATGAGCCCACTGTGTACTATCTGCCGTCAGGTGATTTTATTCAGGCGTGCGTGACGGGCCCCTCACCCCCCCCTCGAACCCAGAGGAAAACCCGAGCTCCCTCGTCCAAGAAACCCTCAATTTCCCGAAGACCGATCACCTCCCCATTACCGAAACAATTACCAAAACAACCCGGCAGATCACCGATAGTCTGTGCAACATGCAGGGCACGAAGCACCACGTACGTGTACCAAGGTCGACAGGCCTCCCCCCTCCCCCGCCTTCCGCGGATCAACAGAAAACGTGAACTGTTAACATGGACCCTTTTGTTTCTTCTTAAGAGTTCCATGCTACGAGTATGCCATGGCGTTATTTGGCTCTGGCTGGCTGGCTGGCTGGCTGGCTGGCTCTCTCTCAGATGAATGGATCTCAATCGTGGGTACCACTCTCCCGAAGGAATTAAACTTCATAATATAACAGCAACTGCAGGAGTCCTCGAGCGTACAGCACCAAAGACCCTCCCCCTCCCTCCTCCCCCAGGAATTTGTATCGATCTGATTTCCGCTCCCAGTCCGCGTTCGAACCCCAACTTCTCGCCCTTCCTATCCCCTTCCCTTCGTCCTCCTCACCCTGGTCCATCTTTGTCCATCATTCACCCCTTTCCTCCGCCTCCCCTCACCCTTCTAGACCACCCCTTATCACCCTTCCCTTCTCCCCCCTTTCCCTCGCGCTCTACTCACCCTCCCACCCCCACTAATGCCATGACCTCCACACCCACCACTCTTCCCCTTCACCCCATCTCACTAAAGGATCCCCCTCTATGAACATATCACTTAGACGCACCTCCATCAAACTCTACTGCCTCCACCATAACAAATGCCACCACAACCACCTCAACTAATGATTAATCCATCACCATCACCACCACACCAGCGATTTTCACAACCAACATAACGACCATACCCATTTAGAGGACCATCATTACTACTACTACTACCACCACCAACACCACCACCACCACTGCCTTTCCACTACCAATCACCCAATGGTCCTATCTCTTTGGCCTCGCACACACACTACGCCTACGCACACAGATACACACACACACACACACTCGTCGTGACGACCATACTCCGCCCAACATTCCCACAGGTCTTAGTATTATCCAAGCCACTGTCGGCCTATGCGGAAGAGCGGGTGTATACAAAGGCGGGCGCGCGCGCGCGCGTGTGTGTGTGTGTGTGTGTGTGTGTGTGTGTGTGTGTGTGTGTGTGTGTGTGAGAGAGAGAGAGAGAGAGAGATCAAGTGTGGGCGACTGATCCGTGCTTATGTTTTTCTTGGACCTCGGCGAGTCCTGGCGCCACACCGCTCCCGTTAGCACAAACAGGACACAAGGACACGTCACAAAGTGTCCTGCCGCCTGAGGTGGACATCTCACTCACATACACAAAGGTAAAGCATCACAAAATTGCAACCCGTCACCCTTCCCCTTGGTCAAGTTGGTGTGTGTGTGTGTGTGTGTGCGTGTGTGTGTGCGTGTGTGTGTGCGCATGTAAGGTCACATTATTACCCATAGACTGGGTCATATGGGTTAAGGAACTCCCATCCGGGAAGGCAATACTTTGCCGATCACGCGTCCAGCACGTGGTCCAATATAATGATGAAACACACTGCGGGCATTCCTTACATCCTGGCAACCACCATACTATTTCGCTCATTTCGGTGGCAACATGGCCTCCCTTTCCCCCCTCGGTAGTGAAGAGGGGAGGGAGGTATAAAGACCCTCCCACACACCCCCTACACCTTCGTCCATACCCTCAACCAATCAATCCATCAATCCCCGAAGGCAACCATAAAAGGCAGCCACATGGGATGCTCCGTGGAGCTCGCATGAAACCTGCCTTAAATCACATGACCCCCACCCACCCACCCCCCAAAAAAGGGGGTGGGGAAACAGACTAGCTATCGGGTGACACGATACTACAGGTCTCCAAAGAATCTTAAGGAAACTGATAATGGCAGAATTATTCTTTTTTACCCTAAATACTAACATAACAAGAGACAGACATCTGTCAAGATGTAACTCAAAGTAGGTGGAAACCATTTCATTGTCTGCGTATTATTCAATGAAAGGACTAACTTCCTGTACAGACGACGGATTGGAGACCAATTTTTTAGACTTTGATGAACAATCACGAAAGCAAAATGCTCCACTGTCTGACTTCCGTGTCCATTTCTTGTTTTAAATTAATATATATATATCACCTTTCCCCTCTCGAACTCATTACGGATAGAGACAGACAGACCGACTGAAAGAGAGAGAGAGAGAGAGAGAGAGAGAGAGAGAGAGAGAGAGAGAGAGAGAGAGAGAGAGAGAGAGAAAATGAGAGAGAAGTACACGGAGTGTGTTACCTAAAGAGGCATGTGCCTTGTTACGCCCAAGGGCGGCCACTTTTGGGAACAACGAGTTTGGGCCTCACAAATCAACGTCTTTCCCTACGCCCAACTCCTGTTAAACAGCGCGTCCTGCCGTGCGCCATACGTACGCGCTCAAGAACCGAAAAGGCTCGCACAAGCTGGTCTCTGCGCTTGTGAGCATGTTCGAAGTAGTAATTAGATCCATATAAAGAGTGTGTGTTTAAGTTTTTGTGTGTGTTTAAGTTTGTTTGTGTGTGTGTGTGTGTGTGTGTGTGTGTGTGTGTGTGTGTGTGTGTGTGTGTGTGTGTGTGTGCGCGTGTGTGTGTGCATGTGATAAAAGCGAGCGGGGCTGATTAGGCCGTACGCCGTCCCGCTTAGAACGAGACGAGGGCGTATTGGCCTGAATGGTCCTCAAGGGTTTCTCGATGGCACTGCCCAGTGGTCAACCCCCAATGCAAATACAACGACGGTGATCGTTTGGGTCCATGCCACGACCTCTCCTGCTGCCCAGGGCCACGGGGACTTCGATCTTGGCAGCTGGGGAGGTGGCTTGAAATGCTTGAAATGACCCCACCCCCCACCCGCCCCGCTACTTGGAGTGAATGACCACCCGACTCACGCGCTTAACCTCCCTAGTGGATGCTGTTCGCACACGCTTCCACTGCATCATACAACGTGTTGGTGACCCGACAAAGCCCAGCGTCCTTCTTAGAGATTCTGTATTGGCTCATGCCAAAACACTTTATAAATCTCAGTGGGACTTCTCTACAAAAATAAATATAATAAATAAATAAATAAATAAAAATTAATATAATAAAAATTCCTCTTATGAAAAAAGTCTCCACTAATTATCTCCAGACGTTTTCTTCGGCTTCGAGGCTCTGGCCACTAGTACGGGTCATGGCCAAATTCCCATCCATCACGGTACAAATCCCTTGAGTGGAAGATGATGCATAATGAAAGTGGTGAGCTGGTAAAAACCGAATAAATTAAATATGCAATGAAAAAATACACACACAAACACACACACATATATATATATATATTATACACACACACGCACGCACACACACACACACACACACACACACACACACACACACACACACACACACACGTTCGTACATATGGGCAGTGAAGCAAAAGTCAACGTACGGCGTTTCACATTCTGTACTTCCATACGCGAGGGGTCTCCATCCACTTTCGCAGGCTACAATCAAGAAAGACGACACGAGCAAACACTTAACCATAAACACAAAACCCCGAGTTAAATATATGAGACGGGCCTTGTGGCCTTTTTCGGTGCCAAATGCAAGAAGTAAAACACGTCAGTGGCACTGGTACTGACACTGGCATCCGCGAAGAGACCACACACACACAAAAAACAAGACGGAAAAAACTCAAGAATAGGGGTGGAACGCACGCACGAAAGCACGCAGACTTAAGAAGAGGGAAAAAGCTTGGCCCCACTCCAAAATGCGCTCCATATCCAACGCCACAACTCCCTTTCCGCCATCTTCTCTAAGCAAAATGGTTGCGCGCTTATGGCAATATCCGTACATGAACGCGTGCATACACACATACAAACACGTACGCGCGGGTGCCCCCGTAAGGGAACTGGTTGAATATTTCATGCGGTCACTGTTTTAGTGACTTTAGTGACAACCCTACGGATGAAGTCACTCACCATTCTTTAATTACTTAAGAAAGACTAAACCCAAAAAATCACTTTCAACTTCCACTACCCCTCCGTTGTGCTCCCCTCCTGCTGTTTCCTTTACCACTTCTCTGAAAACACCTCTTCGGTGTGATATTGTCCCCAAGGATAAAAGCGCTGTTTATTGCTATCAAAAATGCATTTTTTTTTAAGTCTAGAGCATTGCTTAACGTGCATGCAGTTTTCTCAACATTTCTTATCCGATTGCGATGGCTGATATTCAGAGTATTCGAAAGTTCCCCAAAGTTCATTTTGTTACTTGAGACACTGCCGTCCTGTCGAGAGTTGTTTGGGGTGGGAAGGGTGGGTGGCTGCATGGGAGCTTGCTCGGAGAGACCGTGGGGACTGGCGCCGGCGTGTGAGTGGAGCAACATGCTCCCTAGCGTATGATGCCCCCAATTGATGATGACATTGCCAAGGCTGCTGCTGGGGTTGTTGTGTCGTGGACAAAGTTTGAGTTGTGAAACCTACATATCGTGAATTAAGGCGACTGCAATCACCACTGTTGCTGGAATATATGGTTGACTTCTTGCAGGGGCCTTGTCAGTGGGTGGGAGGCAGTGTTTCTCGTGGCAAAGCTGGAGATCCTTCTTGTTTCGTGATATATGATGAGCTTGAGATTGGTGTCAGGGCCAATTGGGGTCACAATGATATATTTTGTTTA
>NC_134786.1:57459660-57484660 GCF_046742065.1 Oratosquilla oratoria
GAACATGAGAGTACTATCCAATCTTCCCTCGTCCAACTTAGCCCTCAACCTCCAGGAACTTACTTCGCCTTCGTCCTGCTACTTCTCTTCCCCCATTTACCTCTTCTTCACGTTCATCATACCACTTAGCTTCTTCTCCTCCTCCTCCTCCTCTCATTGTTACTCTTTTGCACCTTCTTCATACCTATACTCGGTCTCCTCTCCTCCCCCTCCTCCTCCTCCTCTCACTGTTCGTCTTTTACACCTTCATCATACCTATATTCGGTCCTTCCTCCTCCTCCTCCTCAGCCATTTCCACATTCACGACGTCCTCCCGGAATTCCCATGGCCTCTTCAACACGTGGACGCACTGCCCTGGCTATCGTCAGTCAAAAGAAGGGGCTTCATCCTGAATTTGACCTTTAGAGTCAACCATCACATCCTTATCACCACCCACCCCCCCTACGCCTCCACCCTTTCCTTCGCCTCCGCCCCTCCCTCCCTCCTCTGCTTCCACCCCTTCTTCCTTCCTCCACTCCATTCACCCCCAACTCCACCCACGCTCCACCATGCCCAATCCCTCTCTTCAATTCTCCCCTCCTTGCATTCAATTCCTCTACGTGTTTCCTTCATTCCCCTCACCTCCGCAAGTCCTCCTCCTTTCAACCGTTTCCTCCTTCAGTATGGAGGGCCTATTAAGCTGAACAAAACTGATCTGAAACATGTTAATGAACAATTTCATCTCCATTAATCAAGTCAACTGTCTATTTAATACAATGCCCTTCGCTAAACAAAAACTGCCACGTATATTACTCAACTTTTCATGTGATGGAATGTTTCTCCTTTCTCTTCTTAATGACCTCTCTCTCTCTCTCTCTCTCTCTCTCTCTCTCTCTCTCTCTCCCTTTTCACATCTCTCTTCTATCCCTAACACCTCTCCCGTATAATGCACAAGCCCTCCCCTTCCACCCTGCGACCCTCGCTAACCCAAATTCATTTAATTGGCTGCGACAAGTTGGCTGGCCGAGCCCTTGTCAACCCCAGCCAGCCACAGTACATAGTCAGCCCAGCACAGCACAGCCCCGCAAGCCAGCCAGCCAGCCACCACTATACGACCCTTGCGTCCACATTCGCCCAATCACTAAAAGCCCCCGCTGTAGTTTTGCTCTTTCAAGGCCTTTTCATGATAAAAGTAGTGAATGTTCTTTGTTCTAATTGCCGCCTGATGATTTCATTCAAAATCACAGAAACCCTCTTCCACCAAGGAATTACGGAGATCCATGCCAGACAGGCGAAGAAGCCAAAACAATGTCTAGTTATCGATGTGCAAGTTTGACCAAATACGGCGCTCAAAGAAAACGTATTCTTGGGGCGCTGGCATCTTTGTCCCAAAACTTTATCCAGTCTAGATTCTAGGGATTTTAGTGACACCCCTATAGACCAGTCACGCAGCATTCTTTTATGACTTTATTCTTTTATTAACCTCCACCCAGAGAAGAATTCTGATCCCTTTTTCCATTTCTACAACTTTGATTAAACGCCTTCCGTCAAGAAAAAGATTTTACATTTTTTCAGTTTCTCGCCAGGCGATTCTATTCACACCTTGGAACTCCCCGTGGACTGTAGTACTAACCCCACTCCCTCCTCGTCCACTTCTCTACCCCTCCTCCATCCCCCTCCTCCTCCATTCGGAGAATCGCCACCACTCCAACCTCCTCGCAGAAAATTGTCGGTAGCGTTCTCACGTCTGTGACATTTCCTTTCAGCCAACGGGACTCGATCCTGTGCGACGGGTTACCATAAGGCAAAGGTGTTACCGTTGTACCATGCTGGCCGTATGGTGCGACTGGTAACGTCATTGCCTTGTGGTTACCAGTCGCACAGACAATGGTTCATGTTCCACTGGAAGAGCTTGTTAATCCATTTGTCGTAACTTCACACACAGACATTTCCTCTCCCTCTCACGTCACATTAGCCTCCCTCCCTCTCGACTTCATCTCGCCTCCTTCAATTATCCTATACCCGTCGTATGCTTGTATCTGCGCGTAGCCTCCTCTCCAACACCGCAGCACCACAGACCTCATTTCATTCGTATCCCAGGCATTCCAATGGTGATTGTTATTAAAGAAAACATATGTAAATAACAAAATGGCAATAATAACAAGAAAAGAATATTGACACTAACATAATAATAGCAATAACAATAATAATAATAACAACAACAAAAGTAAAAACGAACTAATTCCTTGCAGAACTGCGTCTCTGCCTTGCACAGGCACAGTTCAGTGACTATCACACAACAGGGTGCCACACTCCTGGACCTCCTTCAACAACAACGACTGGAATTGACAAAGGGCCCGGGTCTGTCCGGAGACTCCAAGCAGAATGGGGGAGTAGATGGATAACGAGTGGGGAGTGAAGAGGGAGTGGGAAGAGGACACGCTACGCCCACGACGCCTGGGCAAAAACGAGTGTTGCCAAGCGAGGAACGCAACGCGACAAACAGCGGCCCGGAAAGCGTAATAATGATGCCACGGCCCGCTCCGTTCCGCGTGGCACTGTCCAAGTGACTCTCGTGTCAGTGCCACTCCTCCATCTCCTGTGGCAATGCCCAAGTGACTCGCATCAGTGCCACTCCCCCATCCCCTGTGGCACTGCCCAAGCGACTCCCGCATCAGTGCCACTCCTCCGTTCCCTGTAGCACAAACCAAGTGACTCTAGTATCAGTGTCTCTCCTTCGTCCCCTGTGGCACAGTCCAAGTGACTTCCATCAGTGCCACTCCTCCGTGTCCTATGGCACTGCCCATGCGACTCCCGCTTCAGTGCCACTCCTCCATCCCCTGTGGCATTGACTCGCATCAGTGCCACTCCTCCGTCCCTGTGGCACTGTCCAAGTGACTCGTATTAGTGCCTCTTCACCGTCCCCTGTGGTACTGCCCAAGCGACTCTCGCGTCAGTGCCACTCCTTCGTTCCCTATAGCACTGTCCAAGTGACTCCCGTCAGTGCCACTCCTCCGTCCCCTGTGGCACTGCCCAAGCGAATCCCACTTCAGTGCCACTCCTCTATCCCCTGTGGCACTGTGACCCGCATCAATGCCTCTCCTTCGTTCCCTGTGGCACTGCTCAAGTGACTCGCATCAGTGTCACTCCTTCGTTCCCTGTGGCAATGTCTAAGTGACTCTCACATCAGTGCTACTCCTTCGTTCCCTGTGACATTTTTCAAGTAACTCCCGTATCAGTGTTAGTCCTCCGTTCCCTGTGGCACTGTCCAAGTAACTCTCGTATCAGTGCCAGTCCTCAGTCCCCTGTGGTACTGTCTAAGTGACTTTTGTATCAGTGCCACTCTTTAGTCCCTCGTAGCACTGTCAACCCCATATGTAGAGGATGGCGCGTTTCCTTTATTTTCTACTTCGCCAGGCAATTCTATTCATCTTCGCGACACTCCCTTCGTAGAAATAAGGTTACACATATCTCGATTACCCCTTCCGTACCAGGTAGCACTTTTCTTTTTATTCTGCCTGTAGACAGGTGATTTTATTTATGAGAAGAAGTTACATTTGTGTTTACGGGAGGTAGAGAGGGGAAGATAGGAGTGGAGAGAGAATGAAAGGAAGTGACTGGGTGAAGGTTGGATAAAGAGTGGAGCGGGCACGAACAGTGAGAGAAAGAGTGGAGAAAAATAGACGAGGACGGGAGGGAGAGTGAAACAATGAGGGAAGGACGGTCAAGGGAGGCCTTTGTCCAGCAGTGGACTATGAATGGCTGGTGACTCGTCTTACGTGAGACTATTTTATACGGCAAAGAGACATCCACCTTGACTGAAAAAAGATAGCCCCTTCCGTGCCGGGTGGCACTTTCCCTTTCATTGTGTCTGGCGCCAGGCGATTCCATTCACCTCCGCGACAGTCCTCGACAGTGAAGGAGTTAAAGCCCGTCTCGATGAACATCAACTGAATTTACCTCGTGACCTACCCGTACGGAATATAGAGTGCTTATTTTCTATGCAGTGAGCACCTTAGATGACTTTAATGACACCCCTACGGACCAGAATCAGACAGCAATCTTTTATGTCTGGAGACAAACCACTGCTCAGAGAAGAAAGCTGATCATTTTCAACATCCTCTATCCTTCCTTACTGAAGGATAGTAAGAGAAAGAGGAGGAAGATGAAGAGGAGGAGAAAGAGGGTCATCTGCTGAAGGAGGCAGCGAAGTCGAGTAATTGGCGCCGGAGAGGAATGACTCTTGACCCGAGAGGAATAATGAGCGAAACTTGGCGCCTCACAAGTGGGCCGAGGTGGGTGGCGGGCCAATGGGAGAGGAGGGCGTGGCCCCTTACAAAGACTCCAACGAGGAAATAAATCATTATATATAGCATAATTTATGATTAGGGGCACTGAGTAGGGTGAAGACTGTCCCTAAACCCCCTCCCCCCATCCTCAAACTTCCCTTCAAAACGAAATCCCGGCTACGTCATATCCGAGGATGACTCAAAGCGAAGTGACGAAGCGTGAACAAACGCCACGTGCTCTTCGCAAGCGGGTACTCCTTCATGGGGGCTCGAACACGGTCCCCCTTGTAAGTCATGTCAGTCATTTGTCATTCGAAGTCCACTGCTGGACAAGGGCTTTCCTCAGCTCCTTCCACGAGATGCACGACCGTGTCAACCTCTGCCATGTCACTCCTGCAAACTTTTCTACAGTGTCTCCAACTGGGTCTCTTTCAACTTACAGTGCTGTAGGATATGATGACGGGGAAGAAGACGGGAGGAGAAAGAGGCCAAGAGTTGCGAAGAAGATACATCATACGAATGACGATGAGGGAGGAGGAAAGAAGACTAAGAGAGAAGAGGCGAGAAAAGATGAGGGAAGTGCCTCAGGTGACGCGAGGCAGAGTGGAGACGGCCCCCCCCCCAAAAAAAAAAAAAAAAAAAAAGAGAGAGAGAGAGAGAGAGAGAGGGGGGGGCAAACGACGGAGGAAAGTCCCAATTCTCTCTTATTTACCTTCGGAGGAGGGGACGGCTTTTCCTGGAACGGGAATAACCACGGGACGCGGAAACTTTACAGTCTCTGGTGCTGCCCTGCTCGGAAGTGTCGCTTCCATGCACACACAACTTCCTTCCCGCTTCCAAGGCCATACCAGACTAATTGCAATGCAAATCTCGGATGTGAAACCACCGTGCCTTCCAGGAAATTGGGTCAAAGTAGCTCGGGTACAGAGCGCTGCATGGTGGAGATCCTTGGACTCAGAGGTCGAGAAGGGAAAGGAAAGGAAAGGAGAGGAGAGGAGGGAAAGGAAGGGGAAGTAAGGGAAGGAAAGGTAAGGGGAGGAAGAGTTACTGAAAGGAATGAAACGGGAACTAGCCTGCATCTAAACACAGTCAACTGTTTTATGAAACTAGAAAAAGGTTTCTTATCAAAGAAGTACATACATACATACATATACCAAGGCTTTTTCCCCCTTACAAGGGGGGTAGCCAAAAAGAAAAAGGCATAAAATCATTCCCACCCATTCCATCCCTGAATACACTCCACACCCCTCCACCCTCCCTCTTATCTTAGCACCTCCTGAATGACGGGTACATAAAGTACATAAATAAATATATAAACAATAATTTGTCGGGGTAAACGCTAGAATGACCCTCTTCTATAATACAGACGGAGGTCCTACACATTTGCTGGTCGGTCCAAAAATTCTCTCTCTTTTTCTCTCCCTCTCTCTCTGTCTGTGTCTTTCTCTACGAGTATCATCGGGTTACCCCATGACACCGCAGCCACGTGCTGCTCCCGCGTCTAATGCGGGATGCCCGCTCACGCCGCTTGTACAAGAGCTCTCGTGGGGAACCGTGAATGCCCGCACGCTGGGCCCCAGCAGAACGAAGCCTTCCCTACCGTCACTCCCCCAAAATGATGAAAGAGAGAGTGAGAGTGAGTGTGTGAGTGTGAGTGTGTGTGTGTGTGTGTGTGTGTGTGTCGGGGGTGTAATGCCGAGGTACAGCGTATACTTTCACTCTTTCTCTCGTATGAGGCAGAGAGAGAGAGAGAGAGAGAGAGAGAGAGAGAGAGAGAGAGAGAGAGAGAGAGAGAGAGAGAGAGAGAGAGAGAGAGAGAGAGAGAGAGAGAGAGAGAGAGAGAGAGAGAGAGAGAGAGAGAGAGAGAGAGAGAGAGAGAGAGAGAGAGAGAGAGAGAGAGCGCGCGCTTCGTGGCCGCCGCCACCTAACCTCGCCTACCCCTCTCATTTATCAGGCAAAGCTTCAGGAAGAGGTATAGTGACAGAGAAAAGGGAGAAGAAGGAGGGGGTGAAACGAGGAAGGTGGGAGACTAGGAAGAGGGTGCAGGTGAGAGACTGGGAGGAAGAAGGGAATGGGGGGAAAAGGTTGGTGAGGGTGAAAGGGGATTAAGGAGAGATTATTGGAGTAGGGAATCAGGGAGAGGGACAGGGGAAGGAAGGAGGGGATGAATCGTAGGCTGGAAGGAGAGAGGGAAGGAGGGTGGAAGGGAAGGAGGATGGTAAGCAAAGAAGGAAGGAAGGAAGGAAGGAAGGAAGGAAGGAGTAAAGGAAGTAAAGAAGTAATAGTTTCTTCTTAATGACTTCAAGTGCTTGAGGGAAAGACCTCCACCTCTCCTACTCCGGAACGAGTACCCCATGTTTCTTCACCTCGAGTGTTCGTTCTCATGTTGCCTACACTCAGGAAGTCTTGATGGAGACCCTCACTACACGACCTAAAGTCCTCTTCTTCCTCTTCCTCTCCCCTCCTTCTCTCCCGCCTCGGCCTCCCCTACCAGCATCCTCTCAAGCGACCAACCCTCTAAGCTCTTCCATCCACTTAACCGCCCATCCAATCCCATCCCCCTCAGCCATGTCCCCGTGTACAGTCAACAAAAGAAGTATCGCGACCCCCAGGTTCCGGTGCGTTAGAAAATGAGAGCTCGTTCAGGACAAGCAGGGGCGCGGCCACATGGGCGCCTGCGCGATACATAATGTTCGTAACACCTTTTCTTATTTCCACCAAAACCTGGAGACTCAATACTGTTTTCGTTACTCTTGTGTTGATGCACCTGCTAGTCTCTGAACGTCTAAGGCCGATGTCACACTGTCCGGCGACGCCGTTACGGTTTGTTGTTGGCTATTGCAGTCCCCTTTTGACTCATTTGACTCGAAATGTTACGATAGTACTGTACTATAACCAGGAGGGGATAGTGGTCGTTATATAAAGGTCTGGCTATATCCAGGTTTTTTTATTAATCTATTCGAACTTGCCCATAATCTGGCCGCATCCAGTGCCGCCGCATAGTGTGACACCGGGGTACCCCAGCAGGGTTTCTCAACTTATTTCTTCATCCGTTCCATACATGTATTACTGTTCTTTAGCCTCCTGAGGACAATTCCGACACTAGTTTCCGAGTTAAGGCCCCATCTGCACTCTCCAGGTACACGGACTCCATTTAACCAGGTACATTGACTCCAGGTTCCTCAAGAACTCTTCCTCCGATCCTTTCCAAACGGTGACGTACTTTACTAATTTCTATTCTGGCCAACCCCAGATGATATTATTCGACATGATTGGTCTTACTTGACCGAGATATGTTACAACCCTTGTGGCAATAGAATGATGCCACGGACATGAATAAAACCGCTTGGCGCCAGTCAGGATAAAAGGAACAGTGCCATCCAGCGAGGAAGGGGTTTGCCATGGCACAGACATGCCACATGCAATCTGGCACGAGAGATCTTCAGAATCATTCCCGCCCACCTTGATAAAAGGTGACCCGCATGTCCGCCCACAAACACATTGAAGCACCTCAGCCCGGCATACAAAGAAGAATAATAAAAAAAAAAAAAATGTATCTTTGTAAATGCGTCCTGAGCCAGACGACGCCAAAGAAGATTTTCAGAAATGCTCTTCCTGAAATTCAAAACTCCCACGAAGAAATACATTTCGCAATCCTTTCGCTACCGAATCTCTCTCTCTCTGTTCAGGAGGTGAACAGAGAATAACTTGGCACCAGGTAGATTAAAAGGAAAAGTGCCACAAGGTACGAGAACACTACAATCCAGCGAGTCATTTACGTCACACACACACATATATATATATACGAGTATATATATATTCATTACCTTTACCGGGCCCAGGAAGTCCGATTGCAGTACACAACCAAAGAAGATGAAGAAAAAAAAAATGAAGAAGAAGAAGAAGAAGAAGAAGAAGAAGAAGAAGAAGAAGAAGAAGAAGAAGAAGAAGAAGAAGAAGAAGAAGAAGAAGAAGAAGAAGAAGAAGAAGAAGAAGAAGAAGAAGAAGAAGAAGAAGAAGAAGAAGAAGAAGAAGAAGAAGAAGAAGAAGAAGAAGAAGAAGAAGAAGAAGAAGAAGAAGAAGAAGAAGAAGAAGAAGAAGAAGAACAACAACAAGTTTAGCAGGATCCGAATGGTTCTTCCACCGGCCTGTGCCCCGCACTATCCCCACAGCCCCCCTTCCCCCCACCCTCCCAGGGCCCAATTAACCCCCCTAATCCCGGCGACTCGACCCACCCATCAATCGGGCACCACCACCCAGCCATTAACACGGGCGGGTACCCGATCCTCCATCTTCTCCCATCACTCGCAAATTAACCTATGAAGGACGCCACTTAGAGCTTTGATTCCAACCAATGTAATGTGATTTTGTTCACTTTTAAAAGGAATTCTGGGTCTAAGAGGGTTGAAATGAGAGAACAGGCTCTTTTAAGCTCTGAAATCCCTGTGTTCCCACTTGTTCTGGTCCCGGATATGCAGTAAACGTCTCCCATCCATACGGTCTCTTTAAGAGACTAAAATATCTCTTCAGTTTCTTATCTGGGTATTTCGCAATGCGCTTGTCCTATGCTATTAAACTGTGCACTGGTGGCGTAATCGGAAACACGCTGGTCTCGCATTTGCTTGGTTTTGGGTTCGAGTCCCGCACTTCTCTCAGATTCCCAGCAGTGATTTATACCTGTCCCAATATTCCAAGCACATAGGGTAAAAGTGACGACTTTTGGCCGCAGCTACTCAGCGCCTCCTGGCGTACGCTCTCACCTTCTTCCCAGTGTTCAATTAAGCGGACGAGGTGCCGAGACGGGCAGGATGTTAAATAGGTTCTAATATGCATGAAGTGGTTGGTTGCTTTGATACGATCAACGCCCTTATATGGGGAAAAAGAGGAGTTTCATATACTTGTGTGTATTAAATACGAGTACTCTGGATGCGATAAGATCTATCTATATACCAAGGGTTTTCCCCCCTTATAAGGGAGGTAGCCAAGTCGAAAGCCACGTACCCACTCCCACCCATTTCAGTTCCATCCACCATCCTTTCCTCCTCATCTTAGCTTCTCGTGGATGAAGCATCCCTACCTACCGCCCACTGCCCTGGGCCAGAAGCAATGCAGGGAGATAAGATGCTGGGGAGAAAATATAAAGAGGGCTGCTAGCCTTCGACTAAGATAATTCTTAAACTAAGCTAGTTCTGGGTATCCGGGCCCTGTACTAAGCCTTTGCGTTACGAGGTTTGCCAGAGTAGTCCCTTGTACAGAGGGTTGCGACATACCCAAGGAGCCATTTTATGGCCGAATGATTTTCTCTCGCGCTTACTGTTTGTTCATGCTGTTGATTATTTAAAACTATTCCGTTTGTTCACTGAATATACCGGGTTGCTGTGCATTTGGATGTACCGACAATCCCTTTATACAAAGAGTTGCGACAACTCCGGACACGCCGTCATTTTGTGGCCACTGCGGAGCTGTCGCAACACTGTATAAAGGGGCTCTAGTCAGAGGTAGCGAGGTAGTGGGGGCAGTGATAGGAATTGAGCAGAACACTGTGCAAACAGGAAGAGTGCCTCAAATCGCCGAAGTGCACTGCCAAAGACATGTGGCACTGAGGCTCACGAAACCCTGCAGCAACACCATGGGTCTTAAGTGCAGCAGCTGACACTTACTTCCGGAGACCCTGCCCTGCCTTGCTCCGCTTCCCCCTTTCCTATACCAACTGTTTTGTTGAGCGTTCCTTCTCCCACCCACCACCACACCCTAACACTTCTGCTTTGCAGCGCTGAAATGTCCCATCCACAGTCATTAGTGCAAGTTCTTCCCGTGGTCTAAACAAAAACAGGTCTGGTCACTGAAAGAAATTTAAGAATTGTGAGTCAACTCCTCCCTGTATTCACTTTTACCTGACACAACTCATGACGTCACATCGTAACCTTTTCTTTTCGAAGTGAATGACTTGTTCTTGTTTAGACCTTGGGCCCCCCCCCACCCAAGACGCTCCCCCGACCTCACACTGTGAACACTATGTGTAAACACATTAGTATCACCCCCACAACCTGAACGTGCCAGCTGATGCGCTGAACGTTCCCAGCGTACGATCTTTAACTCCTCGCAGTTGTTCGTTCGCACGTGCTTACCCTACGTTCATTGCGTTCTCTCAGTTGTTCCGTCGACAGTACTAACCCTACCACACCTAATACTTCATCAGTTAAAAATATGTATATAATAGCAATAATGATAATAATAATAATGATAAAAATAATAATGATAATAATAATAATCATAAAGAAAATTCCTAGCTGCTGCAAGCAATTTCATTCAGCTGTGTTTCCTTTGGCAGCAACGGGTTAAACCTAAAGTATCTCGATCAACTCCTTCCTTACCCGGGAGTACTTGTCCTTTCACTCGCCTTGCCGTCAGACTATTTTATCAATATTTCTGGGAGCATTTCACTCCTGTCTCTTGAATCCACGATCTCCTCTTCTTCCTCCTCCTCTTCCTCTTCATGGGCTTTCTTCTTTTCCTTACCCTCCACTTTCCATTGTCCATCCATCTCGTCTCCTCCTTCACCGCCTCTCCATTTCCATCTCCATCTCGTCAATCTTTGAACCCTTCATCCCAACATTTCTTCCACTCCTTTGTCTCTCCACCACCTCCGTCGTTACCACCACAGCCACCACGTCTGTTGTCATCGCTACCTCCGACACCACCACTCCTACCGCCTGCATCACAGCCAGCATCACCACCACAACCATCCATCTCCCCCACCTTGGTCCCACGGCACTAAGTCCTCTTCCCTGAGCCTCCGCGATCAACAGAACGCCGCTTTTAACCCCTTCTGTACCAGGTGGCACTTCCCACTTTGACTTCTTGCCGCTCCCAGACTATTCTATCCATTTCCGTGGCACCCCGCCGGCGAGGAACATAAGAACATAATGGAAGACTGTATGAGACCATAGGCCCTACACTAGGCAGTTCCATGTCCCTTGCCTCCTGTTTTCATCTCAAACCTATCTCGATAAACCCCTTCCATACCCAGTGATACTTTACCCTATCATCCTGGCTGCCGCAAGATTTAGTTAACTTGTCTACATCCAAGCGTTCGTACAGAACGAAACCTACTTCAACAGCACCTCCACCCGATCCCCATCATCTCCCACATTCTCCCCTCCCACGCGCTCGTCAGCTTCCCCCGCCCTCCCACAACCTGACATTCTACCTTTCCCTGTCTCCGCATGAGAATCCTTCTCCCACTCCCACTCCCCACCCACACCACACCCAACCCCGTTTAACTTACACGAGGTTACACGCACTCCAAAAGGCAAACAAGATCCGCCCCTACAAGAATGAAATACGGGAACGCCCCCTTCAGTAACAATAATTCATGGATAAAATGGAGTGTGAATTCGACCGGGTTCCCGGTAAACCTACTCAATCAAGAATATATTTCATGATCATTACTCCCCGTATGGGGTACAGAGTGCTTGAGTTTTAGCAGTCAAATGTTTCAAGAACTTTAACAACGGATCAGTCACGGAGGCGGTATGCTTTTACTGTTGGAGACTGATTTCTATTCACAAAAGAACTATTATTTCTTTTTCATATATCTATCTATCTATCTACACACATATATATATATATATATATATATATATATTCACCCCCAGCTATCCCTCCTTCCTTAACCTCTCCTTCGGCGCGATATTGTCCTCAAAGATAGAAGCCAACGAAATACTAAATATTATCATTACTGTACCTTTGCCATTTTCATTACCATTACTAGCCCCATTACATTTTTCATTACTGTTATTCTTAATATACATCATAATCATTTCCATCACCATTATTTATCGGTACCTCGCGGCATGGGCTGGCTGATCCTTTCCTGACCGCAGAGCGAAACTTATCGTTATGCGGAGCCTGAGGGACCTAATCCTCCCCCCCCCCTCCAGTAGGCCGACGACATCCATCTCCCGAGCCCCAAGGACGCGGCGGGGGCTCTCACCGTTCTCTGCCTGGAAGTTTTCCCCCGGAGTGCCGCGCCGACCCCGACAAAGAGATTTACGAGCGGGCCCACGTGTGTGACAACATCCGCACTCCGCTGCCGCACGGCCCACCCCGAGCCCCGGACCGCCCCCGCCTCTGGCCCCGCCATCACAATATTTAAAGAGGCGCAGACTTTAGATACTCGGGCGCATCAACTGCTCTATATTATCCCTTTCCGGTCTACTGGACAAATCGGGACGCCAGGTGATTTTATTCAACATCGAGAAAGCCCGCGGGGTTAAGGCTTTTCTTCTGGCTTAAACAGTGCAAACAATATCTCGGTTAATTAACCCTCGAGCACACTGAGCTCTTCATTTAATCTATTCTGACTGACGCCAATCAAGAACATAAGAATGGAGGAGACCGCAAGAGACCATAAGGCTAACACTAGGCAGTTCCATAGCCCTCACCACCTTTCATCTATCAACTTTCTGAGTTATACGTCCTCCAGGCCACATTCCTGGCTGACCTTTACGGCATATATTTCCTTTTATCACGCAAGTCCACCTCTTATCTCTTTTAGTTAATCTATATTTTTTGTCTGCCAGTAAACAGATTCATTTGATAACACTCGAAGACGCGTGAAAAGTTTTGCAGACACGACCACGATCGGTTATCAAGATGGCGAGAGTGACGTTAGGGTGAAGCAAAGGTGACGTGAGTGACATGAAGGTGACGTGAGGGTGATGTGAGGGTGACGTGAAGAGAGTACGTGAGGGTGATGTAAGGGTGACGTGAGGAGAGAACGTAACGGGGTTAACGAGTTAACTACATCTTTACCTTCCTAAAGAAGGTAAAGTCCTCCCCAACCCAGCCATCAACTAACACAATTAGGGTACAGAGTTTGGGTTGCCTCCAACTAGACACTGCGCGGCACACTAACGAGCCAGTTCTGCGCATGTGTGTGGGGGGGGGTGACATTAACTAGCCTGACGAACTTATCTTTATACACCGACTATCTCGCTGTGTTTTGCGACCAGTGTTCAAGTGAATTAAAGCTCGTTTCACACGTATCGACTTTTCGCCGTGCGCCACACACGAGACGACGTCGTGGCCTCAAATAATCATAGGTGTCTATGGATGCTTTCACTAGTCACGACCACGTGTGAAAGCGTCCAAGGACACATAAGGTTATTTGAGACCATGACGTCGTGTCGTGGGCGGCGCACGGTGAAAAGTCGATACGTGTGAAACGAGCCTAAGACTAGAGTATCACCGTCCTTTCCTGACTTCACAATGGACAAAAGCTCACCAGCACATCATAATGCATCGGGAAAACAACGTTTCCTTTAAAGTTGGATGCAATTATAATTGACTGGAAAATGCGTCATATGGTAGGGCTTGGCTAATTGCCCCCCCCCCCCGAAACGGACGAGAGCTAATTTTCTGGCGGCAAATGGGCCGCGCGTGTGCGTGCCGTCCTCGATTTCGACGAACATTTATTAGTATTTTTTTTAAGAATTTCATTAGGTTGTTAGACTGAATTTTTAGGTTAGGTTCGGGTACATATGTGTGTGTGTATGTGTGTGTGTGTGTGTGTGTGTGTGTGTGTGTGTGTGTGTGTGTATATATGCGTGACTCGTGATCGACAGTTATTAACCTCCCGGATGAGAAAAATGCACACCAGAGGTTCACACAACATCCACTACTTTGTAAAAGTGTTCAAAGGATCTCAGCCGACGAGAAACCTTTCGATCAACAACGAAATAGGATGCAGAGAAAATAATAACAACAATATTCAAATATGTTGAAAAATAAGTAAAATACTAAACGTGGAAACAAATAAATAGCTACTTGTTCTCCACAGAAAGAACCACGGTGTCTTTGCCCTCTCGTCACCCGGTTCCCGACTGAGGGACACGCAGTGACGAGCCCCCACGACCAGAACCCATCAACCCACAAAGGTCTGAAAGGATTCGAACCTAATAAGGATAACGATTACACAGTCACGCCCCCCCCCACTCTCTCTCTTCTCCCGACATAATATGGCGTCCTATTTTAATGTTACTCGCAAACTTACGATTATTACTATTAATCCCATTGTCCAAGTCGTTTATATACATAATGAACAATAAGGGGCCTAAAATCGAACCTTGGAAAATTCCACTGATAACATTAGCCCATTTGGACTTAACAATGTCATTGGTGACTCGTAAAAGGATAAGGACCGATAACTACAACTAGGTCCACTGTATCTTTCTATACACACGCAAACATGCATACATAAATACATACATAAACAAAGTAAGTGCATCAGCCATTCGGAATCCAGTGTTGAGCAAAGGTCTACCCCGACCTTTTCCATTAGTAGTACGATTTAGCGAACCTGCCACGCTACTCCTGCAAACTTCCTTATATCACTCCTTCACCCTCTGCCTAGTCTCCTCCTACGGTGTCTCCGGGCACAATGTCCGCAGTACACTTGTTCATTGCGCCATTCCCCTTACTAGGGGACTCTACCCTTACGCGTTTATTACATTCCTGAGCCCATCTTCCTTCAGCGGGAACAATCTCATTACATGGGGTAAGGATGTGCGACAAACTCTCTACACTGTCTCTATATGGGGCACTGACTGCTCAAGTTGTATGCAGTCAGTACTTTCGGAAACTCCAGTGACACCCCTACGGACCAGTTACGCAACGCTCCTTTATGACTGTAGACATAACCTCCACTAAAATTTCTTCCATTTTTCCTTTCTGGTACGCTTCTCAAATCTGCCTCCAACTATGAAAGCGCCAGTTTCAGCAAAGAAATAATTGAGGCCCTCGCTGCCAGACAGGTGAAGACGCCAAAACCATGTTTTGAGTTATCGCTATCTACAATCTGACCAAACGAGGCGCTGAAAGAAATGGTATTTTGGGGGCGCTGCGTCTTCGCCTGTCTGGCACGGAGCGCCTCATAAATTATCCCTTGCTACAGTGAGTGTGGCATTTTTCATGTGGTTCTGTGTACCACTTTCCAAAGGAGTTAACCTACCTCGTACATTTTATTTTCTGTTTATCACCAATCTACTTCATTTAACCGTTTCCCGCAGAGATCAACTTAAAAGTTCTTTAATGTAAATACTGTCAAGCGATTCCATTCAGCACAGGGAAACTTCCCGCAAGCAAAGGGCACAGTACGCGTGACCTCTTCGGTAGCGAAGGGCGGGAACGGCTTCCCACCAGCGGGAAAGGTCCCACGGGAACGCCCATTTCCTAAGCAGGAGAGAGATAACAGATCTTCAAATAACAAAGCACCACCCTATACGGACCAAATGGTCTCCCTGAGCTCTTTGTACTCTGTTGTGTTTGACGACCATGCCAATGGAAAACATAAGAATGAAGGAGACTGCAAGAAATCAAAAGATTTACACTATGCACTCCCATGTCCCTTGCTACCTGCCATCCTTATCCGTAAAGTTATCTCAACTTCTCTTAAAACAACCAAATGTTTCAGCGCTCACTACTTGGATACTAAGTCTATTCCATTCATTAAAAACTCTGCTCGTCTATTTCCTTCTTAAACCTAAGTTTGTCCAATCTAAATCCCTTACTGTGAGTCTTGCCTTGCTGCCTTAAAATGAAGACCTTGTCTAAATCACCCTTGTTAAAGCCCTTGACCCATTTGAATACCTCTATTAGATCACCCCGCACTCTTCGTCTTTCCAGAGAGTGTAAGTTAAGGTGCCTAAGCCTGTCTTCGTATAGTAAATTTCTAAGCCCTTGTATCATTCTGGTAATTTTCCTCTGTACTGATTATGTCTTCAGAGTGACAGGGTCAATTGTGTTCTCGCTAACGACACAGACGATTTCAATGGAGACCCCATTAGCCAGAACGAAACCCACTCCGTTGAAGGGGTTCATGATCCCTTAGACACCATAGGGGTGGGGGTAGTTCTTATTCCACGCCTTTCGTATATCTTTGTCACAGCCGAGACGATAAAGTAGAGGACATGGGCGTGGCAAGCTGGTGGCCAGAAAGTAAGATGGTAGATGAGACAAGCCTCTTCCTTACTGGACGCAAAGGTAGTAAGCCTGCCGAGACAGACAAAGCAGAATACAGAGAAGTTTGCATGAGTAGCGTGGCCAATTTTAACACCCATTGCACAACTCGTGTGGGATATCAGAAGAGGCCTATGTTTAGCAGGGGACTCCGAACGGCTGATGACCTGCACCATCTTGCCGTCGCCCCGGGCTCCGCTCGAGGTCTGCGGCACTCCACGGCGGCCGGAAAACTCGTGAGGGGAAAGCAGCGGCCAGCGCGCGCAAAAACCGGAGCACAACAACAAGCTTAAATGTGACCAATGGGTCGAGGCAAGTATAGTAAGGTCGCTGGGTCTCCCAGCTTCTCTCTTTCTTGCGTGAGAGAGAAAGAAAGGGGAGAGAGAGAGAGAGAGAGAGAGAGAGAGAGAGAGAGAGAGAGAGAGAGAGAGGGAGGAAGAGAGAGAGAGAGAGAGAGAGAGAGAGAGAGAGAGAGAGAGAGAGAGAGAGAGAGAGAGAGAGAGAGAGAGAGGAAGAAAGAGAGGAGAGAGAGGAGGAGAAATAGAGATAGAGAGAGAGGAGGAGAAATAGAGATAGAGAGAAGGGGAGGGAGGGAGGGAGAGAGAGAGGAGGGGAAAGAGAAGGGGAGAGAGAGAGAGAAGGGAGAGAGAGAAGGGAGAGAGGGGGAGAGAGAGGGAGAGAGGGAGAAGGGAGAGAGGGAGAAGGGAGAGAGAGACACAGATATATATATATATATATATATATATATATATATATATATATATATAGAGAGAGAGAGAGAGAGAGAGAGAGAGAGATAGAGAGAGAGAGAGAGAGAGAGAGAGAGAGAGAGAGAGAGAGAGAGAGAGAGAGAGAGAGAGAGAGAGAGAGAGAGAGAGAGAGAGAGAGAGAGAGAGAGAGAGCGTTCGTTCAATAGTGGTGTCCGGGGCGCACATTGGTTCGATCCTCTTTCTTTGTCGTCACCACCACCTCCCTCCCTCCTCCTCCTTCTCCTTCTCCTCACTTTCCTTTCTTCGATTTAAATTGAGACGTCCAGGCTAGACACTACTGGACACAAGCGACATAACACAACTTGGCGACACACTGTACCTTGTACCAGGGTCCGTGCGCCCGATAAAAGACGTACCTGGAAAGAGAGAAAACAAATTAGATAAGACAAATGACCCAAGCCAGAGCTCTATTCTGTTACCTGACCGAGCCTTAGGCCTACAGTAAGCATAACAACCCCAAAGCATTAACAATGACGTCATTGAGTGATGTCACTATACGCGAATGACGTTATAATACACGAATGACGTCACTACATACGAGTGATGTCACTATACATGTATGACGTCACTCCCCAACGATAATATCGCTGCTCAGCTCCTGGCCCTTTGTTGGCCAACCGGGCCACGGCCGCCCACGAGGAACTGCCAGAATCTTCCGGTTGTGCCAAAGCGCGCGCGCGCACACACACAGACACACACGCACAAAGGCCCGGGCACACATGGAGCCGACCCTCCCCTTCTCTCCTATCGCACTAATTCGGACATTATAATATGACCCAACTATTAGAGGCACGCGTAATGGAGGGGGTGGAGGAGTGGAGGGGGAGGGGCGTGGAGTAAACATGAGAAAAGGGAATGAGTATGGGGTGAAGTGGAGGAAATATGGAGGAAGAGAGCACATGAAAGTGGAGAGAGAGGGGCCATGGAGGAAGGGAATAGGAGTGTTGGGAGAAGAAGACAAAGTGAAGAAGTGATAAAATAAATCTAGAAGCAGAGATGGGTGTGCATGGGGGGGGGGCGCTGATGGGAAGTTTAGGCGACTGGTCTACCCCATACTACCCCATGCGGCGCCAGGCGATTTCATTCATCCGAGTTCCTACTTGCAATGATATCCCACTGCCTTGCATCTTCTCCCCGTCAATAATTTCTTCCTTCGAGTTCCTTCCTCGATTTGTATTTTTCTGTCTACCATCAGGCGATTTTAATCAGCTGAAAGGAAGGTAAAGGGAAACCCGTGAACTCTTAGGCCCAAATCACACAAGCGATTTCAACCGCGGCAGTTCAATTAACTGGTGAGTCAATGGAGGCGTTCACACAACAGCGCATTTTTCCTTGAATATATTGTGCCGCCGCGGTTTCTGCGCGGTTCAAACCGCTTGTGTGAACAGGGTCTTAAGAGTCACCAACTCGATTAACCCTTGCTCGCCATGTAGTTGGTCTGCCGCCACGTGATTTTATTCAAATAAGGAGGAGGGTAGAGGAACACTGGATTCTAAAGCCGCTTCTCTTGTTACCAACAACATTGCCCGTTTCCGCGTCTCCACTCCGGCGCCGTTCCAATACCTCAACTATGAACTACTTGGCCCTATCCCATCTTCCCACACTTCTCGGCTACCTTTCCCGCCGACTGGCAATTACGGCAGGCAACTAGGCACTACTTCCTTTCGTCTCCTCCCTTTCCCTCCTACCGTTTGCCTCCGTCTTCCCCTCCTCCTGACAAGTAGTATGCCTTTAGGCTCCCCTCACGTCCATGTTCCACTCCTTCTCCTCTCCTCCACTTCTCTCTCCAGCGTTACCCTTATCCTCTAAAGGCATTTCCCCATGTACACGGGCTGGCTCGACAGTGCAACGTCGGTTCGAAGTTTGATAAACATAAGGAATATGCTGTTATACCTGCCAATTGTATGATTCGCTGTTCTTTTTTTCTTCATTTTATCTGTTTAGCTATTCTTAGCATCCCGACCTAGATATGGACCAAAAGACCTCCTGTTAGTATGTTCATCCTTTGTAATTCATCTACCATCTGCCCTAGATATGTTCTGCTTCTTATGCACAGCTGACGCAACGAAGTTCCTCTACGCTTTGTTAGCACTTACGGTATCACAAGAGATTTAAACCACATATAACTTAAGAAGCGTCCGCCACTGATAGCCTTGATAACAGAAGTTAAAAAGAGTTAAGTCGGTTTGTCCTTGCGTGACGTATTACTACTACTAAACTTTTCTACATCTTTATTGCCGCTGATATTAAGGCCGTGTTCATATTTGCGGTGTGAACGGCGCGGAAACCGCAGCTTTACCACACAGTCAAGGAAAAACTGCGCGTTTGTGTGTCAACGCCTCCACTAGCTTATATTGTAATTGAACCAGCGGACGTTTGGACCTCAGCGGAACGAGACAAGACGAAACAATATGAAACATAGAGTGCGTACAAACATCTTTAGTTACCAAGAACGCTCACGAAACTGTATTTTCCTTTACCGAAGAAACCCTGAATTCAGGATAATTTCTTAACTGTAGACTCCACCGCCACACTTTTCGTTCTCTTCTTTAATGGCTTCGTTCTCACCCGATCCTCCCATCCAACTCCCCCTCCCTTCCTCTTCCTCCCTTTCTTCATCGGCCTCCCTCCTGTGGTTCTCCCCAACCCAGGATTTCCTTCTTCTTCTCCGAGAACGGTCACCTTGACTTCGCTGGGTAGGCTTCAATACCTTAGCGACTACAAGTGCCACATCGATGAAGATATAGACATCTCACCAGTCATCAGGTCCTGCACAGAAGACGAGACAGTTCAACTCATATACAGGAACCCCTGGTGACGAAAAGATAATTTCTTACAAGTCCTCTCATCTTTCTGGCCCCTTCCATGTGTTATTTTTCAATACTTATAATCCCGGTTAGGCTCCCTTTTCCCTTGCTCCTCCTCACGTTACTTTGCCTTCTCTTGTGTTCTCAATCTGACTTTGAACCGACATATTTTTTATCCTATTCTTCCCTATGCGGTCATCTGTAGGGTTTTTTGCTTATATATATACATTTTTTGTGGCAGCTCCTTTCTTTCGTTTCTGTGTGTACACACCCGCGCATACAAATGAATAAATCAATAAAACCTTGCCCAGTGCGGGAAGCAGGGCCGAGCCGACTGCTCGCCAGCCTGAAGGTACAGACCAGCCAATTTCCAGGGAACCCAATTTTCCCGTCAACGAATCTGCTCTTCTTCCTACCTTCCGTCCCTCCTCCCTCCCGACCCTGCCTCCCTCCCTCCTCCTGCCCTTACCCCACCCCTTCTCCCAATCCTAGGATAGATAGCCGTCCCCGAATGGCAATCTCCGCTCACTGAGGGACCTCTCATCACCACCTTGGGATGGTTGGACCTTTCACCACTACCCCGACCCCGTCCGTGCTGGATGGCACTTTTCCTTTTATTCCAGCTGCTGACATGCATTCCTTTTCATTTCTGTGGCAGCCGCTCGGTAGTGAAGAAGTTAGAGCCTGTTTTAATAAGCCCCTTTCCGTATGAGGTAGCACAAGGAGGTGAGGAGCCTACCCCAGGAAGCGCGTAGCTGCGGCCGAAGCAGTCACCTTTACCCTACGCACTTACTGCTTTGGTAGATAACATTCACTGTTGGGAATCGGAGAGGAGTGCGGGGTTCGAACCTACAACTAAGCGAATACGAGAGCAGCACGTTTCTGATTACTCCACCAGTGGGGTGGCACCTTATGATTATCATTATTATTACTATTATCCTCCTCCTCTTAGACTGCCGCAAGGGTGTTTCATTCATCGCTGTGGCACTCCCCTCAGTAGTGAAGGGGTTGAAGTGCAAACACCTGGGTGGGCCAGCAGCATGTTAAATCAGCGTCCCCTTCATTCAATTTTCTCCCCCTACTCGCAGTGTTTTTGTTAATTTTTTCTTCTGTTTTCTCTTCTCCCCGCTCCCTCCCGGCTACACAGGCCCACTGTTATATTTATAACTCTTTAGACACTGCCTCTCTTACTCCCTCCTCCCCTCCCTTCCTTGGTTTCCTCTATTCCTTTCCTCTTCCACTTGTGCCACCCCCCTCCCTACCCAATGTCCCCAGACTTCTTCCCCTCTCGCCCCGCTCCCCTTTCCTGTCCCCTCTCTCTCAACACCTTTTCCCCTCATACGCCTTTCCCCTTCACCGCACCAACCTCTTCTACTTCCAATGCCTTCCCCCAGCCCCCTTCCCTCCCCCCACCGCCGCTCCATGCGCCCACACTTATCTTTGACAATACTTCTAATCACTCCCATCATCTATATCTCTCTCTTTATCTCTTCAGGACTTCCTTTCGTCATTCAATTATCGCTTCACATCTTCGTTGTTCACACTCCTCCTCTTCGTTTTCTTCCATTGTTGTCACTTGTTAATATATTTCGCTCTGCAAACCTCGTAATTACCTTTTGAGTCATCTCCCCCTACACGCCGTCTTTATTGGTCTCTTACCCCCCTCCCCCACCACACCTGGGGACTCCCCCACACCTTGTTTACGCTTCTTTACCTCCCCAATCTTCACACAGAACTATCCCCCCTCCAAACCTCCTGCCTCTCCCCCAATCACAAGTCACCTTTATTCCTTCCGTGCCGCGTGCTGGCACCTTCCTTTCTATTCTGGCATTTACGATGGCACTCTTCACTTTTTAGCACCGAGAGTTCACCTTTTTGACGGACTTCCTCCTCCAGACAAGGTCAGGCATTATATACACTTTAGTCTCTTCGACACGATGGCTTAATTTAAAGATTTTTTTTCTGAGCAGCGCTATACGAACTTATCCAGCATTCTGAGCGTGGGCTTACATATGCGCGCACACACACGCACCTCTTATCACCCTCCAATCAAGCACTTCCTCACGTATGAAGAATCTAGTATTTACCAACGACCCCAGACCCACCCCCTCCTTCCTCCTAGCCGCACAACATCATCCTGTCTCTCTACTATCCCCCGACCCCACCACGACCCGACACAGGCATCTACTACGCTCTTTTACGGCCACGCCTCCCTCGTAAACAGCATCCCCTTAGATATTTCCTTTTCCTCTCCCTTGCATCTCCCTTTCCCCTTTCATCTCCCTTCTCCTATCACCTTCTTTCCTCTTCCACTTCCCCCTGCCTCCCTCCCCTTTCCATCCTATTTCCTCCTCCCCTTCCTTGTTTTCCCTCCTCCTCCACTTCCCCCTCCTCCAGGCCCGTCTATCTTCTTCCACCACGAGGCCGACTTCCTCCTTCCATCAGTGTCATTCTAACCTTCGACACGTCCCCTCGGTCCATCACTCCCGCTGCCCCTCACATTCCACGGCATCCGGCGCCGGGCACCCCACGCGGCCACCGAAGAGCCCGTCAGGCGACCGGCGTCTTCTTGGCCGGACCGGCGCCGTACAAGCGCCCGTCTATCTGGGCAACAACACGCAATACGGCAGTGTATCGTCACGCACATAGCAACTCGTGTGTGTAAACACACACACACACACACGCAGAATAAGCGAGTCCAAAGTCTGAGCGATGGAGGCGGAAACGAGACCCTACCAGCGTAGCTCTTTTCCTGTATATTACAATTAAGTAAATGTGAGATGACGTAAAGGTCTAGTTCTCACGAGGGCCTGAAAGTTTGTGTTCAACCCCACAGCCCCGCCCCGCCCCGCACCAACGCCATTTTGCGAAACTCTCAACATCCTGTTCTGCCTTATGCAACAACAACCCACCCCCCACCTTATTGCCTTATAGGTCCCTCCTTCCTTCCTTCCTTCCTCCCCCTCCTCCTCCCTCCCTACTCCCTCTCGTACTCTTCCCTTTCTCGTCTTCTCTTCCATTTTCAGAGGAAACCATGCTGGCATACAACGATAATACACCCAAGGCAGTATGGGCTCCAGCGTTGTTCGAAATGAGAGAGAGCGGGAGAGAATGAGAGTGAGTGTGAGAGAGTGTGAAATAGTGTGTGAGAGAGTGAGAATGTGTGAGAGAATAAGAGGGAGAGAGAGAGAGAGCTGTGGGGGGCAGAATAAGTGTCTATCAGTTACCACCACAGCCACTACGATATTAATAATACGGTACTATGTGCAATGACAGTCATGGTAATAATAACACCAACGCTGACAGTGTATAAAAACGCTGACAGTGTATAAAAAAAAAAATTATTCAATCTTTCGCCCCCTTCCTTTCTCCGTTGACATTTGCTCGACCCCCAAGCCTCGGCGACCGAGCACGGTTCCTGCATCATTTGGATAATGGAAAAATCGAGGTTCCGGCACATTCTATACATAGGGCGAGGATCTCCTCCCCCTCCCCCACCTCCTCCGAGTGAAATAAAGGCACTCAAATGGCAAACGAAGTACCTGAGGCAGGTGTCACACTGTCCGGCGCCGCCGTTGCGGCTTGTTCCTGGGTATAGCAAAGTCTCACTTATAATGAGTTGTTAGACTCGAAAGGTTATGAGAGTATTCTAACCAGGGGGGTTATGATGGTCGTTAAATAAAGTGGCTGCTATCGCCATGTAATTCTATTAAGCTAACTGAACTTCCTCATAAATCTGGCCGCATTCGGCGCCGCCGCATAGTGTGACACCAGCATTACATATGGACAAAGGAAGCAGAGTTGGGTATATCTCAAATTTTACAATAAAGCTGCAATGACTGTTATCATTATTCTTTATCGATTATATCTATTGTTATAATAATAATTATTTCATACTATTATTGCTGCTGCTGTCATTACACCATTATTACTATCTTATTGTACAGGGGTGACCCTTCATCCACGAGGTGCTAAGAAAATAGGAGGGACGATGAATACACTTACCATAAGAATGGAGGAGACTGCAAGAGACCATATGGCCTACACTAGGCAGTTCTATGTCCATTACCACCTTTCATCCCTATCCATAAAATTACCCTATCTCCTGTCAAAATAACCAATTGTTTCAGCGCTCACTACATGGTTACTAAGTCTATTCCATTCGTTAGCCCCTGCGGGTGGGTGCGTTAACTCGGCGGCCACCCCCAACCCCCGGCCATAGAATGGGAAATAACCTTTTGTTATGTGCGTATGTATTATCATTATTGCCCGTATGATCACGAAGTACACTGGGAAAGCAGCTATAATTTGAGAAAAGTGACGGGATGCCAAAAGTACCCCTGGGGTGTCACAGTTACGAATATACACACAACAAGATCTTAATGCAATTTGAGGAGGAAAATATCACTATTATATATATATATATTATATATATATATATATATATATATATATATATATATATATGTGTGTGTGTGTGTGTGTGTGTGTGTGTGTGTGATAGACCGTCATGGTGCAATAAATATATAAATAAAATTGCCGGAACCCTGCGAATGGAAAAATAACATGTTTGTGTATAATAGACTGTCATGAAAAAATAATGATGAAAAAAAACGAGCCCTCACAGTGCAGCGGCCTTGGCAACCAAGACTATTGGGCCCAGAGGTGTGGTGGTAGTGGTGATGGTGATGGTGGTGGTGGCCGTGGTGGGAGTTGAATTACCATCGTCACGCACGGAACAGCCAAGTCATGTACGCTGTACAGGACTCACGAAAACAAATCACACACTCTTTACGGCATTCACGAGTTCCCCCCCTCCCCTCCCCGTGTTCTTCAAGAAAGAAAAAGTCTCCAGCTGGACATCCTTTCAACTTCATTCAGGTCACCGTGGACACCAAGAGTCACGTAAGGATGATTTACGTTATATTTGTTAAATCAAGGTCTATGGGGCGCAAGTAATCTTAACCTCTTTACAACTAGTCAGGGCTGGGTTTATGAAGTGGCTAAAATAAAAAGATGGGAAGGAGGAAAAAGCATCAACAGCAGTAACAGTATCAATAGAAAAAGCAGCAGCAGTAGTAGTAATAGCAGCAGCAGCAGCTGTAGTTGAATTAGAAGCAGTGACAGTATAGAA
>NC_134786.1:57489660-57492160 GCF_046742065.1 Oratosquilla oratoria
ACTTAGGACAAAATCATCAGTGTTTCTGTGTTAACGATACGATCACTACACTGTATCGTTTCCACTACCAAAACACGCCTTTACCACACAGTTAGGCTCCTTTCACACGTAGTGACGTTTCGCCGTGCGCCATCCACGACACGACGTCGTGCTTTTAAATAACCATGGGTGTCTATGGATGTTTTCACACATCACGACCACGGCCACGTGTGAAACCGTCCATAGACACCCATGGTTATTTAAGAGTATGACGTCGTTTCGTGGACGTCGCACGGCGAAAAGTCGATACGTGTGAAACGAGCCTTACCACACTTTCACCACTTGGGCACACAACCTTCACATGCCACATTCATCAACCCGGGACGACCCCTCCCCCCCGATATTCACGATGCCCGTGACTAATGAGTTGGCACTCTGTGTGTACACTGTACGCGATTTCGAGAACTCCCGAGGAACAAATGTCAAGCGTCGCAGCCCACGAAGCCCCATTCGGCGACGGCGGCGGCTGCGTCGATTCAGTCTCCCTCTTAACCTTGTTAACCCTGATGAACAAATATTCTTTACGTTGCGGTCCTCTGCGGGCCGTTACTTATTTATCCATTCCTTTGCGGAAGATCTTGTTCCTTGAAAAGTGAGGAGCGAACCAAAGAGAGAAAGAAAGAGAGAGAAGGGAGATGGGGGCACTGCCAGGTTGCGTGTCACCCCTATTCCCATTTTTGCTCCCTTTATCACATCCGCAACATATTCACGTGTTTCTTCACCTAGATTGTTCTCTTCCCCTCTTTCAGAAGTTGAGTAGATACTGGAGCATCTTGAGAGCTCCCCTCCCTCCCTCCTGACTCCGACCCCGAGCCCCATCTGCTGCACTTTTGTAATGCGAACATCTGGTGGCCCCCGGACGAAATCGCGAAAGAGAGGGAGGGGAGGAGGGAGGGGAGGAGGGAGGAGAGAAGGAGAGAGGATGAGAGGAAGATGAAGAGAAAGGGGACGCGAGAGAGAGAAGGAGGGAAGAGGAGAGGAAGATGAAGAGAGGGAGAACGGAAAGAGGGGTGGAGGAAGGAGGAAGGAGGTAGGAGGTAGGAGGGAGGAGAGAGGAGAGGATAGAGGATGAGAGGAAGATGAAAAGAGAAAGAGGAAGGGAGAGAGACGAGTGTAGGGCGGAGGAAAGAAGAGAGTGACACGAAGAGGAAGAGGGGAGGAAGGAAGGGAGGCAAGGAGATGTAAGGAGGGGAAGAGGAAAAGAAGGATGAAAGGGATGAAGACAGGAAGTAAGGAAGACAGTGATGCTAGGAGGATGGGACGAAAGGTCAGAAGGCGGGAAGGAGGAGAGGAAAGGAAAGGTAAAAAGGAAGGGAGGAAAGGAGGAAGGGAAGGGAAATAGGAAGGGAGAGACGAAGAAAGGTAAGAAGGTAGGGGGCAAAGAGCGAATGCGTGAGTGCGGCTGAGCGGATCTCCGCCGCCGCTGCCGCCGCCGCCGCCGCGGGCTCATCACCGCTACCTGGGAGTCTGACACTATCTGGTCTAACCCGGGGCAGGTGCATCATGGCTCCGGGGCGAGATAAAAGATTTGGCATCCGCGTGGCGACGGGTTACTTACTGGTATAACTTTTGGTCCTGACATATTGTTTGGCACCAGTGCCACGCCTGCGGGACACGTGGCACTCAAGCTATAAAAGGTGCGACGCTCAGGGCAAACATAACATTTCGGGATGAGAATGTCGCTCCGAGTAAATGCAGAGCGAAAATAAGTTTCGTTTACGCTCGTGACAGACTTAATGACCCGGGAAACTCAAGTTTAAGATTTCTAATGACTTTAAAGAACGGAAATCCAATAATAACTACATAAATAAAAAATTAATGAATAAATAATCATATTCAGGTTTAAGAAGGAAATAGGCAAGAAATGATTTACCAACTGAGTGGTTAACGAATGGAATAGAATTAGTAACAATGTGGTGAGCACTGAAACAATTGGCTGCTTTATGATCAGATCAGATAACTTTATGGATAGTGATGACAGGTGTACACGGAACTGCTTAGTGTAGGCATTAAGATCTCTTGCATACTCCTCCATTTTTATCATTTTTATGTTATAATCAAATAAATCAACAAATGGATTACAAAATGCCCAAGTGGAAAATAATAATGAGGAAGAGAGTTTCAGAACCTCCTATATCAAAGAAACAGTGTCCTGTGGTAATATTGTGCACTGGCAATATATAACACCTGTTTCAGGTGCAAACGTATGAAACGGCGCACTAATATGGTGAGGTGCCTACGCCAGGAGTCGCCCAAGTGCGACCGATTACAGTTAGTAAATCCGTGATTTCTGGCGCCAGTGCCAGACTTCTTCGCTCACGCGCGGCACTCCACTCGCGACGGTTCAAGGCCTAACGACGGAGGCAAAAGCTAAAGGTTCGGAAAAGATGTCTTATCACACTCGGCTTACCTTGGCAAACGAAAATTTTCTGCAACGATGTTGCCAGTGAGGTGATTTTGT
>NC_134786.1:57494660-57562160 GCF_046742065.1 Oratosquilla oratoria
AAATATTTTGGTTAGAGTTAAGGGTTAAAGTTGGGTGGAGTATGGTTAGGTTAGGGATTATTCACGAACTACCAAGGTTTTTGCAGGTAGACCCCTATAACCATATATATTCTGAAACCTTATAACCCAAGTTACTTGGATAAATATCTTTCATTTGTATCTACTACAATAAAGCAGTAGTCTGTCTGTCTGTTCACGAACTCCCCCCAAAACCATATATATTCACCATAACCCAGGCTACTTGGATAAGTATATTTTATTTCCAAAGGGCGTCTCCTTCCTCAATTTTTTTTTTCTTTTACCTTTTTAACATTTTTTTTTGTTACCTTTTCCAATGAGCTATATTGATACCTGTAACTTTTCTCCACAAATTTTATCAAAATTAAAATGATCATCATTTGCCCGCAGCAACACGCGGGTGTGGCTAGTATATATATATATATATATATATATATATATATATATATATATATATATATATATATATTTATATATATATATATTCCCTCCATGTCCATTATCACCTGTCATCCCCATCCATAAAGTTGTCTAATTTTTCCTTAAAACAGCCGATAGTTTCAGCAATCACCACATGGTTACACAGCGAGATTAACGTGATCTATATACTCACTATACACCTAAATACCTCCCCAACATCCCGTTTCCATTCTCCCCCCCCCCCGCTAACCGCACGCCTCCTCCAAACACGTACCCAAGAGTCCACAACAAATGCGAAACCAATAGGCCATACATTTCATTGCCCACCACCTTTGCACTACCTTACACTCATACACACAAACACACACATACACACGAATTTACACACAGACACTACACGTATACGTGCACCCTAGGAACATGCGTGCTGACACTATACTCCTCTTTTCTAAACGAAACAAAATATTTTCTTGACTGTTGTTTACTCTTGGCTCGCCATTTTCAGATTTTACAGAATAACATTTTTATCTCTTCCTTCGTGAAAACTGTAATCCAATAGAACCAGGGACCTGCAGACAAACAAGGGACGATCGTGGGGGGAAATCTTTGCATAGTTTCAATAAATGGAGTCCAGTAGTCTTGATCCGTTTATGGCCATGTTGTGCTTCGAAGATTGTATTTCGTTTAGCGTCGTTGTGGTGCATCTCGGCTGAGGGGGAACTCGGGGATGAATGGTTTAAGGCAGCGCTTCTCAATATCTTTTCACTTCATGAATTCTCCATATCAGTATGATTCCCTCCCCTTCATTTTTTCCCTACATCTCACCCTGTCATAATATAAATAAATGAAATAATAATAATAAAATGTTGAAGAAGATAAACCCTTTGCTTTAATACAAAGTGGACAGTCATAATTATCTTATATTTCTTCTGCCAGGACAGAATGGTGGGAGGCTTTTTTTTCTATATTCAGATTCCTCACATTATATGTAAATGTATAATTTGTAAGAGCTGAGGCTATGGCCCACCCTAAATCCTTGTCATGGCTCACTTGGACGTCCCCCGTGGCGTCGCGGACCCCGGGTTGAGAGCCACTGGGTTAAGGCAACTTGAGAGTGACACATCCCTGACCTTGTTGTGTTTCCGAGGATTTCATCCTAACGCCAGCGCTTCTATCCCTTGGGGCTAAGATCGTCACGGTGAGGTGGAGTCATAAAGGTAGTCAAAGAGGGGTTTAAAGAAAAGGGGAGTTCGGGGGTTGCGAGAAGTTAAGTGATTGGTATCCTTCAATTGGAAACGAGTCCCCAATCATAAAAGTGTGCTGCGTGACCCTGCTCCGTAGGGGTATTATTTACGTCACTGAAATAATGGCTACATCAAATGTATATTCTATACGGGGTTTAACGCTAGGTTTTGTTCTGCTGGGACGGAGCTCCGTGCAAAAGGGGTTTAAGTCTCCCCATCATCATCATATTGTCTTATAAAGTCTTTACCTTGTTCTGATAATTACTAAATAATCACAAAAGTAAATGTGCAGTCCTCGTTTTGTGATGTACATTACAGTGAACAAGAATGTATTCATTTATTAATTTTACTCAGATACAATGTATCTTCCCTTTTTCGCTTCGATATCATCTGGCACAAAGGCGAACAAGAGGGATGAGTATTTGAGGTTTGGCCACGCCCGTGGCCAAAAAATTTAATTTCAGTTCGGTTTTCCGAAGCGAAACAATTGTTGGTAGCCATAGCTTGCCGATGAAAGTGCAACAAATATTTAATCACAAGAACAATCTGATGTGGAACCAATGGAATGATACATTCGTCCATGGTATTCATGTCCAACTAGCGGTATGGATAATTCTATCTATTTATATATTCATTTTGGTGGGGTGTACACCCGCTGGGGGGGGAAGAATAGAAAGACAGAGAAAGAGAGAGAGAGAGAGAGAGAGAGAGAGAGAGAGAGAGAGAGAGAGAGAGAGAGAGAGAGAGAGAGAGGGGGGGGGGAGAGAGAAATACACTGCGTATAACAGATTTTCAAGTCCAGCTGTTTCATCTGACAGCTTAATCCAGGAAAAGCATTCAGTTCCTTTACAGTTTACACGAATTTGTGTTGGCTTCACACAAAAATAAATAAAAGAATAAATGAAAAAAGAAATAAATACAATAAAATTATTCGGATTTTGAGAAGACCCTCTTTTGAGAAGAGCGTGAAGCACTTTTCCCCTTGCTTGCTGCCGCCTGACTAAGAACTACTCATTTCCGTGGCGCCCCTTGAGCAATGGAGGGGTGCAACGGCCAGGGGGGGGGACCTCACTCACTTTCCCCCTCATCAGCCACCTATCCCCCACCTATACATAGCCAACGCCTTAAGTGGGTCCTACACGATCAATATTATTGCGCAATATTACGTATTGTACAGTATTATTGACGGTATAGGGATGGTTCGTGATAGCTGGGAGAAAAGTCTGTGATCTGGCTCAGTGGTCAATAATATTGTACATTACGGAGTATTGCGCAATAATATTGATCGTGTATGGCCCCATTCACGCCCACTAACAACTACACCACGACTGGATGCAATGCACAGGAGCGTTCTGGTCGTCCTGTCTCGTACCCGAGTTGCTCAAAATTGAATTTTCAAATTGAAAGATTCCGAACGGAGAGTGATCTTCCCACTTCAGATCAGAAACAATAACAAAGCTATTATGTGCTCAACTGAACACACTACTGATCCGTGGGTTCCCTCCTCCCCTTGGGTAGACTATGAAATGGCAGCTACACGATCAATATTAAGGCTTCTTTCCTGGCAGTGCGCATACGCGACCAAAACGGGGTAGAGGACTATTCGCTCTGAAAGCCTGAGAGGACAGACCGTTTCGTCCGTAATCCCAGCGTCGGGCTTCACTGAGCACGCGGGCCAACAAACAATGACAGTAGCACCAGCAACAGCAATGGATACTATGCCTACACTGTCAAAATTACTGCGCAATAATTGTGCAATATCATTGATCGTGTCGGCGCTGCTTTACACGTGCACGTGGTCCCAACCACGCTTACATTCCACGCACAAACATTTATGGGGTGAGGGGACAAACACTGGCCTGATATTCCCTACGGACCAGAGTCACGCAGAATTCTTTTACGATTTGTGAGAAAACTCCGTTCCAGCCGTGGCCCCAAGGCCACAGGTCTACTCGTCCACACAGTCTAGGGAACAACAGCAACAACCGCCCTTCTTTAAATCACTATGGTTCCATCTCTTCGGCGAGATACGGTCTCCTAGGATAAAAGAGCAGGTTATCACTAACGAATTATATATATATATATATATATATATATATATATATATATATATATATATATATACACACACACACACATACACACACACACACACACACACACACACACACACACACACACACACACAGTGTAAATGTAGTGGAGCTTCTGTTTACTGGGAGGACCATACAGGGTGTAGAGCTCTGCAACAGACCCTACAAAACGCGAGCGACCGTCTACAAATACACTAACGATAAAACACATATATTCATGGTCTACAAATCCATTAACCGTACAATATATTCGTGGTAGACTCTTAAACATGTCCCCCTTTACACTTATGCCCATAAAAACGACGAGGAAGACGGTAACGGAAAAACAGGGCATAACTACACACACAAACACACTCGCAGAAGCTTATTACAGTTGCACAGGTAGAGATGGAGAGACAAAGCAGGCCCTTGTCGCAATGCTATTTATACGACGATGGCCGCGTCCTGTCAGGCGGCGCGGATTCCGTTACGCATAAACCTCATCGCCTTGACAACCCTCACATCACTCCCCATCTCCCCCCACCCCCCACATCGAACCGTCATCCCGTACATTTCACCCCTATCATCCGTTCCACCCCGTATAATGCCCCGCACCCATTCCTCCCTACTTTATCTACTACCCGCGCTATCTCGTTATGTCCTTCGGGCACGTCAACATGTGACGTGTTGGACGAAACGATGGACCGGGTGCGTCCTCAGCATGTTCAGACGGGGGGCGCGTTGGCTCCGGGGCCTTTCGTCCTGTCTTGTCACATGTCCGAACCTTAATATGGACAAAACACCAACTTTTATCCAACCATCAAGATCCGTTTCCTAACCCAAGCCCCCCCCTACCCTTCCCCTTTTCCCTTTTACATAAATTCTCCATTATCATGGCCAAATCATTAGCCACTCAAAAAGTCCACTGTTGAACAAAGATCTCTCCCAATCTCTTCCTAGAGTTACACGACCCTACCAATCTATCCCACGTCACTTCTGCAATTTTTTTCTTTCTATTTCGTCTCTCCACTTGTCTGGTCGCATTCATATATCTATGGAGGCTTACAAAGGAAGAGCATACCGGCAGAAGACTTTTTGGTCCATACCTAGGTCGGGTACTAAAAATATATAGTTAAACTAAGAAATTAATAAACAAGTAAACCAAACCTTAAAGAGTGCCTCCAATAATGTGGCATCTACAGCAATCAATGCATTCTTGGTACATTCCTGCACATTCTCACGGTCCAAGTGTCTACATGTGCACGGGAAGACCTCAAATGCCTATGCTCGTTCACTTGCCAATGTACGCACGTCTACTTGATCTAGGTTACATACATATAACAGTCTTATATTTAGTTGTATGGGTACAATCTCTGCAGCCAAATGTCTGTCATGACAATGTTTTGTGTATGTGTATGTGATTCACCATAGAGTAACACGCCGCAGCGAAGTGATACTGAAATTATTTCAGTCCATGGGCGAGAGTCGAACCCAGACCGCCGTAGTGGCATGCGAGAACTCTAACCACAGTGCCACGTGTGTGTGTGTATGCGTGTGTGTACATTTCCCGGTAGTTACACCTGGTACGGAGGTAGGTGTACCAGTTTCAACTGTGCACAGAAGATGGGGAAGACGAGATGGAAAAGCTTGCAGTAGTAGCATGGCAGATGTTGGCACGGTCGTGAGACTCTTGGAGGAAGGTTGGAGTGGGAGAACTTTATATAGCAGTGGACTCTGAATAGTTGATGAAGGGCCGATGAAAAGACTGAATGACGATTTAACAGGCGCCATTCTATAACAACACGGATTTGTGGCATATTTTGATAGACGGTTTCGACCCTTTTTATGTCAATGGATGTACAACACAATGCCTGTATTATGATATGCGCTATTCGACACACCGTGAACAGCATTTCTGGCGTCACATAAAACGCCAATTGCATTCCTCGAAAATCCCACTACATATGTATGCACGCACGCACACACACACACACACACACACACACACACACACACACACAATACCCCTTTCGTACCAAGTGCTGCTTCTCCTTCAACCCAAGATGACACTAAACAATTCCACTCATCATCTTTGATAACAAAGGTTTTAAACCTTTCTCGATTAACCCCTTTTTTAGCGGGTGGTACAATTTTACTTAATTCCCTATGTCGTTAGGCTATTTCATTCATTTTCTTGGCATTCCTCCAGTAGCGTTGGGGTTAACGTGACTCGGAGCAAGTAAACAAACAAGGCATAATCACGCGAAATTTACATAAACCAGTGCCATGACATGCTCGCTAACAGTGCCAGTACCACCGAAGTATGGGGTTGCCACATCGCAGTGCCAATAAGCTACAGGAAGAAGGCAGGTCGCGACAGACACTGCAGATGCGGTGCCAAACTATCTTGCAGGTAAGCTCTTGGTGCCAAAGTAGATCTCAAATGTAGTTAACCCCTTCCGTACCGGGTGGCGCTTTTCCTGATATTCCTGATGTCGCCAGGCGATTTTATTCATTTCCGTGGCACTCTGTCGGCAGAGACGGGGTTACAGCCAATTTTGAATGACCCCTTCCGTACCGGGTGGCACTCGTCCTTTTATTTAGTCTCTCTCCTGGTCATTCCATTCATCTCCGTGGCAACCCTCGGTAGTGTGGGGGCCAACAGACTAAAAGGGCGACCGAGAAGGGTTCCAAGTGTTGCTATGATATGGCAAGAGTGCCAAAGGAGAAATGATTACATGAGAAGATTCAACATCACCACCACGACCCTCTCAGAAGGCTACTGACGGGGTGACCAGAGATGCCCACTTGGGGTATGGCTGTGTCATCTACAATCATGTATGCCTGGTAACTCACATTATTGGGCAATGCGAGTACCATATTCGAAGATATAATTTTTATTTAACCTAATCTATTACAAACTCAGCGTTGCAACCACCTCTTCCACTGCCAAGTGATAACCATCGTTTGTTGCCCCCACCCCATTTCTTCTTTTTCTTTAACCGGCTTACTGACCCACATGGTCGGGACAGTAGTTATCCAAGAGCCTGAGACTGAACTCAAAAGCAGATTCTGCAGAAGAGGTTGTGATTCGTCAACCAGCGGAGCGAAGGTGCCACAGTGAGGGCGTGGGTGCCAAGGTGCGGGTGGGCGTGCGTGCGTGTACCGCATACCCACCCGCGTTTTTTTTTTTTTCTAACACAGCGATAAGGAGTTGACGCCTGCGCGCTGGGAGACTAATTCGCAGACTAACGAAAAGAGGATTAATATGTTTACGTTCTCATTGATGCGTTTTATCAACTGACGAGAAATGACAACTTCAAAGTAACTTCGTTTAACTTCCCCGCGAACTTTTGCCGGGGCAAAGCCAACCCAAACTAACCTAAATCCCTATTCGTCACGAAAGTGATTAAATAAGCATATAAATAAACAAATATGTGAATAATCGCTGCTTGCCCGCCCGACCTGTCACATCAACCCTCTCGGCTATCAAAAGCCCTTTCGTCGTCGTCATCGCGGCACTCGATGGAGATGCGGAGACATGCCCCCCACCCCCGAACATTAGCCCCTCTTTTTGCTGCTAAAAGGAGACATTCCTGTTCCTCTTGTTACTGACATACATAGGTGGTGGTGATGACAATAATGGCGGTAGCGACAGTAGTGGTGGTAGTAATGGTGGTAATAGTGATGGTGGTAACATTCGTGGTGACGTTGCTGGAGGAGGTGGTAATAGTGGTAGGGTTAATGGTTGTGAAAGTGGTTGTGCTGGTGATGATGATGGTAGTGGTGGTGGTAGTATTGGTGGTTTTGGTGAAGACGCGGAGACGACATGTTAGCGATATCAGTAATAGTCACAGGGATAAATATTCTTTCTCTTCTTTTTACTGCGACGTGAAGCCATGCATTTCCTGTGGAGTTATCATAATTTACTACTGGGGTGTTTCAAAACAGGTGGTGGTTGTGTTGGTGGATGTGCTGGTGGTTATGGTTGTGATGGAGGTAACTGCGGCGGCGACGATCATGACATCGATGTCCCTTGTGGTGGTGGTGGTGTTGACAGTGGCAGAAGCCATGGCAATTGCAAGGAGGAGGCCAGGAGATGTAAGAACAGGAAGTGATAGAAAAACAAAGAGGGAGATGCAAGGTGAGAAAGAGTGGGGGAGGAAGAGAGAAAAAGAGAGAAAGAGGGAGAGGAAGAGAGAGGGGAGAGAGAGAGTTGGGAGGGAGGAAGAGAGAGTAGGGAAGAGAGATGGGAGGGAGGGAGGGAGAGAGAGAGAAAGAGAGAGGGAGAGGAAGAGAGGGAGGGAGAGAGAGGGGAAAGAGAGAGAGAGAGAGAGAGAGAGAGAGAGAGAGAGAGAGAGAGAGAGAGAGAGAGAGAGAGAGAGAGAGAGAGAGAGAGAGAGAGAGAGAGAGAGAGAGAGAGAATGGGACGGGAAAGACAGGAATATCAAGAAACATAGGAAAGACCGGAGTAGTTGTCATGGGAACGAAAAAATTAGTCTAGTCTGGCGGCAGAAAGCGCGCAAGAAGTGCCACCCGGTACGGACGGAGGCGATGGAGAAGCAAAGTGCAATCGGGTGGAAGTGGGACAAAAAGCTTATTTCCAATGAGAGGTCATTGAAAAAGACGATAAAAAAAGAAGAGGTCACACAGGAGACCTGCATTTCGTGTGTGCGTGTGTGTGTGTGTGTGTGTGTGTGTGTGTGTGTGTGTGTGTGTGTGTGTTTAACTGAGTTTAATCAAACATACAGGTACACAAGCTTACCCAAGAGGACGGTGCCACAGAGATCGCCAGAAGGACGCGAAGTCACCGAATCTACAGCTACTCAAAGAAAACGAACACGATATGGCGAGGGTGAGAGTCCCTGGGTGATTAGAGGAGATTGGCGGTGGTGGTGGTGGTGGTGGAGAGAGAGAGAGAGAGAGTTCTTTACGATGATAAGTCGATGAAGAGACCGTAAGAGGGGCCTTGAGAAACAAGGCAGTAGCTCGACATGCCTCGACACGCGGACACCACTCGATGCTTTCCCCGAAGGCGAAGGCGATCGATTCTGAACTCGACTTGACAGTCGTGACCAAGGACAAGAATTTTTCAACAGTGCCTACCTTTTCTTTAACAATTTCCATTATCTTTTTTTTCTCTCAGTGTCCAATCTCTGCGTTGTTGGAGACATTTGTTACTATTTGTGGGAACAAATCCCAGATGAAGACTTAGCGTGGACCTTGTTCCCAAAACCCATTTCCGACCTAAAAATACCGAGAATCACTCGGCTTTTGAGAAAGAGTAATCACAGTTATCAGCCATTTCTAAGTCCCCTTTCGTGAGACACACGAAAGAGAATAAGAGGAGGAAGATGTGGAGTAGGAGGAGGAGGAGGAGGAGGAGGAGGAGGAGGAGGAGGGGGAGAGAACAGAAAAACATATACAGGGTCAATGAGAAAATCAGAGGCAAAGCTAAATGAGGAAGAAGGTGCAGGAGGGGGCAGAGGTAAGGAAGGAGGAAAAATGAGAGGGTGGGGGGGCAGGGAAGAAGGCAGAGGAAGAGAAAGTGGAAAAGAAACAGGGAAGAGTGGGGAAGGAGAAGGAAGAAAGATGCTGGTACAGAAAAGTAAAGAAGCATTTCAAGAAGCAGATAGTAGACTACCCGCGGGCGGAGGGGAAGGATAGGCGACAGCCGGGCGCAGGTGACGATGATAGACGGGCTTGAGCAGGTGACGGGCCGGGGTAGGGGAGGGGGGGGGATGAGAATTCGCCGAAGGTCGAACTGTATTCACCCTTTCGCTCCGTTTTCAAAATTTGATGTTTATTCAAAAGCTGGCGCCGCGTGATTTGATTCACCTGTGGAGGTCGAAGAGTATTTAGTCGGCAATAACTCTTCTTCTTGGGGTCGACCCTGCATTGGAAAAGTGTACCCACAGATCAGTACAAGAGAGATCATTTTTGGGAGAGATTTGTCTCTAATCAGAAGAGAAGAGGAGGAGGAGGAGGGGGAGGGAGAGAAGGGGATGGGAGAGGGGGTAAGGGGAGGAGAAAAAGAGGGGTAGAAGGAGAGGAAAGGGAGGAGGAAAAGAGGGGTATAAGGAGAGAAGGTGGAGGAAGAGGAGGAGGTACTGGGTAGGGAGGGACGTGAAGGGTAAGGAGGTGGTGGGTGAGGAGTGGGAGAGGAGGGAAAGCATGCGAGGGGAAAAAGAAATAGGAAAACGAAAGAGGCGGATTAAATGAGGCGAGAGCCCCCGAGGAGAAAGAACGGTGCAATAACATGTGTGTACGAGGAAGGGGGGAAGGGGTTGGGGGAAGGGGCAGGGAAGGGGGAAGGAGAAGTCGGAGGGGGTAAGGGGGAAGAGGGAGGGAAAGGAGCAGGGGGGATGGGGAAGGGGCAGGGGGGATGGGGAAGGGAGTGAGAGGAAGGAGAGAGTCGGAGGGGGTTCAGGAGAGGCCGTGGTACCTGCAGGGCTTTTTGTGATGAAAGAGGGAAACGACGAAGTGGCACAAACAGGGAGAGGAAGGGGGGGAGGTGGCGTAAATATAACCTCAACATGGGAGGTGAGGGGGAAGGAGGAGGGTAAGAGGTCTCGTTTCACACGTATCGACTTTTCGTCTTGCGCCGTCCACGGCACGACGTCGTGCTCTCAAATAACCATGAGTGTCTATGGACGCTCTCACACGTCACGACCACGATCACATGTGAAAGCGTCCATGGACACCCATGGTTATTTGAAAGCACGACCTCGTGTTGTGGACGACGCAAGGCGAAAAGTCGATACGTGTGAAACGAGCAGAAGGGGGGTTTGGGGGGGAGGAGATGAGAAGGGGAGGGGCAGCCATGGGGGAGTATCCATGGGATGACCGCAGGTACCGTCGCCGTACTCTGGGGGGAGCTGACGGACATCGTGTGTGTGTGAGGGGGGGGGTCCCCCGTCAGGGGGGAGGTCAACCGTCCATGCATTGGGGGGGGGGAGAAGGTAGTGGTGAGAGAAGCAAATCCCCAAGAAACACTGAGACAAATATGAGTGTGTGAACCAGGTTGGAGGGGAAAGAAAAGGGAAGGGAGCAAGGAGAAAGGGGAGAGGATGGAGCAGGGAAAGGGTAGGAGAGCAAGGGAAAAGGAGAGGATAGGGGGAAAGCGAGAAAGAGAAAGCTTCTCAACGGCAGAGGGGAAACCTTTCACCAAAAGGCGACCAAACCGACGAGGGGAAATTTCTCTAAAAAGGGGCGTGGCCGAGCGAGGGGAGCAGCGCCCCAAAGGGAAAGCGAGGGGAAAGTGTGTGGAGCACCGACGCCAGGGCAGAGGAGACGCAAAGAAGGTTCTCCTCTTCTCACAATTCTTCGAGCTCAGTTCGAGTCCTCACACTCTTCGTCACTTGTCATCTTTCCCGTTCGCATTCTCTCTGCACTGCTGCTCCTCTCCTACAGGCGGGGCCATCCGTCTCTCGGAGACTACATCTCCATCATTCCTAGAGAAGTTTGCATAAGTGACGTGGCAGAGGTTGCAACATTAGTGTGATTCATAGACGAGGTTGGAGAAGGCCTTTGTTCGGCAGTGGACTTCGAATGGTTGATTACTTGACTCTCCTCACTTCCACTGGTATTCAACCTCGTACGCTGACACTCGATCCCCAGAATAAATTAGGGATCTCAGCAAAGGGGCGTGTAATTACAGCCTGTGACTGTCGCAGGCTTCCTAGATGCTGCAAGATTCTTAGGAGAGAGTTCTTAATATGAAGAATTAATTAATTATCCTCATGGGTTCGCTCCCTCATCTTCCTCCGTCATTCGCCCTCCCCACCACCTCTTCGTTCCTCCCGTTCTCTCCCCCACTACTGCCTGATTTGTTCCGCCTTTCTCTTCAGACCGCACTGCAGAGGCACCTTCATTCCCCTTCCGTACTCTACACTAACTCGATCTCGCTCCCCTCATCTCCCTTCTCTTCTGTTCTTTTCATCTCCCTACTCGCCTTTCCCCTCACTTCCCGTCCTCTTCTCCCCTCTCTACCCTTCGCCACGCCCCGCCCCGTGTCACTGGGGACACCACGGCAGACCTCCTTCCCTTCAGCTTCCCTCCTTCCTTGCCTCCTCCTCTCCCTTCCACGTAATCACCCTTCCCACCTCCTCCCCTCCGTTCCTACCAACAATCCTCCTGCCTACCCTCCCTACCTCCCGCTGACACACACATTCTCCCTTCACACTCACTCCCTTTCCCCGCCCAGGCCCCACTTCCCCCCCCCACCCATCCTCCTCCTCTTCCTTAGACGTGGCTATTCCTTTCCTTATCTACCTGTCGATCTCCCCCACTCTCCCTCTCCCCCGTCTCTTCTTTCCCCTCCCGCCGCTGCTCCCCTCGTATGGCCACGCCCCTACTTAGGGGCAACATAACCTCGGTTTGACCGCCCTTTGAGAAGCAAGTGTCTCCTTGACTGGACGCCAAGGGAGGGTAAGTTTGGAAGAGGGGAAGGGCGACGAGAGATGGAAGGACGAGGTGGAGAAGTCTGAAGGTGTGACGCGGCACCATTGCCGTGCGTCTCATGGAAGAGACTGGAAGAGGCCGGTGTGCAGCGGGGGACTCAACAGTGGTCAACTTCTCATCCTCTCCCTTTGTAAACTATGTTCCTCTTACCGAGAAGACCGACCTCATCCCAGCCATCACATCGTCAGCGGCCTCCTCACCCTCCCCTAACCACGTCACTCCTGCAAACTTCTCTTCTTCGCCTCTCTCCCATCCGCCTGATCTTCCTTTTCCACGCTTCCTATTTCGTGGACTGCATAAGTATGAACCTCTACATACGGTCCTCAACTTCGTTTTGTTCCTCCCCCACTCACACTTCTCCACTGCCTCCCCGCCCCCGGCCCTCCCTTCCCCCTCCGATCTCCATGGTAGAGCCAATGTAACTGCGAGCGATAATCGCTTTACCTGAGCTCGGAACACATTTACCGGCCCATTCCCGCCTAGCACCTGAAGTCACAATTACGGGGGTCCCCCCACCAACCTCACCCTCATTCCGAGTCGGAGTCGGGGTGGGGGAAGGATACACACCTAGTCCACCCCAAAACAAGCAAGTCACCAGCCATTCCGAGTCCACTGCTGGATAAAGGCCTCCCGTACCGTATATCATGTCGCACAACTGCGTTAACATCAGCCACGTCACTCCTGCAAACTTCTATATTCCGTCGCTCCACCTTGGACCCCTTCCCATCCCAAGTCAAGTAAGTTATCAGCAATTCCAAATCCACTGCTGAGCAAAGGCCTCTCTTAATTTCTTCCCTGCGCCCCACGATAAGCTACCTCCTACCACATCACTCTATTTCGCCTCTCGACCTTCTCCCCAGTCTCCTTCTTCCACATTTATATCTCGTGGCGTCCAGTTATTGAATGAAAACATTTTTAATGTCAATACATTCTAACAAAGTGTCCAAAACTTGCCCCCAACCCTCCGCTGGACCCCTTCACCCTAGGCGCAACGGGGGAGTCCCTTTCGCCCTGACGTCCCCAAGGAAACCTTTGTAGAGCTGTTTCCACTGACAAGTACTACAGAGGCTTGTATTTGATTGGGACTTGAGGCGAATAATTTCTTTGGATCACATATTTACGACGTGAATTAATGTATGGTAAAACAACGGAAAAATATATATATACATTCATACACCGTTATTACAATAACAATAGCAGTGATAATAATAATAACAATAATAATCACACTGTAAATATTCGACGTAATTAGATAAGCTTGCCAAAACCTTGCAGAAGACGCTACCCACGGTAATACTTAAAGAAAACCCAATAATACTTGAACGCAGTGGATTATCCCACCCACAGCAACAACCTCATCCCCTCACTCCCACCCACCCACCCCGTTCTGATTCACCCCTTCCGTTTCTACTTCACTTGGGGGAAGGGGAGGGGAAGGGGAGGGGGAAGTCCGGGACTGAACAAGAAAGTGCATATAACTGCTCGCATAACCATGGACAATCCCACTTAATGCGGGGACTTCCCCTCTGAGGGCTAAAAACGAGGAAAGTGACGATTCGCTTATATTTTCCAACGTCACCAGATGACTGGCTGATGCCGCCATTAAAGTCTCACTTTTCTCAGATTTGCTGTAACAGAATAAACTATCACCCTAAGCAGAATACAATCGTACGGGGTTACTTATGACTTAAGAATAATATCGTTCGTTACAATAAAACTGTACAATGTTAATAATAAATGTCAAGTAGAATCTTGAAAGCAAAATCGACTGAAATCAACAAAGTAATTACCAGGCAGCAACCCTCTTTTGCAACAGTGTGTGTGTGTGTGTGTGTGTGTGTGTGTTTACCTAGTTGTATTTTACGGGAAGGGGAGCTGTGTGTGTGTGTGTGTGTGTGTGTGTGTGTGTGTGTGTGTGTGTGTGTGTGTGTGTGTGTGTGTGTGTGTGTGTGTGTGTGTGTGTGTGTGTGCTCACTATTTATTTATATCCCAAGAGCTTCTTCCCCCTTATAAGGGAGGTAGCCAAGTCAAAAGTTCCGAACCTACTCCCACTCATTTCACTCCCACTCACCGCACTTTACCCCCCCCTCTCATCTTAGCTCCTCATGGATGACGGGTCATACCTGTATCCCGCCCACTGCCCTGGGTCAAAAGCAATGTAGCAAGACACAGTACATCCACAGTAAGACCAATTCACGTTGTTACAGATGCATAAAATGGCCTGGCGGCAGTCGGTATATGTAAAATGCCAACTGGTACGGAAGATGTTAATGGTTATAACTTATAAGTGTTCTACTGCAAGGACTCTGCAGGACCATCGGCCTAGCCCAGTAGTTCTCAACCTTTTTCACTCTATTCCCCCCCTTTTCATGCATCCTCAACATTCGTGTAGCTCCCCTTCATCTTTCCTCCAAATCACACCACACCAAACAAGGGTAATATAATCATGATAATAATGAAATGTTGATGAAGAGAAACCCTTTGCTTTATTACGAAGTTGACAATTATAATTACCTTACATTTCTTTTACCAGGACAGAGGGATGGATTTTTTTTTATATATTCAAGATTCCTAACATCATAGAGAAATGTATAATTTCAAATTACTAATTTGTATGAGCAGAGGCCATGGCCCCCCTGAATTCTTGTCATGGTTGAGAACCACTTGCCTAGCTACCCGGGGGCGGATACAGCCTCTGTACCACACCTCAGCAGTTCATTCCGGTTAATACAATACCTCGCAAAAGCCATTCTGGACTTTAATTAAATCTAATTATAATAATTAATCATCTCCAATTAATTACGAATACAGGGGCGACACACGTGTTCTTATATTACTGACTGGACGCCCCGAGACGAGGAGCGTGGAAGGAGACCAGATGTAAGACGGAGAGACGAGATGGAGAAGCTTGCAGGAGTGGCGTGGCAGAAATTGCAGCAATCATACAACTCATGGAATAGGTTGGGAGACTCCTTTTGTTCAGCGGTGGACTAGGAACGGCTGATGAATTGTTTAGCTGACATGCCAACACTACGAACACACCTAAACCCGTTCCGTACAGGGTGGCACTTTACCTTCTACTCTCACTGCCACCAACCCATTTCATTCACGCCCGTGGCAAACCATCTGTACACGCCCACACACGACGCCCCCTCGTCTGTGCCTTCAACCCTTCCCCTTGAAGAGCCACTTCCAAAAATAAACCAAAAAATGCTCAGTTCATAATTTGCTCCACACTAAAGCAGTCAGCGTCTGTAGCCATTTGCACACACACACGTTCGCCATTTCTGAACTTAACTCTGCTTCCCTGTGGTCGCCATCCCCCCCCACCTTCCCGTCTGTGCTCTCCCTCCCACAACAACAACCCCTAACGCTCCCCCCCTCCACGCTTCGTGACATTTCTCGCGCTCCCTTCCGTACCGGTTGGTAATTTCATCTTCATTATTTTTGTCGCCAGGTGATTTTTATTCATAACCCCCCCTCAGTAGTGAAAACCCTTGTAGCTCATCTCAATTAACACCTTCCGTGTCTCGTGGTACTCACCTTGTCATTCCAGTTGCCGTCAGGTGATTTTATTAATCATGTAGCACTCCCTCCGTAGCAAAAGGGTTAAAGCTTGTCTCGACATCGGGTGGTACTTTGTGTCTTTATTCTGGTACCGCCAGGCAGTTTTATTCATCTCCTTGGAAGTGGTACGAAGGTGTCTTTGTGTAGGGCACGAAAGAAAACACTACCTCACATAATTATCATGGATCTTATGCTTGGAGTAAACATGGTCGTTATTTGTTTGCGATGGTGTGTGTGTGTGTGTGTAAGTGTGTGTGTGTGTGTGTGTGTGTGTGTGTGTGTGTGTGTGTGTGTGTGTGTGTGTGTGTGTGTGTGTATATGCGTGTGTGTGTGTGGGGGGGGGGGTTTCGGATACCACATTTTCGTTTTTAAGTAGAAAGACTGCACAGGGATGTTATGGCCCCGGCAATATCGACTTTTCTCGAGAACGAATGAATGAGTGCTGGCTTATCATTCAATAATCATGTGAAGGGAAGACTTTTTTTTAATGTTGTGCGCGTGTGTGATTCACCATGATCTTGGATCACGTATTGGACACGTGATCGACAGATATTTCCCTCCCGGAAAAGAGCTCAGAGCTCATATATAACCGATCTATAGGTAATGTTGTGACCTTACATGCACACGCACACAACTCCCCGCCCATGAGAGTTGGAGTAACGACTCCCAGCGCAGCGATACTGAAATTATTTCAGCCTTGGGCGGGATTCGAACTCGGACCGTCGTGGTGGCGGCCGGGAACTCTACCAACTGCGCCATCGACTGTGTGTTTATGTGTGCACGTGTGTGCATGTGCGTGTGTGTGTGTGTGTGTGTGTGTGTGTGTGTGTGTGTGTGTGTGCGTGCGCGAACGCGCGCGTGCAAGCACACGCTTGTCCGTGGGTGCACGTGTGCGTGTTCCTTTTGTCAAATTGCCCGTTATTCCAATTTCTTGACTTCATGTCTCCCTCCTCCCTTGCTGAGCCTTTTGCTTTTCTTTTTCCTTCCTTATGCACGGCGCTCTCTACCCTTTTGTTCAATAAACCACCTTCCCCCCAACCCGCCATCTCCAGGACACCTCCATCCTCCTCCTCCTCCTACTTCCCCTTTCCATTTAACCTTACATAACTACTCTTTTACCACCCCATGCCCCTTCCTCTTCCTCCTCATTTTTCCTCCTTTAGTAAACCTCATCCAAGCTTGCCCTTTCCTCACTTCCTTCATCAGTTTCATGCAGTGTCACTTCCCCATTCTCTCTGGTCACAATCAGGCTTTTTATTCACCTCCGTAGGGCCTCACCGATAGTAAATGGCTCGGTGGAGGCCTGAAGAAAGGTTAAAGAGCTACCCGGTACGGAAGGGGGGGGGGGGATCTTAAGTGAGAATGAAGGACCTGGGGCATCCCGGTAGGGTAGGTGCAATTGTTCGTGTAAGATGGAGGAATTTTTCCCCCTTTTACTTCTTTTTAATTAATAACAGGAAAATAAGCCTTCATGGAAGAAATAATAAAGGAGGGGGGAGATGAAGAAGAGGGAGAAGAAGAAACAGTAGAAAAAGAAACAGAAGAAGAGGAAGAAACAGAACAAGAAGCAAAAGAAGAACGAAAAGAAGAAGAAAAAAAGGAAGAAGCAGAAACAGTAGAATAAGAAGAGAAAGAAATAGAAGACGCAGAAGAAGAGAATGAATGAGAAGAAGAACGACAAGAACAAGAAGACAAAAAGAATAAAAGAAGAAAATACGAAGATGAAGAGGAGGGTTGAAGAGGGTTGAGGAGGAGGAGGAGGAGGAGGAGGAGGAGGGGAGGAGGAGAGGGAGGAGGTTCCTGAAGTAAAACGTCTCTGAAGAGATGTGGGAGGTGAACACGAGGAATTTGTGTTCCTCTACTTTGCGGGATAAGATAAAAGTGATTATGCGGTGTGACAAGTATCCCTAGAACTGTTTGATCACTGGCGAGGAAATGTTCCCGACCTTCCTATCTCTTCGGGAATTTGTGGCATGTGAAAACCCGCTCCCCACCCCACCCCAGCACGCGTGCGCGCACACACACGCACGCACTTAGTGCCAAGCCTGCTCTACTCCTCAGACTCTTCTTCTTATCTCTCATAACTGGTCACCCTTGTCCTGATCCCACAGAACAGTACAACTAATGGAGGAGGAGGAGGAGGAGGAGGAGAGGAGGAGGAGTGAGGAGGAGGAGGAGAAAAGCTAATGGTTGAAAACTTTTTTTTAATTATCAGAGAAACCCACTTATGTTAATACAACACTGACATTAGTTTTCACGTCTGAGGAATACATAATGAATTATATTGTGGTTGAGGCTGAACCTCTATGAGCCTAACGTAGTAATTTCTATTCAGGATCGAACTCTTCGTAATTAAGGCAAGATTTAAGATACAAAGGCAGAGGGCGAGAAGAAAACAAACAAAATTCGTAGAAAATTTGACGCACACTGAATTATACAGACGTACACAGTTTACAACTTTACGTGACATACACAATAAAACCGTTCATAACGCACGCGCACGCGCACACACACACACAAATGCGATTTTAAAAATGAACAATATATATATATATATATATATATATATATAAACATATATATATATAAACATATATATATATATAAACATATGTATATCGTCTGCCGCCTCCACGTTCTTAATCACTTGATGGGCACTGCTATATTAGAGGAATAATTCCAAATAATACTGGAAGTCCAGCCAAATACCTCCATAGCAAAATTTGCTCATCGAGAGAGAGGAGAGAGGGAGAGAGGGAGAGAGAGGGAGGAGTGACAGTGCTGACATGACCGTGAAACTGCTCTGCCAAAAAGTGAAAGAGAAGAAAAGGAAGACGAGGAAAAAGAAAAAGGGGGAAGAAAAATAAAAAATAAAATAGAAAAGAAAAAGGAATCAGGAAAGAAAAAGAAAAGGAAAAGAGAAAAAAAAATAAGATGAAGAATGAGAAAAGGAAGAATAAGTGGACCTACGATTAACACTTCATACGAGCGCACAAGGACACAAAGGCTACACGCTGTCAAACATGCAGATATCAAAGGAAAGCCCACGCTTGGCTGTAACCACGCCCCTTTGCAGCCAACCCCCCCCCCCGTTCCCTCCTCCTCTTCCCCAAATCTCCCTCTCCCGCAAACCTCTCACTCCCACCCACACTTTCTTCTTCTTCTTCTTTTTTTTTTTGGCCTTGCAAGTCGTCACCAGCCATTGAAATTCCACTGTTGGATAAAGGCCTCTTTTAACTTCTTCGTGAGGCACATGACAGTCAATCTCTACCACACCACCCCAGCAATCAAGCAATCAACCATTCAAAAATACACTGCTGGGCAAAGGGCTCCTCTTCCAACCTATTCCACAAGTCGGCCAACCTAACCAACCTCTGCCACATCAGTCCTGCACACTTCTCTTACATGTGCAGTTGGTGGACTTGGGAGCCTTTATTTCACTTGGTTATTGTATATATGTTGTCTCTCCCACACTAGCAACAACCCGTTTTCTACAACCTTAGTCCCTTTGCCTCCTATAGCTTGCACATGAAGCAAGACGCACCTCACAGCCTCCCTCTCTACCCACGCAGCACATCCGGACAGCGATCCACTCTGAGGTACTTATAACACAACACTTAACACACAACGCTTTTACGCGATCCACTCCGAAGCACTTACAATACGACACTTATAGCACACTTTTAAAAACAATACGAGACACGAGGCAGTGGCGTTGATATTCACGCACTCATGCCATTTACAAACACACACACACACACACATATATATATATATATATATATATATATATATATATATACACATACATACATATACACGCGCACGCATGCATACATACAAACACAAACACACACGCACGCACACACACACACAAGGTCTAAACAAGTACAGCCCAGTTCACTTCAAAAAGGAAAATTAAAGCCAACGCAGCTCCTCGTTACGTAATATCATTCAATTTCCTTCCGAAGTAAACTGCCAAGTCATCAACCATTCGTAGTCCACTGCTGAACAAAGGCCTCTCCCAACCTCCATGAGTCGCATGACTGCGCCAGCTTATACCACGTCATTCCTTAAGTGAACCGGCCTGTTCTTGTTTAGACTTTGTTTTCAAATACACTCAAACTTGGAAATCCCGTGATGGTCAAGCAGTGACTGAAGGCTACTGATGACAAGACCTGCTCACATACACACACACACACCTTGACGTGGTGGTTAATCTTAATGACTACAAAATATAATATATATATATATATATATATATATATATATATATATATATATATATGGAAATTGGTATGTTATAACACATTTGTTAAAGTTCACTATAAACCCACTATCGGAGAAAATAATAACGGAAAATACAGGGAAACTGTATATTTCGACTACTATCTGTAGTCCTCTTCTGCTGAAGAGGACTACAGATAGTATAGATAGTAGTATATATATATATATATATATATATATATATATATATATATATATATAGAGACAGACACACACACACACACACACACACACACACACCACTAAAAGCATGAGCGCACATGAACCCATACAAGTGTAAACGCAAGTACGCACGTACCCACGCACGCACGCATCACGCAGGGAAGAACAAGTGCAAGTCTGGATCCACGAGCACACATACGCACCTTTCCAAACAGACATGAGCAAACAATCCCGGGAAGGGAAGCCCGGTCTTTCTTTTTTTCCAAGGTCAACAGAGCCCCAAAATAAATTTAGCGAGACGATTAAACCGCTAAAGGATTCTTCCGTTTTCAAAAATTCTTCCGGCTTCACCAGCCGATTTTATTCAGCCCAACGAAGGCCCCCCCCTCAATGTCCATCAATTCGTCCTGATAAATGCCACTTAACTTGATTCAGTCATGAAAGTGAAAGCCCTTCATCGTGCTTTTGCTCCTCCAGCTCCCCCCCTCCTCTCTCGTCCACCGCCCCTAAGCGGTGCCGACGACCACTCCCCCTTCCCCCAGACCATTGGCCATGCAAATGAAGGAGTTTGCCATGCACGCGTTAGCCCATGCCGCGCCACGCCGCTGTGGTCCCACGTCACTCCCCCTGGAGTGCCACACGGTACTGGGCCGTGGTCTTCAGACCCTGACTTATCGCTATCCCCCCCCCCAAATTTTAATTCCTCCCCATTACAAAAATGGCTCTACATCCTCATCCTTCTCTGTCATCCACTTATTCTTTATTTTACTTCTGCTCTTGGTTTCGCCCTTTCGCTTTTCTTTCCTCCCCCCTCTCCCCCAACCAGGATCTTCTCCTTCCTCCTCCCCCTTTCTCCCCACCAATATCGTCTCCTTTCTCCTCCCCTCCAGTATCTTCTCGTTCCACCTCCTCTCTCCTCTCCAATGTCTTCTTCCTCCTACCCCTTCTCCCCTCCAATATCTTCTTCCTCTTCCCCCTCTCTCCTTCCAGTATCTTCCTCTTCCTCTCCCCACCAGTATCTCCTTCCTCCTCCCCCTCTTCCCCTCCAGCATTTTCCCCTTCCTCGCCCCCCTCTCCTCCCTCCAGTAAATTCTACTTCCTCCTCCCTCACTGCCCACCTCAGTATCTTCTTTCTCCCCTCTAGTATATTCTTCCTCCTCCCCCTCTCCCCCTCCAGTATCATCTCCTTCCTCCTCCTGTCCCGCCTCCAGTACCTTCTTCCTCCTCCACCTCTTCCCCTCCAGTACCTTTCCCTTCCCCCTCAAATATCTTCTTCCCCTTCTTCCTCCCCCTTCTCCCCTCTAGTATCTTCTCCTTCTTCCTCCCCATTTTCCCCTCTAGTATCTTCTTCCTCCTCCTCGTCCCCCTCCTTCACTTTCTTCTTAATGAGCCATGCCGCTCCTCCTCCAGGTACACGTCACTGCACGACGCCAATTCCTTTCAACACATCTAATTACGTGACACTCAGCCCGGCGATCGAGGCTGGCACCTTCACTTGAACGTGTCAAGCACCAGCGATTCTCGGGCAGAGTAAACAATTTCACATTTCAAAACCATTATTACCAGCCCGTCCTCCTCGACTGAGGGGGTGCCACGGAACTGAACCAAGATTTACATGGCGACAGGATGAAGAAAAAGTGTCACCCGGTATTGAATGAAACAATATAATAGCCAATTCATCAGCCAAAGTCCACTGCTGAACAAAGTCCTCCCGAATACTCTTCCAGGAATTGATCGGCTGCGCCAATCCCGTCGACGTCAATCCTGCAACCTTATCTATCTCGTCCCTTCACCTTCTGCATGGCCTCCGTCTTACACGCTTCTCTTCTCTTGGCGTCCAGTCAGTAAAACGCTTGCTTCATCTGCCATCCTTTCTGGGTACCTGTTCCGCCCATTTCCTTTTCTGCCTCTGAGGCCCTGTTCAAATTAGAGGTTTGAACCGCGAGTAAACCTCAGCGATACAGCATAGTTAAGGAAAAAGTGCGCGGTTGTGTGTGAACGCCTCCATCGACTTACACTGTAAAGATAGAAGCGCTGGTAAACTACACTCCACAACAACTTCTGCTCCTTTGCCACCTTCATTTTCTTATACATTTATTTATTCATTGTCATTTTTTTCAGTCCTTCCTCGTACCCAGCTTGTCCTCTTCCATGAAAATTACCACACACAACTAAAGACACCTAAATTTCCACAAGATAATGCCGGTGTCACACTATGCGGCGACGCTGGATGCGGCCTGATTATGGAAATGTTCAATCAGCTTCATGAAATCACCTGGCGATAGCCAGAACTTGATATAACGACCACTAACCGCTCCTGGTTGAAATGCTACCATAACCTTTCGAGTCTAATGACTCATAAGGGAGAATGATATAGCCAACAAGCCGCAACGGCAGCGCCGGACAGTGTGACACCAGCCAAAGTACTACATTTATGCTATTTCCCATACAGATATTGCCATAATTTGTTTTAGTGAGACCCAATCACCAAGTGGTTATTCAGTTCCGAGGTGAACCTCCAGGTTCAAGCGGCGGGTCTGAAATCCTTCCGTACCGGGCAGCACTTTGCCTTTTCATCTGGCTGCCTCAATACCCCTCAGCAGCGATGAGGTTAAATGCGACCCGGCTCCACTTGCAACCAAACCTGTAGCTAATCAAAGTGAACAACTGAAAACACGTGGTTCTTTTCTGGTCCGAGAAAACCGATACAACCTATGGGCAGAAAATTTTGGTGACGCTGTACCTCCTCTCCGACACCTGGAAACATCTGGTTCCAAAACGGAGAAAAAAAACTCGCTAATCTGGGAACACCGGGTTACGCCTTCTTCGCGACTCGAGGGATCGTGACCTGACCTCCAAAGCGACGAAACCGTTTCGTTAGGTATTACCGGCACGACCAATCAATTTGACACCGCCACTTTCTCCCAAGACCCGAATTGGCATCGGCACACTTGGAGCCACACCTGGCCCCCTCCCCCCTCAACCCCGTCAAACCTCAGCATTTGTGTCGCCTAACTAATACGAGTTAACATGTGATCATTTATTACTTAACCCCTTCCGTGCCAGGTGGCACTCTCCCTTTCATTCTGCCGGCCACCTGACTACTTTATTCACCTGACGAGGCACTCTTTGAGAAACCCTTTCCTTTCATGATGACCACCTCCAGGCTATTTCATTCACCTCAGTGGCGCCCCTACGGTGGCGAACAAATTAAGATCTGTGATCCATTGATATTCGTATGCTGCCAAACCTCCTCTTCACGCTTAAGCTGTCTCCTACACTAACAGACCACCGCCTTACTCCTTCACGTTATGTCCTAACGATTTAGTACCACACCTGTACTTTCACCTAAACGGGTACACAAGAACACAAAAACATAAAAATGAAGGAGACTGCAAGAGACCATAAGAGACCACAACTTGCAAATACACCTGGATACGGACTCCGCCTACCCTTGCAAGAATGCACACTCATTCCCTGCACCTCGATGAAAACACCTGCCTCAACACCCATCTAAGGAGGCACCTTCATACACCTAAAACATAAGCCGTCTGACATTGGAAGTTCACGGCTGAACAAAGGCCTCTCTCAATCTCTTCCATGGGTCACATGTCATTCCTACAAACTTCTCCATCTAGTCTCTCCAGTTTGTTTGTTCTCCCTCTTCCGATAAAAAAATACATTAATAAGCAATAGCATCTAGCACACCCGAACACAAAACTGCACCTACCCATTCACCTGCAATAAAAAATATCTGTCCTACACTTGCAAATGGGGGGCAACTTGCCTACACTCGCCTGTTGGCACAGCTCTCCCTACACCTACTAGCGAGCATGCATATTCAACCCGCACACGTGTAAACGAAACAACACCTACTCGTATCACGCGCACAAACAGATCTTTCCCTACAACTGTAAGCAGGCATACCTGGCCTCTACACCTGCAACGCGGGCCCAGGTCGACGCGGGCCAGGTCGGGCCGGGCCGGGTCGTGGCGTGCTCGGCCCGTACCGCAGCGTCCGCTATCGATTTTCTTCTTCCTGACGCGCCTCCGTCTTGTCCCCACTCCTCCTCCTCCGCCTTCCCGTCCCCGTCCTCACGCCTCCCAGCCCTCCACCACCTCCAACTGCAGGCCTCCCTCTTGTCCGCCCTCGTGGCTCAGTGAAAGGCCGAAATGATTTTCTGAATGCTACTGAAAGATGTTCCGCGTTCTTTGACGACATCAACATACGAGAAGGTCTTGGGGGCAAAATTCTCGGCTCTCGACCAAGGGAGCTGCCAGGTGTGATCACGGTGGCGAAGAGCAACATGGCTCTCTGGGTGGATTCGCGTTCTCCGACACTCCCCCTCGTAAGGCCTAAAGTCCCACTTGAAGCTCTCAATGACGTTACTTAACTGGATCGGCTCTCCGCTCCCACCCACCCCCAGTTTTGCGTGCTACTCCCCTTCCTTACCCTTTCTTCTTTCTCCTCCTCTTTCATTCAGTCCCTTCCACCCCCCCTACTTTCAGTCTCCTTCCTTTCTCCCATTTATTTTTTCGGTTGTATTTCCCCTACCTCCATGTTTCATTCCTGTTCTTCCTCCTTTTCCACTCTCCTTCCTTCCTCCTCCTCTTTCATCTTAATTCAGCCCTCCTCCTTTTTCAGTCCAACTCTCCCTCTCTTTTCACTCTTCTTCCTCCCTCCTCTTCTTTCAGTTATATTCTCCCTATTTTCAATTTTAGTACTCCTCTTTCCGATCTCATACTCTCTCTCCCTCTCTCTCTTTTCAGTCGTTTTTCTCTTTCCTCCCTCCTATTCTTTCAGTCCTTTTCTTCTACTCTCCTCCATCTCTCCGAACTCTCCCTCCCCTAGATACCTTCTTTCTTCTCTTAACCCTGCCGTTCCCTCCTTCCCTTCTCTCCATTTTCTCCTTTCCTCTCCTCTGAAGACCTTTTCTTCTTTAGTTCTCTCCCCTCCCTCCCTCTTCCCTTTCCCTCTGGTCCATTGTTGTCCTATCTTCCTCCCGTTCTCTTTTCCCCCTCTCTCCATTCTCTCCTTTCCTTTCCTCTGAAGACCTCTTCTTCCCTCTATTCTCCTGTAATCCTCTCATCTCCCTCCCTCTTTTCCCTTTCCCTCCGGTCCATTGCCTTCCTATCTTCCTCCCGTTCCCTTCTTCGCCTCCTTCTGTCACCTCCCTCATTCGACATGATCCCACCTCTCGCCCCTTCCACCTTCTCCCGTTTCCTTCACCATCTCTCCCCCTCCCCATCCTCATATTTGCCTTTCAATCTTCCCATTCCTTGATCCTAGAACCATTTCAAGTTCTCATTTCTCCCCTTTTTATTTGCTCCCATAAAACCTCAAACAAATATATTCAAATATCCCAGTATCAGATTTTCCCCCTATATTGCCTTCCCCTATACTAGACTCCCGCCCTATTTTTAGATTTTTCAATTAACTCCTTTCTTGCACACCTCGTACCTAAACGAACCCCTTCAGTGCCAGGTGGCACTCTTGCCTCGTTCATTCCCGTGGCACCCCTTCGGTAGGGAAGGGGTTAATTTGTTTCGTCTCTACCTTATACCTTCGTTATTACATGGCCTCCATTACTCTTCCCTTTCCTCCCTTTCTGTTCCCCTCTCCCCATCCCTTTCCCCCGTCCCGTCCTATCTATCACGAATCCCGCAGAAGAGGGGGACCACTCGATGCTTGCAAGAGTGACGTGGCAGAGGTTGGGAGAGGCCTTTGTTCAGCAGTGGATTGCGAATGGTTGATTCATTTATTATTAGAGAGCAAACAGTTACGGCAAGCCGTTACCCGAACACAAAGTTTACAAACACGCGCACACACGCATACGCACATACACACACACACACACACACACACACACACTCCGGAGATGGAGAAGTGGGCGGAGATATCATTCATTCAATCCAGCATAAAGGGACACACCCAACTCGTGGAGCAAGACATGCTAGTGAAGCCCTACTCCCCATCTCCCAACTGGAATAACCATCACCACCACCTTCGTATCCACCAACGTCACCACAACCATCACCACTACCACCACCACACCCATATCCATTACCACCGTCACATACAAATCGACCACCATTACCACCCCACCACTGCAAACACCACCATCGCCAACTTTGTAACCGCAACCGCCCACACCACCACCACTACCACCACGTCCATATCCATTACCACCGTCACATACAAATTTACCGCCTTTACCACCCCACCACTGCAAACGCTGCCACCAGTACATAAGCCGACGTCATCATCATAAGTCCTGCAACACCCATTATATGTAGTAGTCTCCTACCATAATATCTATCGTAATAAATTTAAGTGACTTTGGGGGCAATTTTTCTTCACTAATGTGACTGAATAGGCGCTTTGTAGCCGCCCTCCAATCTCGTCGAATTAACCTTTACACCATTTCTCTACTTCTCCCATGAGGAGTAAATAAAAGCATTCCGGCAAGATATTCTTTAATCTAAGGGCTGAGGGATTTCTTGTCCTCTTCCATAAATCTTCCTCTAAGTTATCAACACAAACCTCCATTAGCTCTCCCTTAACAAACATTAGATCCTCTAAGTCTCCACCTCTTCCGTACAGGGTGGAACTACTCCCTCCCGGTCTTCAGTGGGTGTTCTGTTTATAGTCTTTGTTGACTTCTTTGAAGTATGCAAGAGGGAGACACGAAAAGAGATAGTATGAGAGAGAGAGAGAGAGAGAGAGAGAGAGAGAGAGAGAGAGAGAGAGAGAGAGAGAGAGAGAGAGAGAGAGAGAGAGAGAGAGAAATTACAGAGAATCAAATCCGAAATGCAACGAAACCATAAATAGCCTGGAGAGCCATGCTCAGGTCGCTGCAGCTCCCTCGTTGGGGGCTGCGCCACCGCACCTCGAAGTGCTACTCCAGACCGGCTGGCAGTGGAAGGCCGGAGAAGGAGGACCCCCCACGGAGCGTCACTCCGGTAGGCGGCGCCGCGAGTCTACGCAGCGGCAACACCGCGAGTTTGTCATGCAAATGCATTCAAAGTCGCCCTTGGGCCTCACTGCAGAGAATTAGCAAGAGAACCCCCAACGCCCCCAACCTCCTGCTCCTGCCCACATTCACGTCCAACGTCGGGGTCGGGGTCTTGTCTATGAGGCCTCAATACCTGACACTAAGAGAATGGACGTGTGAGTGTAGGTGTGCGCGCGTGCGCGCGCGTGTAAGTTTTATTTGCGTGTGCATGTATATGTGTGTGTACGCGTCAGAGGAGGGAGGGAGGAAAGGTGAGAGATTGTGTGTGTGTGTGTGTGTGTGTGTGTGTGTGTGTGTGTGTGTGTGTGTGTGTGTGTGTGTGAGAGAGAGAGAGAGAGAGAGAGAGAGGGGGGGAAAGGGAAAGAGAGAGGGAAAAAGAGGGAGGGAAAGGCATAGGGAGAGATAAGGAAAGGGAGAGGGAAAGAGGGAGGGAGGGAAAGGGATAGGGAGAGAGGGAAAAGGAGGGAGAAAGGGGAAGGGAGAGGGAAAGAGAGGGAGGGAAAGAGATAGGGAGGGAAAGTGAGAGGGAAGGAAAGGGAGAGGGAGAGAGGGAAAGGGGGAGAGGGAGGGAGGGAGGGAGAGTGAAGGAGAGGGGAAGAGAGAAAAGAGAGGAGGGAGGGAGGGAGGGAGGGAGGGAGGGAGGGAGGGAGGGAGAGAGAGAGAGAGAGAGAGAGAGTCTGAGCAAACGGATGGAAGGCAGTGATGTACATTGGGATAAAAAGAGGAGAGCTGGGGAAAGATGAAAACGGGTGTGGAGTGGCCGGTTACTGGAAATGAAAGAGAGAGGGGTACAGACGGCAGATTTTTCATTTGACCAGTGCTTCCATCCTTCAGGTCAATAGAGCACAGAAAAGGTAGGAGTCTAGATGTGACAGAGGAAACATTTAGAGCGTAACAGAACAGATAGGATTGTCTAAAAGCGATCAGCCTTTTTTTTTAATGGAGATTATTCCCCAGTCTTAGTGTGACACCGGTATTTCCCTAGGTGGTGGTGCTTTCCATTCCATTCTGGATGACAGAAGACATTTAATGGCGTGGACAGTAAAGACAGGAATGAGGACGAGACCGAGAGCGTGGAGAGAAGAGAAGAGGAGAGAGAGAGAGAGAGAGAGAGAGTGAGAGAGAGAGAGTGAGAGAGAGAGTGAGAGAGAGAGAGAGAAAGAGAGACAGAAAATAGTGAAGAGAAGGATGAAGTAAACCGATGAAGAAGGAAGAAAAGTGGAGAGACGGAACGGAAAGAATGAAAGAAAGAGGGTGGGAAGGGATGGAATGCTGGAACGGATAAAGATTGACAAGGGAATGTAGATGGGTAGGAGGGAAGGGAAGGACGAGAAAGAGGGGGAAGAAAGTAAGGAAGGAGAGAGAGGAAAGGAATATAGAGAAGAGAGAAGGAAGGGAAGAAGGGAAGGAAGGGAAAGGAAGGAGGGAAGGAAGAAGAGAGGAAAGAAATGAAAAGAAGAAACAAGGGAGAGAAGTAGGGGAAGGGATAGGAGGAAGGAAAAGGAGGGAGGGAAGGAAAAAAGATAGTAGAGAACTGAAAAGAAGAAACAAGGGAGAGAAATAGGAAGGGAAAGTATGAAGGCAAAGGAGGGATGGATGGGAGGGAGAGATGGAAGGAGGGGGAGAGGAAGGCAGAGAAGGACCAAGGTAAAAATGGAGGGAAAAAAGGAAAGGAGAGAGAGGAAAGGGAAGGAAGGAAGAAAGGAAAACAGTGGAAAGGGGTGGATGAAGGCACGCCTGGGTTTAGTTGCTAATGACGCCCACGGCCCAAGTGAGCTCATCAGGCACTGGCCTAAGCCCCCAGGTAAACAAAATGAAGTCCCCTCCCTCCCTCCCCTCCCCCACACCTTCTCCAACAGCCAAGCTCCATCCCCACCAAAACCTAATCCTGCTTACGCTGCGACGCGGTGTTGGATACTGACTACATAAGTTTTTTGAAAGATTACTTTATGGACATTAGCCACGCCCTTACGGACAAGAATAACGCAACATTGACTTAAGACTGGAGAATTAACTTCATTTAAAGAAGAATACCCATCAGTCTTGATTCTATTATCCCTCCTTTCTTGTTTCCTTCTTCTTTCTTCTTCCACACACTCACCTCTACTTTACAACCACTAGAACTCCACCTCAATGATGCCACACTGCTGGTTACACTGGACGAATTACGATACAAATACTTTTACTTCGACCTTGGGAGGAATGAAACCGGGAGGAGCACTCCCGTCACTCGATCTGGAGGAACTTCAAACGTCGAAGGTGGCGACGCATGAACGAGCCCTCAAGGAGGAGCAACGGACGGAAACTCCTCCTCCTCTTCCTCCCTCTCCTCTTCTTCCTCCTTCTCCTCTTCATTTTCCTCTTCTCTCAATATGCACCGTTCTGTGGTTCCTCGTTCACAATATATCCCTTTCACCCTCCCGCAATGCCGTTGCTACACTATGCGGCTGCGCTGGATACGGCCAGATAATTAATGGGCAAAATCGCCTTAATAAAAATAATCACCTGGCGACATCCGCAACTTGATATAACGACCACCATTTCCCCCTGGTTAGAATACCTAACGAACCATAAGGGAAACCTTGCTATAGTCAACAAGAAGCCACATTGTCAGCGCAGGACAGTGTGACACCGGCCTATGCCTACATCCACAAGGCTGGAAAAAATAAGCATGACGACGACAACCAGCAAAGAATGCCAAGCACCCTCAAGCAGAGGAAGGGGTTCCCGGAATTTACCGCCTTCGCTACCGAAATGGGAGGGGTCGCTTGTAACTGAATAAAACACCCTGGTGACACCCAGAATACAAAGATTAATTCAACCTCTCCCAAAGTACAAATGGGGTTGACCGCAGACGCTTGTATCCACTGAGTGAGAAGAACGCTTCTGCCTCCGCAAGCGGCGGCCAGCGAGCGAGCCGCACGTGCGACTGCGGATGAGTACGCTCGGGTTGCATGACGTGGGTGCGAGGCGCCGCAGCTCAGTCAGCGCGCGCATGGCTGACTTGAGCACGCACGTACACACGCAAGCACGTCCCTGCAACATAACCCATTCATTTCTGCGCGTCCCTTTAATGATTTTTTTTTTGGGGGGGACTCCCCACGATTTTATTCAAAAGAGAGGGAGAAAGGGTTACTACAGACTTATCTTTTAATTTCTTTTGTATATTTTTATCGATTTTGTCCTACCTAAGGTTTGAATATTTCATTCAGTTCAAGTAAAACTACAGGGATGAATGGGTCATATACTCTCCAGTTGTTAACGGCAAGATTCTCTTCAGCAGAGGAGGGGGAGGAAACCCAAGAAAGAATAAAATATACTCTAATCTCTATAAACTAATCTTTCTCGCGCCCTTTTACTGTTACTGTCGTGACCAAGATCGAGAGAATACAAGGTCTACTCAACAGCTATCCAGTATTTAGGTCGTTTGCGCATTGACGTCACTAGAAGTGCTTGGCCCAAAGACTATATAGGAAAGACGGGAAAGCGCACGGAGAGCCGCATCGTCCACATACATTTTACTGTGCGGCTCTCTCACTAGATGGCGTTTACGTCAATCACCAGTTTTAACTGCATCGTCTGTTTCTTTATTAAATATGTCAAAGATAAACCACAAGAACATTTTTCCAAAATGAAACCCCCATTTTAACGGTTGCAGAACATGAAATAGGTAAGTCTCCCAGAAACTCTGTGGGGCCTGTACGTTTTCTCTTTTACCTAACATTTTTCACTTACGTTTTCACCATTTTCTCTGTGGGCTCCCCTTCAGATGACGTCACAACATGCGCGCGAGCAGACCTTGTATTCTCTCGATCTTGGTCGTGACTATCGCCATACACTGGGCGGTGTGAAATAGAAAATGGACCTCGCGGTCCATTTTCTGCAGCGGAAATTGAACCCCCTATGGGAAATGGACCCCCCCACACAACATACTACTTTTTTCTATTTATGAACTGTACTACTTTTTTCTATTTATGAACTGATAACACATTAACATTCACTGTGTATTGTTTATTATAATAACTTACATTTCCTTACCTAACCTACTGACAGTAAGCTGCATATTTTAGTGGGGGTCCATATTCCATTTTACACCGCCCCAGAGGACAAATGGGTCAATTTGCCCCCAATTGGGCCCCGCGCTAGAGTAAAATCCACTCTCGGCTTGTGAAGTCGACACAACAATGTATGCGTTTTATATCAAAATGTAGCATACATCTGTTTGGTCTATTAACTCGCATGCATTTTTAAGCGCACATTTTGATTGCTTTCCATTCTACCACAGATATAAAGTCTATTATAGTTTTTTTTAATATTCTTATGATTCTACAGACCTTGGTGCAAGTTGGTTGGGCACCTGAGGCCGAGCAAAATTGTTCCCAATTGGGCCCTACACTTCCTAAGGCCGGCCCTGGCCATAAAGTTTCAACCTCAAGAAGTGTGTGTGTGGGGGGAGGGCCTCACCCCCGCTAAGAACCAATGGAGATGTAACGAAACCCTCCCTCCTGAAGAAGAATCACGCCCCCACCCCCAACCTTTGCCTCCCCGATCTCACCACTGAAATGCGCCTCTGCAACATTCATTCAACTTCGACAATTACCAGGTCCTCCACTCCTCCTCCTCTCTCCAGGTTCTCCCCGCCACGCAGCTATGGGGCGACCCCATGAGAACTATCATGCATTCGGAGTCCCTTGCTGAACAAAGGCCATGCCAAATACCTTCCCTGTGCCACGTCACTCCTGCATACTTCTCTGTTTCACCTCTCCACCCTTGTTCCATGTCGCGCCACTCCATATCTACCTTACTCTTTAACCCATCCCCCCTAAACTTCCTCCTATTAACAGTGTCAAAGTTTCCTCGTATGTCCTCATCATACCTCGCCCCAAACACGCCTCCATCACTTTCTTTGATCTTAACCCCACACACACACACTTACACACAACTGATTACTAAACAAACAACTGCACCCGTGGAGACTAACTCTGCAATGGGTTAATAAATAAACTAGGCACTGATCCCTCATACTAGCCTCTCGTTTCAGACCCCCCTCAAACACACACACACACACACACACACAATCATATAGGACATAATACTAACAATGACTAATTCCGTAGTTGTAAATCGGAACTGCTGGAACAACCGGGGAGAGACAAGTCTTTTCAACGAATTGAAAACATAACAAACATCAGTAACTTGCATTTCTACGACATAGGGAAACACTTTACAACCAGTCGCACCAACTCCTCTAATGCATTTCCAACTGCGGAAAGAACATGGGGGATCTGCACACTTGTACCTGGGGTTCATGAAGCCGTACCTACGTACCTATCTGTCTGCCAGCCCGCTTGCCCTGCCGCCCATCTAAATGGCCACCCACCTCCGTGAGCACCCACTACCACTTGGGTCCCGCCTCGGACCGTGAGGAACCCCTGATAATGAGGCGACAGGTTCTCATTTCCGTGCCGGCTGACTCCTCCCGTGAACGCCCAAGCTCCGCCCCTCTGCGCCCACCCCCCACGGTGCGCCCCGGCGGACTCAAGACGCACTATAACCTTTTTCGGCCAATTCTACATCAGGACAATGTCGTCTGCGACACGATCTCACTTCCTTCCACCTTCCCTATGCGCAGGAATCATCTTGTGTGCCGGTCTACACATGCACGTCAGTCATACGCGTGTGTATGTGACTCACTCTCTCCGTATGAACTACTGACTGTATGGCTTATGCAATCAATATTCTAGGTACTTTGGTGAATCCTTATGGAGCAAATCACACAGCATTCTTTTATGAACGGAGGCTAATCTCCATTAAATATATATATATATATATACATATATATATATATATATATATATATATATATATATATATATGTGTGTGTATGTTTCTTAAGACAGATTGAACATTTTTAGAAGCTCCACCATGGGATACGAACCCTGACCCGTTCGTTACTCTCCCTAAATATCTACATTGTCACCCTTTGGAGTTCTTGTCCTCGTAGCGATATTGTCCCCATGGATAGAACTACCTAATAAAACCCAAGCCTCTGCCTCTGCGAATGTGTGTACACATTCGTAACTACATGTTTGTACGTACAAAACTGTCCTTACGGGGGCGTGTCTAAGAACGAGCATACACAGATAAACTACGCAAACAAATCATATCAGGGCGCGTGTGTGCGTCAAATCTGGACTGCGCAATTGCGGGTGCCTGCATATAATGTGGAGGAACTACGCTCGAAAAGACACTCACAACCGCCCAAACTGGCTCTGACTGGTTGGCCGGTTGCCGCTGCGTGCTTCCCGTGCAACTCACCTGCAAAAGAAAAGGGGAAAACACTGTTAGTCCACAAGCAAAATTTGACAAAACAAAAAAATCCACAAATCTTACCAAGACGATGGCTTAAGACCAATTACTCAAACGACCCTGGGATCCCGTGCATGCAATGCACACACACGCGCACGCACGCACACATGGACAGCTAATGAGAGACCATTAGGGAGCACGCCCTCACGCCCAAATCTCGACAAAGGCAACGCCTCGAGCATCCGTCCAAACACATGGCTCGGCCTCGACGGTGAACTATCACCATGTGCATAAACAATTGAACATTTAAGCCCTGTTCATACTGGCTGTTTGAGCCGCGAAGGTTCAATTACAATTTAAGTCCATGGAGGCGATCACACACAACCGCGCAGTTTTCCTTGACTATGTGATACCGCCGCGGTATGAACAGGGCCTATGCGTTCGCTTAGGCATAACATGCATTTGCTAATTACAAAGTTGGTGATAAAAATCAGATCATGGGAACCACTGAATATCAAGTGTTCACTTAGGACTGGCCCGCACTAGTTACTTGTATTTCAGTGATTAAAAAATAAATGTGAATTATTGAACACTGACTGTTCCTTTGAAAATTACGCAGACTTGTCTCTTATTGAGTGAAAAATAAATAAATAAACATTATGTGCACAGGTGTTTGGGCATCTGTACGTTACAAAAATACCATCAATCAATCAATTTGATAAATAATGAATACATAGATATATAAGAAATGAACAAAAATTACCTAAACAAAATACTAAACAGTGAAATTAATCTCAGTGTAGAGGTCTTCTCAAACAAGATACTTTGGGAAGCACTGGTTTAGAACATCACAAGACCAAAGGTTTTCTCCTTCAGATGTACCGGACTTGCAACAAAGGCTTCCTTACCAACGACATAATTGCAGGAGATGATGGAGAGCGAGGGAGAAGCGAGGTTGGGAGAGTGGCAGAGATGGCGCAGTGTCGCAGCCGGGCAGAGAGAGAGAGAGAGAGAGAGAGAGAGCAGCCGGAGGCTTGAGAGCATCAAGGACGGAGATTAGAGAGCCAGGAAGTTATGGTAAGACAGAGGAGAGGCTGGAATTGGTTGGTTGGTTGGTTGGTTGGTTGGTTGGTTGGTGTGTGTGTGTGTGTATGTATGTAAAAGTGTGTGTTTGTGACATACAAAACGTGAGCGAGACAGACAGAGATTGACGCAGGTAACAAGCAGTTTGGAGAGAGATGAGGAAGATACTGGTGTAAGATCAATGAGGATGACACAGGTAGTGGGAAAGGTATTAGATAAGGGAAGGGCTGTGGAGGGAGCAAGACCCATGGGTAAGTAAGTGAAGGGCTGGTGGATGGATGTTTTAGTGGACGCGCTCATAGATGGGAAGCGTGGAAGATGGAGACCAGACATGTGAAGGGACAAGACAGAAGTTTGCATGAGTGACGTGGTAGATGCTGACAAATATAGAATATATATGTACACGCATATATTGGTGAAGCGTAGCAGGAGATTGTTTCTCAGGCATGTTCTGCTAATTATGACAGCTGGGAGGAGAGGGGAAGAAGCAAATCTCCAAGATTCACTGGAAAGTTGTATTGAAGAGAAAAGACAAAACACTATTGAAAAAGTGGTAGTTGTCCTTCCCACGATCAGAAAGGCGACATGGCTTTCGCTCAGCAGTGGGCTTTGAATGGCTGATGGCTCGACTTCGTGGCAAGAACCTGCGGGCGAAGACGGACTTCGCAGAAGACTTGGAAAGCGACTTTGAAGACCTCGAGGGCCAAGTCGAACCGCTTCTGGAACCAAATGTTGGAAACCTCAATGATGTGACCGAGGTTACAAGTAAAGAGTTTCAGGAACAACCCCTTCAATACCGAGTGGCACTCTTCCCATTCCTCTGGGTGCCGCCTGGCTATTTCATTCAATCCCATGAGACCCTCGGGAGTGTTGGGGTTAAAACAAGGACCAAGAAAAAAGAGGAAAAGAGAAGTAGGAAGAGGGGGTATGGAGGGTATGGAAAGAGAGGAAGGGCGTAAGGGAGGAGCGGGATGGCCTGGAGGGTGGAACGGGTGGATCCAGCGGGAGTAAGGGGGGGTGGAAGGAGAAGGAGAAGGAGGAGGAGAAGAAGGAGGAGGAGGAGAAGAAGGAGGGGGAGGAGAAGGAGGGGAGTTGGCAATCAACCCAATTAAAGAATGGATGAAAAAAAAAATGATGTCGATGAGTCACTGGCAGTGATCAACATCAGGACGCGGGGTACGTACCGCCCGACTAGCCTTGTGGGGTCTTGCCCACCTCCTCCTGGGGCTCCACCTGACTCAGAGAAGTCCACTTGCCCGCTCGGGCCCCACCTAACCGAATGGAGGTTCCACGTGCTTGCAGGGGACCTAACCCCAGCAGGATCCAGCGCTAACTGTCTACCACACCTCAGATGGTAGTACAGTAGTGGTTGATGGTGGTGCTGTTGACAATAGGGTGTTGGGTATGGTGGTGGTACATGAGAAGGATGTTGTTCTTGTTCTTGTTCTTCTTTTTCTTCTTCAATGACCTCACTCCGCAACACCAAACATTCTCCACTCTTGCCCAACGATTCCATTTCATTCAAACAAGCTGTGTGAGGAAACAAGATTTCCTGAGTTTCAGAGTACCTACAAAATCTTTCGACAGTGGTCACACTTCCTACTTCGCCGTCGCCTCCGCCGCGATCTTTGCACGACGGAGCGAAGGCTACCGGAGCAGTGTTGGCAAAGGTTGCAGGAGAAGCAACAGCTGAGAAGGAAGGGAAGTAAGAAGAAAAAGGGATGAAGAGAAGAGGCACAGAAAGTGGATGAATATTAAGGCGAACAGCCTGCCCCAGAAGTCGCGTAGCTGCTGCCGAAGCCGTTGCTTTTACTATGTTATATGCATTATGGACAGAGCGAGAGCGAGAGAGATAAAGATAGACAAAGATGGAGAGGGATAAAGAGAGAGATGGATAGACTTAGAGAGAGAGAATGGACAGTATCTTTCACCTTGAAAAAAGTGATTTCTTAAGACAGAAGAAGACCGTCAGGGGAAGGAGGACAGGAGAGTAGCCTCGATGACTGTGGGAGGCCTCCTGAAGGAATGCAAGCGTCAGAAAGGTATTGGCCCGTCTGTGGACGGAGAAGCGAGATGGGGGCGGCGGGGGAGAGGGAGGGAGAGGGGGGAGGTGATGAGAAGGAAAAGAAAGATGGAAGATCCTTCAGGAGGGTGTACCGGCTCGGTCAGGAGTCAGCCCAAGAGGCGCGTGTTGTATTGATCTCGGGTCAGCCGGCCCAGCCGGTGAGAAAGCTTGTGGCAAAACCCCAAACCACAAGGGATTGCCCTGTAATGAATACAAATCGCCTGGATCAACCTGCCGCCGGCCAATTTTATTCGGCTGAGTGGCATTCAATCCCAAGCAACGAAGTAATCAAATCTATCTCGATTAATGCTACTTGTTGCCCTTTACCTTATTATTTCAACTCCCTTTATCTGTCTCTATCTCCCCCCTCTCCCCACTCTCTCTCTGTGTCTTTCTCCCTCCCCTCACCTTCTTTCTCTCTCTCACATACACATACATGTCATGGAACTCATGATACCTAGCACACTATAAAAACGGTTTTACCAGCTTTTTTATCAATCTTTCCACATTTACAACAATAAAGTGTACATTCATCCAAAACAAATGCATAAAATCAGAGATAAAAAAGGCTATTTTAGATCGCCAGGAAAAAGAGAAGACAAAACATTAACATACAATACTAAATCTTTATTATGAAAACAAACCCCGATATCTTGGCATAGAACACATTTCATTCAATTACCAATTTGCCTGAACCTCTATGCATAGCTTTTGCCTGACGTGGACCAGGCAGATGTGGAGACCTCGATACCAAGTGTCTGGTCCATTAACAGCAAATAGTCCTACATGTGTGAGCTAATTTGAATCAGTGCCCGGCATTAATGGGGTGTCCGACGATGACGGGTCACCTGGGGCTTTGATGGAAAAGGGTCATACATCAAGTGTGATCGGAAGGTGCGACGGGGCTAACCTGGTGGTGGACTCTGATTGGGACACATGTAGACTTACCTCCCCAATCTCCCCGAACCCGAGAATATCTAACTGAATAATATATTCCTCCTCACAAATGTCCATACGAACAATAGCCCTCCCCCCTCCACCCTATGTAGCTGAGGTATCACATGGAGACTCCCCTTCCACAGCGACCTAAGAACAGCCAATTACACAACTTTCCCCAAGTGGCCATATGAAGAATACCCGCCCCACCCTCCTTCATGTTTCTGTGATTCTTTGTTTCCTGTTGTCGTCCTTCATTCCTATTGTAACCTAATCAAACGAACAAACTACTCTCTCTCTCTCACTCATACGAACAATATCCCACCCACTCAAACCCATCCCCTGAGTGGTTTTGGGGGATTATTCATTATATAAAAAAAGAGGGACAAAGAAGGACACACTCATTTGTAGTCGAGTGCCTCCGTCTCTCCACCTTCCTTCAAGACGGTAATGGGGAAGTGTAGGAAGTACTCGCGTGGAGGCAGAAGAGGAAGAAGAGGAGTAACATGGAGGTGGAGGAGGCTGGAGGCAAGAGATGGAGGAAGGTGGAGGAATGGGAACAGGAGGAAAGAGAAGAGAAAAGAGTGAAAAACGGGAGAAGGGGAAGAGAAAGGGAAGGGGAGGAGGGTGGGGAGAAGTGAGAGGAAGAGGGGAGGGGGCCTAAGGAGGAAAAGGATAAAGGTGGGGAAGACGAAGGAGAGGAGGAGGAGGACGAGAGGGAGGAGGACGAGGGCAGAGGAGGGGGAGGGGAAGGGGGAGAGGGAGGGGAGGGGGAGAAGGTGGAGGGGGAATGTGGGAGAGGCACTCCACCCTCCAGAGGCTCGTCAGGTCCCAGCAACCCTGACCCTGGCCCATACGTCATCCACTCGTGAAGAAGAAAAATGGATCCGCAAAGAGCGCAATCACTGCCGAGTGCGACCCGGAACGGATTTGATCGAATGAAGTCATCAGCCACTCGAGTCCACCGTTGCACAAATGCCTCCCCAAGCCTCTTCCAAAAGTTGAACGACTGTGCCAAATTCTGCCATGTTACTCCTTCAAACTTCTCCTGACTCGTATATATTTTTTTTATTCTATTTCCTTGGGGTTCCAGAGGATATAAGCGATACGGGACTCTCCATGCCAGACAGGCGAAGTCGCCAAAACCATGTTCTGATTTATCGTTGTCCAAAGTCTGGCCAAACGAGGCGCTCAAACAAAACGTATTTTTGAGGCTCTGGCGTCTTCGCCTATCTGACAAGGAGCGCCATATATACAGTATAACTCACCAAGTACTCGACTTCTTTCCTCTGACAGGCGTACAACACAAGACAACACAGCGACAATGAATACAACCGGGTGGCACTTTGTCTTTTATTCATTTCACACCGCGCGGGTTACCGACTTCACCTCATGCACACGACAACATTGTCCCCCCACGGTAGAAGCGCTAGTTATCGGCGAAGAAATACGAATATTTATACTCATTTCCGTGATAACCTCCACCCCCCCCCTCCGGTCCTTACCCTTAAGAATGCTGGCGTCGGAGTTTTAAAAGTTTGAAAATTTTATTCAACTCAAGCTGAGTATATACAGATTACATAATATATAATATATATATTTCCGACAGCACACATAAAAATGCCCCTCCCCCACCAACTTCCTTTCCTTTCTGCCATCTTTATACTTCGTATATTGAAATATCTGAATCCATATTCTACCCTTTCATGTATGTATATATATATATATATATATGTATATACATACATATATAATATATATATATATATATATATATATATATATATATATATACACACACATTTTAACAACCACAATGCACTTTAATTCTAAGCCATCAACATTGGGAGACCCAATGCCGACATGCAGAAATTGAAATCCGGTACTGCCAAGGACTCGAATCCAGCAATCACATGACAAGTACCGTAGTAACTTACCAACTACGCTATCAAGAGAGCGTAGTTGGTAAGTTACTACGGCACTTGTAATGTGATTGCTGGGTTCGAGTCCTTGGCAGTACCGCATTTCAATTGCTGCATGTCGGCCTCCACTGGGTCTCCCGATGTTGATGGTTTAGAATTAAAGTGCAATGTGGTTGTTAAAATGTATCTCTAATCACTGGGACCCATTCAGTGTTGTGTGTGTGTGTGTATGTATATATATATATATATATATATATATATATATATATATATATATATATATATATATACCATTCAGTGTAGATGTATATGTATATATGTATATATATATATATATATATATATATATATATATATATATATATATATATATATATATATATATATATATATACCATTCAGTGTAGATGTATATGTATATATGTATATATATATATATATATATATATATATATTATATATATATATATTGTGGGGGCATACAATACCTGTAATAGTTGTGAAACATACATATATTAACGGCTTTTTCCCCCTTACAAGGGAAGTAGCCAAAAACAATCGCATAAAACTCCCACCCATTGCATCCACACATATTCCACCCCTCTTTCACCCTCCTCCCTCCATCTTGGCTCCTCCTGGATGATGGGTCATCCCTGCATCTCGCCCACTGCCCTGAGTCAGAAACATTTATTTTTTTATTCATTTATGTATTTCGTTTGATATTCTATTTTTCGACGTCTGTCATGCAGCTCAATTACCACGACTCGTGATCAAAACGAAAAGAATAAAAAACTAATTCATGTTTCACAGCACGTGATACACGTTGTTACACATGTTGTGAAACATGAAGTTTCCTATTCTTTTCGATTTGATCACAAGAGTGCAGTATTGGAGCTGCATGACAGACGTCGAAAAATTAAACAACTAACGAACTATATAAATGAATAATAAACAACAAATGAATAAATAAAAATAGATATCAAAACATAAAACAATGGCATACGGCTTTGTCACAGCAACCGAGGCAGCAGATGAGATCGCGAGATTTGTGGCGACGACGATGACGACGCATCATGGTCACCCTTACCCTTGATTCTTGTCCTTAACGTTGCTAAGGTCACAAATCAATCCCCATCAACGCTATTTTTCGAATTAATAACACCAGTCTCAGACACAAAATGCAATGGTACATCCAAAATGATGACATATACGTTTTTCCTCAGGCCAAAGCCAGGCGATTTTAGTCAGCACAGGATGGACCTGATGTTCCGATCTTCTCAAAGCGGTACAAGACCCCTTTGGGGACCCCCACGCAGGCAAAGATTTTTCTCAAAATTGAGGATCCGATATCCAGTAAATCTACAATATATAATAAATAATAAATAATAATAAAGAGAAGTAAAGTGTAGTGTGATAAGTATAGTGATGTTTGTGTATGTGGATGTATGGGGGAAGTAGAGAGTGCTCGTTCTCGGGGGGAGGGGGGGATAGATTTTGCATGGTTGCTATGGGGCCCTTCTGAGTTCTTGGTCCCTGGAGCAAAGTAATGGTTGGACCACCCTCCCATAGGAACTGCCCTTTCGAGGGGCCCCCGACTGACCAAATACCTCTTTTGTACTTCACCATATTGAACACCTACCGTAGTCTATAGCCAGACAGCAACCCCTCCACATTTCTACACAGACGCACACCCCCCCTCTCCAAACCTCCCCTCAACCACCTCCTCATTAACATGAGCGTGAGGGCCCGTCTCGCCTTATTTGCTCTGTCGCTCCTCCTCCTCCTCTTCTCATTTCCTCCTTCTCTTCCTTCTTCTTTGCCTTCCGTATAACTCCTCTTTCCCTCTTGAGCTCACCATGGCAGTCCTCTTCCTCTTCCTTCCTCCCTCCTCTTACCATCCCTCTTTCTATTACACATATCCTCCCTCTTCCTCTTCCTTCTCCTCTTATCCTCCCCTTCCTCTTCCTTCTCCTCTTATCCTCCCCTTCCTCTTCCTCTTTCTTCTCCTACCCACCCTCTTCCTCCTCTTTTGTTTCCCACAACTTCCTCTTCAGCGTCCACATCGAGATGACCCCTTCCTTTCTCTTACTCCTTTTCCTACTTTGCCTTCCACATAACTGCTTCCTTCTCGACCTCATTGTGATCACCTTCCAGGTTTCCTCTCTTCTTCCTCCTCCTCCCCTTCCTCCACACGACGACTGCAAACCCGAACTGCCACTGACCGATCGCAAACGATGTGTGACGTCATCCCCTGACACAAGGGAGATCGGGGAGATGCATTTCCTCTACAATACCTTCAGAGGCTAGAGGACACCTTCAGCCCTAATCAAAATCACATGGCGAGAGCAATAAGTAACAATCATTATAATAATAACAATGCGGCATTCTCTTATGACTGGAGACTAATTAATGAAAAAAAAAATCACTTCGTCCTGTTGCTGTCCTTGAACCTCTTCTTTACCACCTCTTTACCAAGGATATATCGGTGGCGAATAACACAAACACGAAAAACTGAACAACCTACTCAACGGGTAAATCGAGATCGGATTATTTCTCATGTGCAGAATACTTCCAGATCTGATTAAAATTGCCTAGCATGGTCCTGAAAACGACTAGAAACCCAAACATGCCGTTCAAAGGGTTGGTTTGAATTCGTCTCACAGTTGTGATGCCCTTGAACAATCATGCAAAGTAATCAACTCCGACAAAAAAGAGATTAAAAAAAAAAAAATCTTAATAGAAATAAAAAAGTGAAAAAATCATACAAAGTCCACCCCAACATTTTTTTCCCTGAGACCCACACCCATAAGACCGTACAAACCTCCACCACGTCACTCCTGCAAGCTTCTTTATCTCGTCTCGCTTGTCTGGCCTACATCTTCTACGCTTACGAATATCTTGGCGTCCAGTAAGACACTTGTTCCATCTGCCATCTTTCTTGCTGGCTAACACCTTTTCTCGCCCACTTTCATATGAACATAAGGATGAAGGAAAGTGCATGAGACCATATGGCCTACACTAGGTAATTCCATGTTCTTTACTACCTTTCATCCTTATCCATATATTTACCTTTCTCCTAAAACAAACAATAGTTTCACCACTCTGTTCGCAAACCAGTTCTTCTACTCCTTTACCGCTTCCAAACTATCTTCTATTCCAGTCTCCTCTTTTATCCTGCTTGCTCTCTCCCTGCCCCTCAGTGTTATTCTCGTCAGCGATCTCCCCCAAACTCACTGTGAATGCTCAATTTATGCTTACAAAACACCTGAAGTAAACTACTGGGCACACATACACAAACATGCTTGTGTGTACGCACACGTACACACAAGCACAGCCACTGGCAACGCCGACTACTAAGATGTTGGGAAGGGAACTTGTACTAATATTACACAAACAAAAATGGAATCATCGCGGGCACACACGTACGCATGCAAACGTGCATCCAAACGGAATATGAACTAAGCACACACGGGCACACGTAACCATAAACATTCAAATACACAAGAATGCGCGCGCGGGCGCGCACAGACACATACAGATACAAAAGGAACAAATCATAGGTATCGAGATTCATACACCTACACACTGCAGTCTTATACAAACGTGGGTTAACGGGTAGGTGGAAATCGATTGAAGTATAACGTTACCCCGTTTACTCACACGGTTGAAGCTAACCAATGGTCAGGATTTGATGATTATTTCCCTATGAGAATTATCTGACCACACACACACAATAACATGCATTCTTCTAGGTCGCTCTCCAGCCTCTCCTGACGTGATACTGAACACAAGGTAGCAAAGGACGACCTTGACGCTGCCACCACCTGCCTCCCTCCCCCTCCAGCCGTCTCTCTCTGTCCCCACCGCCATCTCCATCAAAACCCTCTTTGCCGGCCCTATCCTCTCCCGCCGTTGTAATCCTCATCGAAGTTAGCACCAAACGATGGTCATGATTGCAGTGTCGTAGCTGCTGTCGCGGTTGTCGTTGTAATCATAACTGCTAAAGGGGCTTTTAAACGGTCAAACGGTTTGTCAAACAAGCGTTTGAAGTGATGTTTGACGGTGTAAATGGAGTGTTTGGTTGTCAAACGTGTTTGACAACCAAATACCCCATTCACACAGTCAAACATCACTTCAAACACTTGTTTGACAAACCGTTTGACCGTTTAAACTGCCCTTAACACCAGACAATTCTATTCAACTCAGAAACGTAAACAAACATGTTGACCGTCTCGATGAACCCTTCACTCCGAATCGCAACAGCTTCGAGACTTCCAGCTCTCTCGGTGGCTTCTGTTAGGGCTGCCGCCACCAGAACATTTCATTCAGCGCCGGCGTAGCCCCTTCGCCAGAGAAAGAACCCAATTATTTTGTCTGGTTAACGCCAAATGATTTTAATCGGGTGAAAAGACTCAAGAACTTCCCTTGAAGTCTTCGTCTACCACGACCTCGAAGACGACGCACTACTCCCACCTCTGCCTACCCGAGTCTCAGCCGCCGACGCCTCGCCAGCCGTGAGAGGCAGAGACAGACGACTGCGTGACCTTTACCAATTAATAACTTCTTCCCATTCATCCTCTCCCGCACTGATAGATAGACGGACAGACACACACTCGCGTGTAAACACACACACACGCGCGGAAACAAATGCTCACATGTAAAATATATATCGCCCTACGTACACATTCGTAATAATGATCGCAAAGCTTTTAAAGATATGTCGCCTGTTATAAAGGGAGTATAGGAAAGTGCATGAGAGAGAGAGAGAGAGAGAGAGAGAGAGAGAGAGAGAGAGAGAGAGGAACTCTCTCCCCATCTCTTCCTTTTGCATCGTCACACTCGTCAACTTGACCGGTCGTGTGGAGGCCCGTCTTCTTTTTTTCTTCTTCTTCTTCCTCTACCAGGGGGAGAGACAGAGAGAGATCAATCGAACTCTTTCTTCTCGCCTTCGACAAGTCCCGGAGACTTCATCACCGGATGAGACATTTTCCATTTGTTTTGCCTGCCGCCAGGCGATTTTATTCACTCCCGTGTCACCCCCAGCACATCGTTTGTGACGATCAGTTTGACGCAGACGGAGGGTGAAGGAAGGAAGGGACACAGCGAGTCGGGTCTTTTCCCCGTGGTTTTTGGGGCTGGATGTCCCCGCCCGGACCTCAACCACGCAGGTGGTCCAGAACAGTTCATACGTGAACGCAGGAGAGACGGTGTCCTCCACGGCATGGTGCCACTCTTGTAGTGACGTCACCCGGAGGAAGCTGATGCAGTGATGCCCAGGTCACCTCAGGTCCGAGTTGAGCAGTGGTTGGGGGGTTATTCAGAGTGGATGCAATCCTCTTCACCATGACCAGGATTCGAACAGATGCCCGAAATCCCCACGCGGTTACCAGACACATGCGTTGCCACCGAGCCACGGCGGGCCTCGGAGTCGGGTCTCTTACGTTTACTGGCGACCGAACTCGACTCGAAACCCGATCCGACCTATTCGGATCTTACGCAAGAGGAGCTTCATGAATTGGGCGCCTTCACTTCTCCCCTGAGGGCGCCCTGGGGGCCGCTTTCTCAAACTCGACTTGACGCTTTCCCTGTGTCTTACTTCACTCGTTCATTCTATCTGGCATCAAGTGATTTTATCCAGTTGTCGGAAGTCCACCCCTCGAAGCGAAAGAATTAACCCTGTAGGGTCTATATTCTTTGAAGAGGGCCCTACACCATCAATAACATTGCGCAATGTTCCGTATTGTACAATATTATTGACGGTGTAGGGATGGTATTGAAGAGGCACACGTGTTTAGCCTATACATTTGATGTCTTCAATACACTGTGTACATCTTTAATACCATCCATACACCGTCGATAATATTGTACAATACGGAATATTGTGCAATAATACTGATCGTGTAGGGCCCGCCAAGTTTATCATTACAGCCACCAAGCGATTTTACTTAGCTGGGGGAAATCCTCTACAAACATCAAATTGTATCAACCTCTATTACCACCCTTTGTGCCACAAATACCTATCAGCTGGCCTATTTATTGTTTGTGAAAATGCAATATGCACCAAATAACGAATCCTTGGAATGGTGTGGTGAGGTAACACCGATACAATAGCAACGCCTAAAAAACTTGCACAATAAGTACAATGAGTACATATATAAATAAATCAATAAAGAAATGCATAAGTAAATGGACGAGTAACTAAACAAATAAAGATATTTATCTATATATATCTATCTATATACCAAGGGCTTTCCCCCCTTTATAAGGGAGGTAACCACTCCCACCCACCGCCCTTGTTTTACTCTCATCTTAGCTTTGAAGATTAAATAAATAATTAAATCAAAACAAAAACAAAAATAAATGAAGGGGAGGGGGGGCTGCCAAGTACCCCTTTCTTATGGAGGCGATGCCAAGGTGATGAATCACACAGCTCGACGTTAGCCTGAATTAAATATCAACTTCAGCCCGATACGGAAGAGGTGCATCCAGCGAGGTCAAGGGCACTTACCCAGTTACGCAAAGCACGACTACAAACTATAACTGGAAACATACTAAATTTGGTTTATCAAGATTTACTGAAATCCCGCCTTGAAGCTGAAGGCCCTGAAGGACAGCTGGCCATGAGCTCGTCAAAGACTACTGCGCAGTGGTTGTTGTTGGCAACGTGAGGGTAGTACGCAACCACAGAACTGTTTTCTTGTAGGTTCCTATCCTGACTTCGGAACCAGTGAACTGAATACAAGTTCTTTATCTGCGAAACTAGCCATGAATAAACTTGAACAAAAACTCCCGTGTTTCTTCTTGCTGCTCACGTCAACCTGTCAAAATGCGTCTATACACAAACACACACACATAAATATATATATATATATATATATATATATATATATATATGTGTGTGTGTGTGTGTGTGTGTGTGTGTGTGTGTGTGTGTGTGTGTGTGTGTGTGTGTGTGTGTGTGTGTGTGTGTGTGTGTGTGTGTGTGTGTGTGTGTGTGTGTGTGATTTCACATGGAATGTATGGCCAACCACAAAGTCGAAATATGGCGGAGAAACATGGCGGCACCCGAAGTGCAATAGGAAAGGAACAACTGGTAACAAATTTCTGACTTAGCTGCAGTTAAGAGGACGATTTTTCTGGGGGGGGAGGGGGGCTTTGCTGCTGAGAGCAGACAGGGCTGTGGACGGCTTGGCATATTAATGCCAGGTTGGTGGCTTTTAAGTGGAGTGGCTTTGGATGTTGTGTGGGTTTTGGTCGCCGGCGTTTTCCGAGAGGCCGGTGACTGGAACAAGAAAATTTTCAATTTCTTCTTCGTTTCCTTCCCTTATTATCACTACCATTAATGGTGTTGGTGAGGTTTGTATTGCTGGTAGTTGTGGTAAAGTAATAGTAGTAAAACAGTAGTAGTTGTAGTAGTAGTAATAGTAGTAGTAATAGTAGTAGTAATAGTAGTAATAACAGTAGTAATAGTAGTAGTAGTAGTAGTACTAACAGTAGTAGTAGTAATTGTAGTAGTTGTAACAGTAGTGGTGGTGATGGTGTTAAGAGTTACAGTAGTACTCATTACGTCATTACTATCATTCATTCATATTCCACCATCCTGATCACCTGTCGATGCGGCCAGACTACCCATGCCCTGGCCACGATACCAGTTTGATCGTCGCCTCAGATCAAGTGTCCGTCCTTTCAGTGTGAAGGTGAGCTCGTCGGCCTTTTGATCTCGTTCATGCCAAGCACTTTCAATCACTTGATGGGTCGGGCCCGTGGCGAAACAAGATCCCAACCGACCGAGACCCCGTCTGGGCCTTCAACATAAAGCAGTGTATGATGCGAGAGTAAGTCTAAGCGTACTGTGTCAGCTCATTCGTATCATCAAGAGAGCTGTCGGAGCATCGAAGCTCTGACGTCATCTGTATCCAACCCCCTGGGTTGTGTCGCGTCTTATTGCTCGGCCCCGCACCCTCCACGCCAATCACCGCTCTGATGCTCTCGCTTTATTTTGATTTTGGTGACAAATGACGTGGAACGCACGGTCCAACCACAATATGCAGAAGTCGACTTAGTATCAACAGACTTGGGTAGATGGGAAGCTGGTCGAACGTAGGAGCGGAGGAGGCGTCTGTGTGCCCAGGAAGGTCCGCAGCGTTGCGGGTTACCTCCTGAACCGTAATCAGCGACAGGCAGTAAAGCCCAAGTCGTGAGCCGCCTTGGCGTGCGGTTGACCACTCGCCGAACAGCCTAATAGCCATTGCCTTCTGCGATACCACTAATGCTTGATTAGCTTGGTAGTGGTAGTAGTACCGGCAGTGACTGACCACGGCAGTGGTGCTGGTGGTAGTGAATTGTCTATGTAGAATACAGATCCTACCTACTTTAACCACATAGTTCCACAAGGATGGGTATCGTGGTGGTGGGAGTGGTGATGGTAGTGGTGGAGTAATCATACATTCTCCTAAAACGCTGTCAGCGGGGCAGGTGTTCTGCTTGTGTATCACGAAATGTGGGTTGTATAAGGCCGTGCAATTAGGACCGAGCAGCTGTATTAGGACGTAGGAAGTATTGTGTGTTGCCAAGTGCGTTACGTGCAGTCATTCATGCTTCCTGCTACGCCTATGGCACCGTCTACTTTAACATGCTAAAGCAGTGATTCTTAACCTGGGGGTACGAGACATGATAGCCAGTGCATGGTACTGTATATTTACAACAAGAATGCAAAGCAAGGTTTGTATCAATAATCCTTTTCATATATTCGCATTGTATTTGTATTGGATGGGGGTACGAGAAATTATTCAGAGATATTAAGGGTTACGGACACTGAAAACTTAAAAACCACTGTGTTAAGGCAAGCAATTCTCTTCTAAAGCGTGCAAGTGCATACACACGTGCACACATATACACACGCACGCACACTGGTGAGGCATGAAAACGTACTTATGCACGTATACATATATATATATATATATATATATATATATATATATATATATATATATACACACGTGTATATATATATATATATATATATATATATATATATATATATATATATAAAGGAAGAACCATTGTCAGAGAAACATACTCTCATGGTCTGGGCAAACAATTTATGCATTAACGTGTCTTAAAAACTCGTTCTTATCACAATATTACCGCTGGTAAAGAAAGAAAGAAAAATCTGCAATCCTTAGCGATAAGTCTATAAACCACGATCATGCTGGCAAATACTGCTGCACACAAATGCTTGTACATTCGCGCATACACTCATAAAAACATGAGCACGTATGCACATGACAATGCATGACTCATGCCACGTCCACTAACAACCTATCATGAGGGTCGCACGACTGCGGCAATCCGTGCTACTCCTGCAAACTTTCCAACACTTCACACCTCCGATTCCTATGGAGGGCCAATCAAAGCGTTCTATGCCAGACAGGCGAAGACACCAAAACCATGTTTTGAGTCATAACTGTCCAAAGTTTGACCAAACGAGGCGGTCAAAGAAAATTTGTTCTAGTGGTACCGTCTTCGCCTGTCTGGCACTGAGAGCATAAATTTAAAACCTACCGTATCGGGTGGTACCTTAGGCTGTCTACAGGCGATTTTATTCACTACTATAGGACCCCAGCCCCTTCCGATAGCGAAAGGCGAGTGGAGTCCCATCTCGATTACTACCCCTATCCTGTGCCGGTTAGCATCTGTTATTATTATTCTGGCTGCCTCTAATCTATTCTATTCATCTCCAGATGACAACATCGATAGTAAAGAGGGGAAGGTTTTCAAAGCGACACGAGATTTGTTGACGAAACCATCCTGATGTCAGAACCAACCAAGTGGTCCGTGACCTCAACAGGGAGAGTCTGATGATGAACAAGAGCAAAACCACAGTAATGTTCAACTGCAATGTCCAATTTCAAATTAAAGCAATTACAATAATTGGAGGAAATCTTGGTTTGAAGGGCTGTATCCTCCGGCCCAAGTGCTGAAACTGATATAATGTAATGAAAAAGTAAGACGTGATGATGGACGTGGGGACCTTAAACAGCCCCTACACGATCAATAACAATAACTCGATAATACCGTGATAGGCGTCCATCTGAATGGCCCTACACTGTCATTAGCACTGCACAATACGGATTACTGCATAACATTACTGGCCGCGCAAGGGCCGCTCTAGACGAAAAACGACAACTCCGTAATGCACGCAATGTGCACATAAAGCTCACTTCTTTCTCCACCACTTAAAACGACCCCCTCCCCTCTCCCCCACCCGCCCCCACCGTCACTCTTCTTCCTCCAAATGACAAGAGCCAAGGCCAAGTCCTCGAATGCAATCTGCTCCATCATGTGATGCGAAGGAAGAAGAAGAAGATGAAGAAGAAGAAGAAGAAGAAGAAGAAGAAGAAGAGACGCAATTCAGTTTTCCTGCGTCTGTGGGAAGTCGAGACGCCCCCGCGCGCCCCGCTCTCAGCACTTGGACAATCGAACATGATAGAAGGCAATCCAAGAACTATCTAACTGCAGAACGCGGGGATGGGGAAGGGAAGGCGGGTGGGAGAAGTAGGAGAAGGAGAGAAGGAGAGGGAAGGGGAAGAGGGAGGGAGGGAGGGAGAGAGGAAGGGGGAAGGTGGAGAGGGAGGAAGGGAGAGAAGGGAGAAAGAGAGTGAGATAGAGAGAGGGGGAAGGGGGGGGGGGCGAGGCAGCACTAAGCGCCCTGCCCTGGTAACTGTTCCTACCTCTCTGTCCAATCTTGGACGGCGCTTCTAGGCGCCGCACGCGTCGGCCTTTTCCACATAATCACCTCCTTCTACTCAAGGGAGAGTGAGGATCCCAACCCTGAAGGCTCTTAGCTCCGAACAATAACAGGCTTCCACGGTAAGCAGAAGTCACCGAAAGTTACTGGATTCGAACGCGAGTTCGCGTTGTGGGAACATAATAAAAAATGTAATAACAATAATAAGTTTATTGAGTTAATAGCGATACACTAACAATATACAATTTGTGTAAATTTTTAGAACTGAGTGATTCACCATGGTCTTGGATCACGTGTTGGACTCGTGATCGACAGCTATTTCCCTCCCGAAAGAGAGCTCAGAGCTCATATGACCGATGTATGGGTAATGCTGTGACCTTACATGCACACACACACACAACTCTCCGCCCATGAGAATTGGAGTAACGGCCCACAGCGCAGCGATACTGAAATTATTTCAGCCCTGGGCGGGATTCGAACCCAGACCGCCATAGTGCCAGCCGGGAACTCTACCACTGCTTCACGAATCGTGTGTGTGTGTGTGTGTGTGTGTGTGTGTGTGTGTGTGTGTGTGTGTGTGTGCGTGCACACGCTTTTTGCCATGAATGCCCCCTCCCTTCCCGTGATACTATCAACATTACCAACAGTCACGTTCATGCGGACGTGTGGCAACTTCCCTTCCCCCTGGTTGTCGAAAAACACAATCCCCAAACCATTTGGCCAAAACGCACAACAAACGATTCTAATACCAAGTCTCGTCGACGGGGGTCCACCAACGTAGCTCGTTTCCTGTGTATTACTAATAGGTAATGGAGAGACGAGGTTGAGAAGTTTGCAGGAGGGACGTGGCAGAGGTTGGCGCGGTCGTGTGAATATGGAATGCTATGAAGAAGGCCTTTGTTCACCAGTGGACTCAGGATGACTGATTTCATTGAAATAAATATGGACACGTCCATACATACATACATGTTTTTTTTTCGGAATGTGGTTCCACTCCTTTTCACATAAACCTCTTTGAACATAAACCGTGAGTTGTTTTTCCCTTTCCCCTTCATGCTTGGCGGGGCACACAATGACGTCCCAAGCTCCCCCCCCCCATCCCGCCAACATCGACTGGTTCTTCTTGTTTATGCTTCATATAAGCTTGCGCGTCACGTTTCGAAGAGGAAAATATCATTTGTCACGACTCTCCTCAAAGAGAGAGGCCACACAGGTTGAAGAGTGATAGAGAAGTTTGCAGAAGTAACGTGGTTGAGGATGGCATAGAGGCTGGGGGGGAGGTTTTTCTTCAGCAGAGAATATAAGAAAATAAGAATAAGGCTGCAAGAGGCCATAAGGCCTACACCAGGCAGATCCATATGAACTCGGATTGGCTGATGACCTGACCTGACCTGACCTGACCTGAGGTGACCCATTTTGAAAGCTTTCGGCGATGAAAGCGAGGAGTGCATAGAGAGGAATGGAGAGATCAATAGTGGGAATAACACTGAAGGGCAGGAGAAGGGCAAACTGGGTAAGAGAGCAGACTAGAGTGAAAGATTTTACGGAGGCGACAAAGAAGTGAAGTGGGAATGTGCTGGGGAAGGTCGCTAGAATGGTGAATGGAGGATGGAGCAAATGTGGTACTGACTGGATGCCGCGAGATGAGAAGCATGGAAGAGGTAGGACACTCCGAGGGTCAGGTACATGGGAAGTTTGCAGGAGTGGCGTGGCAGAAGTGGGTGCAGAGTTGTGCGGTTCCTGAAAGAGGTTGGGGGACGCCTTTGTCAAGCCGTGGACTCCGACGGTGGGCGAGGTCGACGACAGCATTAACGACCATTTCGAGAATTCATATGATGTAAGGCAGCACACCACCATTCCTCTTCGGTTTCCTGCTATTCTTCTTCCTCTTCCTCCTCGGCTTCGTCTTCGTCTTCCACCCACGTTTCTTCTTCCTCCTCCTCCTCCATCTACGTGCCCACCTTTCTCCTCCTCCACCTACGTTTCTTCTTTCTCCTCCTCCATCTATGTGTCTTCTTTCTTCTCCTTCACCAACTTGTCTTCTTTCTCCCTCTCCTCCCCCCCGTCGTCTTCCTATTCCTACTCCGCTATTAGTGGCAGCACCTGCTCAAGTTACTGTATACTCGTAGGAAGTTCGCTGGCTGGCTGGCTGGCTGGCCGTGGCCCTTTATGCAATCCTGCGGCACGTCGTCGTCGTCGTCGTCGTCCAGCCTTCATTCAGGTTCATTGCAGAGGAAGTGACTCATGCCTCGCCGCTGCTGTTGCTGTCGTTGTTGTCGAGTAAAAACTGGTTCAGCAAGTTTCCAGCACAAATGAGCTGAGTGCAGCCGCTGCCTTTCCTCCCTTCCAGCCAACCAGCCTGGGAGATCTCCCATTTCAACCTGTTCCCCCAACACACAGTCCCGTTCCACTCGCAACTCCCAACTCCCCACCTCTTCACCTTCGGCGGAGTCCTGTTTCTATTTACACCCTGATTCTCTTTAACCATGTCTACAATCACTGTCACCACCAACCCCCACTACCAAAACCACCAACCACCACAACCTACCACCACCACAACAAACCACAACCACCACAGCAGGAGTTGTATGCTTTAGTTATTACGGTTTCGTTTGTGACCGCTCCACAATATATTTCCCGTGAGACAAATTCAAGGACTTATGTTTTACATTTAATAAAAAAGCGACCAAAGAATATCTCAAATGGTTTCCTTCTATTACCCATGAAACTTGATCCAACATCAGCTCAGCTCAACTAAACTAAATTAAACTATTTAACCCCCCACCCCACAAAGTTCCATGAGAATAAAAATAATTATAGAAAAAGGTTCATCGTATACTGTAGTCATCTTTAACCGCATTGTAAATGTATGAAAAAAAAATAATAAAATAAATAAATAAATACATTCATAGGAGTCAAAACCCATTCAAACTTATTTCTCAGCATCGTGAGCTCATACACTTAAATCAAGTCAGTGGTTCTTAACCTTTACACTGTGACTGTTTACACCCCCTGTCAATTCGCAAGCAGCCCCGTAAGGACCAATCGGTCTATTGCTGTTTGCATCTTCTTTGTATTACATTGTATCTTCGTCGTCGTCGTTTTTGATTCGCCGCCCGCCGCCTCCCTGCGGTGGCAGCACCGAGGCCACCAGGACCCCAGATCTCCCCCTTCAACAGGATCTACAACCCCTTTACCATAGCGATGTACATATGAACATAAGAATGAAGGAGACTGCAAGAGACCATACGGCCTAAACTAGCCAGTTCCTTGTCCATTACCACATATCATCCCTATCCATTATGTTGTCTCATCTTCTCTTAAACGTACTCCCCTGCCGAATTTCTTCCAGCAAAATGACGCCGATATTATGCGAATGAGGGGGAAGGGGGAGGGGGACTATGGCCTGAAGGGAGACTCGATCGATCGAGACCTCCTTGAGGTTAGAATTCACTCCTTCAGGTGCACTTCGTATTACTGATTGCGTTAGAAGTCCCTCTGCCCCTCACCACAATAACAACACAAGCACTCAATACGTTGGGCAACTCTTCTAATATCTCCTTCACCACCTCTTTGGCGCGTTATTGTTCCCAAGGTTAGAAGCGCTGGTTATTGGCGACAAAGCGTAAAAACCCCTCAGCTGAATAGTCAACTGTACTTACCCGGTGCAAAAATCTATAAAGTACGTCGCCAGGCGACTTAATTAATTTCCGAGGCATCCCCTCGTTAGCGAATGGGGCCATTATCAAGTGAGGCGCTCCAACAGACGAAGACACCAAAACCATGTTGTGAGATGTCGCTGTCCAAAGCTTGACCAAATGAGGCGCTCAAAGTTTTTTATACGAATTCACCCCTTCCGTACTTAGTGCCAATTATTTTGACCAGGCGATTTTATTCAACTCATGGTACCCACCTCCTTGGAATAGGTGGATATTCAGCTCCTTAACCACATCCCATCTAGTTCATGTCTTTATCCACATTTCTCCCTAGTTCTGTCCTTATCCACATCCTTTCAGATTCCAGTCCATACCCACACTTTTTCCTAATCTTTATCCACGTTTATTCCCATTCCTGTCCTTATCCACATCCCTTTTTATTCCTGCCTTTACCTATATCTCCTCTTAACCCTGTCCTTACCCACATCCCTTCTTATTACTGTCCTTATTTATCTCTTTCTTATTCCTGTCCTTATCCATATTTCTTCCTTTGTCCTTATCCACATCCAGACCCTGCCCCTCTCCATGACCTTCCTAATCTTTTCTCACTCAATTTTATCTTCCTCCCAAGCTTTCTTCTCTCCCCGTTCTCCCCCGACAGCGTTTCTTACGATTTTTCCCGTTACCCAAGTCAGGTCCCTCCGCCCCTCACCACCACCACATTATTCTTCGCACGTCTTCGTCTCCTCTTCCTCCACAACCAACAACACCGTCATCTTATTACTTCCTCGCTTCTTCGCATCTGTCTTCGTCTCCTTCCTTCCCCCCCTCTTCTCCTCCTCCACCACCATCATCGCATTTTTTTTTTTTTCGTTCTCTTCGTATTTGTCTTCGTCTCCTCCTCCACCCACTACCTCTCCAACTTCCCGGTCCAATGTTGCGGCAACCCCCAACCCCCAACACCTCACCACCACCACCACCGATGAAACGTGAAAAAGAGCAGCTGCAGCTTCACCAGCAGCTGCTGGAGGGCGTTCCACTTGCGACTATTTCTTGCAGGTAGAATAGAAGTTAGGGAAAGTTTGAGGCTAGGTCATTTCATCTTGACTAAAAAATTCACGAGGCGTCGAATGAACTTATTTTCACGATTTTATCTTTTGTTAGTTCTGGATGATGATGATGATGATGATGATGATGATGATGATGGCGATGATGATGATGATGATGATGATGATGATGATGATGATGATGATGATGATGATGGCGATGATGATGATGATGATGATGGCGATGATGATGATGATGGCGATGATGATGATGATGATGATGATGATGATGATGATGATGATGATGATGGCGATGATGATGATGATGATGGCGATGATGATAATTATGATGATGATAATGATGATGACGACGATGAGGAGGAAAACAAAATCATTGGCCCACGAGTTTGTTCGATACCACGATGCTCCTAGTCGAATTTGTTTGCGTTTTCAAAACTGAGAGAATGTGAAATTGACTCAAGTCTTCCTCTGGCGCCAGGTGATTTAATTCAGTCAAAGGAAATCTCAGATCGTCAATGACACAATTACATAAAGGCGGCCTCAAGTGTGGTCTCCTGTATCGCCACCTGACGTCACGTCTTGCGGTGACCAATCACAGGAGACATGCGCACATCGGCTTGATGTCAAAAAGTGGACACATTTTTTTTTCTTATTCATCATCACGAGTACCAAACATAACGGAGAAGGCACAGTAGGAAAGGCGCAAACTCTAACTGCAACCAAAGGGCAATTCCCGCCCACGTTGACTGTTAATTAAACGAGAGTGGAACAGAAAAATATGAAAATGGAGGCCATAAGGCCTACACTAGGCAGTTAAATGTCCGTTAGCGCCTTTCACCCCAATCCACTTAGTTATCTCATCTTCTCTTGAGACAACTCATTGTTTCAACGCTCACTACATATTTACTACGTCCATTTGTTAAACACCAACTTCTTGCCTATTTCCTTCTTAAATCTAAATTTGTCCAAGAAGGGAAGAACAACAATAGATGCATACAGAGAGGAAGATAACAAGAACAGAACCATAACGTAGAAAAATAAATAAACAATTCTACCTGATCGTCTTGCCAGTCAACACGAGTGACCGAACCAACTGTGGAATGATCACCTCCCCCCCCCCACCCACCCTCAGGTCTTCGGACTCCGTCGAAGGCCAAGATCACCGACAAGTCCCCTGCGTGTCATGGGGGCTGACCGAAGTAACTAAGGATCCCCCTAGTTGCCTCGCACAAAGAATTAAAGCAAAATGTCTGGACCGCGGCAAGGTTGAGGTCCGGGCGGGTGACAGCCCCGTGAATTTTACACGTAAATAAATAATAAATTAATAAAATAATAATAATAATTATAATAATAAAATGTAAAAATATGTTTTGACTTGGGGCCCCCCTTTATAAAGGGGACTGAGGTTTGGATCCTTCCTTTCCTGCAGCCACCATGCGATTCCATTCAGCCAAGAGGCGTCCCTCTGCCATCTGAACACTCAAGGGTGCCTGGTCAAAGGTTAATAGAGACAGTTCTTACTCCATTCGATGTGGAGGGGATAAAGCTGAATAAATAAAGCTGAATAAAATCGCCTGGCGTCAGTCTGAACAAATACTAACATAAAACGCACCTATCGTGATTAACCCGGTTACTCTAAGTGACAGGCCTACTGGTGGCGGTGGCGGTACAGTAATAGCAGTAGTATCAATAGTTGTAGTATTAATAGTTGTAATAATAAATATTGGTGGTGGCGGCGATGATGATGGTAAAGGTGGTAGTAGTAATAATACTAATAGATGCAGTGATAGTAATGAAGGTGTGGGTGGTGGTGGTGGTAGTAGTAGTAGTAGTAGTAGTAGTAGTAGTAGTAGTAGTAGTAAGTTAGTAGTAGTAAGTTAGTAGTGGTGGTGGTAGTGATAGTGGTAGTAATCAGAAAAAGTAACATTTTCCTACATATCTTCCTATCCCCCTTACAACCCCTTCCCTGGTGACTCAACTATCTTGGGTAGGGGTGGGGTGGGGGTTTAGGGGTAGAAACCACAAGAGACTGCAAGGACAGATTACTTGAGAGAGGTCAGGTATGTACCACAACACGCGATGCGGCGCCTGTCCAGACGAGTTTCAGTATTTGGGTTGTGTTACATGTGACACCATCAGTCGTTCTCTACCCAAAATATCTTGTCACGATTTACTATCATTATCATTCGGTTATTAATTAAATTTATGTTATCATTATTATTGTTTTTACCTTTATCATTATTATCATCATTATTATTATTGCCATTATTATTATCTATTTTCAAAAATGGCTTAAAAGGGCATGTCAATCGCTTTTGATATCTGGAATTATTAAAAACAGGATTTTTTTACATTATGATCTTGAATCAGTATTATAAAAGTAAGACCTTAATACGAGTGTATGTTCTTTCTGCGTGTGGTTGTGTACAACCAACACTGCAACAAGGTTCCAACTGTTGTATACTAACATGACATCGAAGATGTTCCGCGATTACAACCAACACAGCATCAGCATGCTGTGCCGGTTCTACGCTATGAACACTGCCTTCGGTGACATGCTGTGCACCATAAAACACAGCATCAACGTTCCGTGGATATGTGCTACCACATCAGCATCAACGTTTTGTGGACGTGTGTTGTCAATACAGCATCGACATGCTGTACCCACTACAACCTATCGCAGCATTGATATTCCGTGCTACCAACACGACGTCGATATTCTATGACAACTCACAACCAACACAGAATGGGCATGCTGTGGTTGTGCACTGTGACATGTTACATATTACTAATACAGCCTATAATGCACTACTTGTCATACCAGGTACCAACACAGTAGCGACATGTAGATGTGCAGTACCAACACAGCACAGACGCTGCGTTTGCGTGCTACCAACACATCATCTGCAGTCCAGGTTTTTGCAATACGAGAGGCACAGTGCCCACGGTGTAATATTGTACAGTGCCGACACAATACCTGCAGTGAACGGTCGCGGGACCTACACAACAGCATCAGCACCGACGCCCCGGGGCGTCCAATCAAAACAAGTGTCGACGTTCTGTTGACAATAGCGAAACGCCGCCTAATGATGGGCTCGTATTGGAGCGCTTGTTAATACTTCCGGCCCTTTGACAAATTCGGCTTCATCCGTCTCCCGCTGCGTCACGGGAGACGCCACAATGTCACGCAGTGACGTGACGTGACGGGAAGTTCGAGATCACAATCACGCCCTTCAAATCAGAGGCTGTCGTTCCCACCTGAATGAAATGGTCTGGCGATGCGAGACCAAGCATTTCGTTCCCGGGAGGAGTGCCACAAAAAATGATAACCCCACGGAGAGTTCCCCAATATTATTTTACCATAATGTATCCTTGCCCAATATAATTTCACCATGTAACCTTGCTGACTAAGCGGACGACGAAGTTGTTTCTACCTTCATCAGGATTAATTCTTCTGACCGGTTTCAGGTAATCCCGCTGAGAAAATACATCCGGGAGGACCCAACAGGAATCCAAAAACAAACCTCCCAATTAACCGACATCCGACACCGCCTCTCCAGTGGCAACCTGCTTCTTCACCCCACCAATCCCCACCGTCACCCCCCCCTCCCCGACTGGAAGAAGTTAGCTCCCGCGCCGCGTCCGCGAAATATCGCCCCAATCGCGGCGCCTCACCGCCAATTACCAACTCGCCGATTCCGCCACAAGGACCGTGTTTCCACTCGCGGCACCGTCATTAGCAGCTATGCCGGTGGATCCTCCTCCTCCTCCTCCTCCAAGGGCGGGCACCGTCGTCATCGGCCCAGAAGCGCCGCTGTCATTATGATCCGTCATTACGCCCTCCTCATCCCACCCCCCCTCTCGTCAGCCTCCACTATCTTCTCTTCTTCCTCCATGCTTAACCCAAACCACCATCATCATCACTTTCATTTACCACTTCCGTATCAAGAAGCACTTTTCGGTTTATTCTTACGCCCTCCTCATCCCACCTATCCTTTTGGTGGTCCTCCTCCTCCTCCTCCTCCTCATCCCACCTATCCTTCTGGTCCTCCTCCTCCTCCTCCACCAAGCCTAACCTCCATCACCATCATCACTTCCATTTACTAATGCCGTATCAAGACTCTTTTCAGTTTGTTTTGGCTGCTGCTAGGCTATTTCATTCACCTTCGTGGAATCCCAGACGAAAAATCTGACCTTTTCCACAATGATCATGATTTTGCTTTCCAGGCACACAAATAATGAACCTCTCATGATGTTCCTAGATTTACCATAAATTTCCCAATCAACTGTGACAGGTAATTCAACTTCATTTTCATGAATTTCAGCTATTTCCAGCATTTGCCCTCAATAACTATAATCTTTAATTTCAAGAAAAAATAAATAAAAAAATATTTTTTTCATTTTACCCATAACTTTGGACCAATATTGGATTTTTTTTTATTATACACACATATAAACTATATATTCTTAAACCCCCTAGGAACACAATAGACAACACACATACACATAAACACACGCAAAACACACACACACAACTAAAAAACACACATGAAAAATGCAATCATCCCCTGGCTACTCCCCACTGTGCAAGCATCCAGTGGCATCTGCAACCTCCTTTCAGCACCTGTAGCCACTCCATCGTCCAAACGGACATTACTTCAATTTTAATATTGCTTAAAAAAATACAGGCGTTCTTGAAGACTGACGCGCAACCGTCCAAATCCCATGCATGTTAAATGAAGCATGGCTAACAAGTCGGTAATACCTGAAGTTGTAGCCTCTGGCAAAGCATTCTACTGCTTCGAGTTGCTTGGGCCAAGCATAACATCCCAGACAAGTTCTGACCCCATAAATCTGGGGGCCGCCAAAGCTAAATATAATAGTTTGCGTTTGCCGCAGTAAAATGAAAAATGATGGTGCTAGGATGAAGAGATAAAGCCACGTTTGGCGGGTGTTGGGGGTCATGGCAACTTTGGGGAAAAAATGATAAGTTTCACTCCCTTTCACTTTCCTATCTTGCCCTGTGCACAACCCTTAATCTTCCCGGCAATAGATATATACACACAAGAGAGAAGGGACAGAGATACAGACAGGAAGCAGGGAAGGATAGATATGGACAGGATGGGAGAGAGAGGGGCAGGGGGCAGGGAGTGAGAAGGTGAGAGTCAGAGTTAGAATGAAGGATAGAATGGGAGAGGAAGAGAGAGAGAGAGAGAGAGAGAGAGAGAGAGAGAGAGAGAGAGAGAGAGAGAGAGAGAGAGAGAGAGAGAGAGAGAGAGAGAGAGAGAGAGAGAGAGAGAGAGAGAGAGAGAGAGGGGGAGGGGGGAGGGGGGGGAGCAGACAGAAACAAAAACTCGTGCTGCCAACTGACTACTTCCTGCCTACTTACTACTCCTTAAGTTTCGGCAACCGCTCCCCGCTCCCCCCTCCCCCTGGCCCTCCAGCCCCGGGGACTGGAAACCCGCCGCATCAGCCCTGACGCTTTGCCGGCAAATCAGCAATTGGACATGACGTCAACCTGATTATTTACTGCCAATCCCCCCGTTCATTTCCACCCTCCCCAACTCCATCACCTTTCGAGCGGCGCCCTTAATCCCCCCGTTACGGTTAACGCGGGTTAAACAGTGTGAAACTATCTGCCTTAACCCTCGGGCGCACTTAACTCTCTTCAAGAACCTCGTTCTGGCTGATGCCAAACGATTTTACTCGGGTCGAGGAAACGCCTCCAAGGTTTCTCGAAAAAGTATGAAGTCGATTAACGCATTGGACCCACATTTAGAACTGCTTTTGTGCCAGACGATGACCTACGTTTTGAACTGTTCTGGCTGGCTCCAGGCGATTCTATTCAGCTTCAAGTGACCCTGCCACACGTGAGCGTACTTTTTTCTGGTTACTGCCAAACTATTGTAAGGACAAGGACTAAAAACATACTAAGGCTCGTTTCACGCGTGTTAACTTTTCGCCGCTCGCTGCCCACGACACTACACCGTGCTCATAAATAACTATAGATGTCTATGGCCGCTTTTCACGCGTGGTCGTGACGGGTGAAAGCGTTCATAGGCATCCATGGTTATTTGCGAGTACGACGTCGTGTCGTGGACGGCGTACGGTGAAAAGTCGATACGTGTGAAACAACGTCCCCTCAGCTGTACGCATTTGCGCGCGCACATATGTTTCACAACTAGCGCACATAAAGAAAAAATGTGAGCACACAAGGTTTTCAAATGATATTAAAATTCATTCAGTAAAGAAGTTCCACCCAAACATCAACTTATAAATTCTCTAAAAATATGGTAACTTGCCAATAATTAATACAAACTTACAAATTGTGCGTATTTGCTTCAATGATCAGATGGTGACTCGCATGGATGCGCGCGCACATGCTTTTCAGAAGGCAAAGTATGCACACAAGCAAATTTCTGCCCAGACTCAAAGCAAAAAATTAGAGGGAACATTGGTGTGAAACAAGCCTAAACTACACCGTCAGTCCGGCTGCTACTCACATCCCGGCCACGTACATCAGTCTGTTCTGGTTAGAATCCCCAAGTGATTTTTATTAGGTTCATCGGCGTCCCTACCAACCCCCATCACCCCAAGTCAAATCGCCAGTCGGCAACCAGAATAAAGTTACATATACAAAGGCTTCATTCCTCCTTGCAAGGGGGTGGCCAAGTCAAAGATTAATAATTCTTGCTCACACACGCAGGGGAGCCGGTGGCGGTATCCTTGTTCCCCAACACAGGTACGATGACGCCGAGTCGTAGGAGTGGTAGAGGACATAGTTAGGGAGTGTAGGAGAGGGGGTTGGGCTCCAGGAGTTAAAAGCGAGAATAAAGGTACAAATGAGCAGAGAAACGCAGCGAAAGGGAAGACAGGATGAGGAGGCGGCATGGCGAAACTGATCCCCGCCGATATCCAGGGTCATCAAAGGGCCCTCGACGACTTCAACCCCGACAACAGGAAGTCGGCGCAGCGGGGGAACTTTTCCGAGAAAAAAAAATCCTGTAATGAATTCGACTCGCGACACAAGAAGTGCGTATCGAATGCAAACGGGTGGAAGGAACGTGGCTTGAGATCCGCCCGACACCCCTCCCCTCTCCTCCCACCTCGACAGAAGGTAAACAAGACAATGAAGGCTGCATTTCCTTCATTGCAACAACTGTTTCTTATATACTTGGAATGCAGTAGACGCTGAGACTGTGACGCAGGCGTCCCAGATTACCATCGCCGCCACCACGCGACAATAAGGGGAATTAAAGACTTTCCATTTTTACGAGTCGCCCATCGTAACCCTTATCAATTCGTTAGATCTTCACTGCCGGCCAAGTAGCATCTTTCTGGAGTGCATTGGTTATTGCCACTGTTCTACTTGTTCCCACTCTTGCCCTTCTATCGTCTGCAAATCACATTTTTCTCTGAACAGAAGAATTGCAATAAATACACAATCATTTCAACAATGAGTCTTAAGGCGGGTAAGATGATGAACAACACCAAAGTACAGTTCAATTCTGAAGTTCGGGAAAATTTTAATCTGTGATGAGAATCTTGAAAATGTAAATATACTCGTAACTGACTAATCCAAAAAACCGGAATTAGCAAAGTCCACTTGGCTGTGAATGTGTGAAATGCGGTACATAAGTTCCCCACCTCCTGATATGAAACTCGAAATTTACATTCACTGTATACGCCCAGCTATGATCGAGAGATATTACACTTGGCAAGTGACAAGAGCGATGGAGCCTATGCAGATGAGTGCGCAGAGAGTAACAGAGGGATCAGTGATGGATACGACTAGAACAGGGGCCACCAAACTACGGTCCGTGAGGTCACTTCACCCGACCCGGCGCCGCACTGCATCTGCCATCATATTTACTTATTTATATATTTATCATTATTATTATTACTATTATATTACTAATATATCATTATCATTATTATTATTATTATTATATTACTATTATATCATTATTATTATTATATTATTACTAGTGTTGTTGCTATTATTGTTGTTATTATTTATTACTATTATCATTACTATTATTATTATTATCATTATCATTATATTGCTATCATATTATTGTTATTATTAGTGGTTATTATTATTTATTATTTTTGTTATTATTATTATTATTATCATTATTATTATTATTATAATAAAACTATTTGGTGAACAAATGTGTTGTATTTTTTGTATGCCTTTAATTTTTGTGCATTTTGTATTAGGTATGTTGGTGAATAATTATATTGGTTTTCTTTGTTTTTTGTATATCCACTGTGTTGTACTGAACAAGATGGTCATTTTCTCAGTTATCTGGCGGTCCGCTCTAGTGAAAAAGTTCGGTGACCCCTGATCTACAACAGATACCCCAAAGTCAACCTGATACCCTCTCCAATATTAGCCTACTGCTCCCGACATTTGACTTTTTCATTTACTGAAAAAAGAGGACCAAGACGGATATGAGGAAGCAGCTGATTTCTAAGGGCTCTTTCTTTTCTTATTTTCAATAAATGATTGAATAAAGTGTAATTCTTATATAAATTATTAGCTTAATATTCTCCAGGAAGCCTCTTTGGATACCCCCAAGAACTGGTATTGAGGTCCAAATTACGTCATTATCGCCCGTCCTTGCCCATAGGGTGCTGGAGTGGGGTTGGGAGGAAGACCATCGCCCTTCGGAGACCACAGGATCAAGCAAGCACTGCTGGCGACCTCAAATTAGTTAATGCTCTTTCCGCACAAGTATTTTGCATTCAATATTTTAGGGACTTTAGTGGCATCTCTACGGACCAGACTAACGTAGCATTCTGTTATAATAAATAAATAAAAATAAATAATAATAATAATAATAATAATAATAATAATAATAATAATAATAAAATAAATAAATTGCTGACAACTTCTCTTCTTCATTTGTGCTACCCCACTTAAATCTTTCCTGGCTCTCTGACTCCTCTCCATTGTCACACTGTCCCTTAGGATTGAAATTCTGGTTATTGCTGACAAAATATTAAAAAATCCTCTCTGTATTGTCTCCAAGAGTAAAAGAACCCCGTACAACAATAATAGTAATAAAAAAATCTCTCTTAAACTCCTCCCTACGCATACACATACACCCCCATGCACACATACACCTCCCCAACACACACACACTCAGTAAACATGATAATGTATGGGAAGTCATGCCCTTGGTGCCGTAGGTTCCGTTAAATGTCGGCGCAGCAACGGAATACCATATAGGGGGAGCGCGTCCGCTGCGAGTGCCGTGATTTGCACGAAGGTTCCATACGCAACACCCAACGTCAATCCTTTCACGTCTGCAGTGGTTTCGGCAGAACTCCCGAATCACGCAAACACGGGTACCTAAAACGAAAGTTACGTTGTCCAATAGTTCCTAATATAAAGTTACGCTGTCCAATAGTTCTAATATGAAGCCTAACGTAACCATTTTGTATTAAAAAAAATGAAAAACGTGTCTGCGTGATGCTGGAATAGAACCGGAGTTTCTTCGACCCAAGAAAATCATTAAACGGCAGCCTAGATCAAAATCGAGTAGAAGCCTATGGACTAACCCCTTTGCTACAGAAAGGGTGCTACTGAGATGAATGAAAAAGCTTGGTGGTAGTCAGCAGCGCCTCTCAACCGCTCCCCCTCGTGGAACCCTTGAAATAATTTTCACGTCTTCGGGAACCCCTAATCATGATGTAAATTTTTATCAATTTGTCTTCGCTCTCTTTCATAAATTTGAAACCTCACAAAGCAAACAAGCTGAATTTTCTGGCAACAAATCAGGTTTACAAATGGACGACCAAAGGGTTCATTTCAATCCATCCCGTTCAATCCCGATTTTTCCCCAAATGCCAGACTACTTCATTCACTCGAGGGGAGAAGTTCTACCCATATGTCATGGGACTGCGTGTCCTCCCAACACGCGCGACCTATCTCCACAGTAAAACTGTGTTTAATTTACGCAGCTCTGGGACAAGTTTTGGGGGCAGATACTGTTGATGAGAAAATAGTGGTGGCGGCGGTGATGGTGCTGGAGTGGTGATGGTGTTGTGATGACGGTGGTGCATTGTTCTGATCCTTTGTGCACCTGTCCTTGCACCAAACTCTGATTGCTGCTTCTTGTCCACTAGTTATGACTGCCTCTTGTTCCCACGTGATAGAAAAAGAAGCACACAAGTACACACACACACACACACACACAAGCAGACACGCACAACACGCGCACGCACACACATTAAAATATTTGGGGAAAGAGACAGAACCACACGAATTGAGCTTTTCTTGTATGCTGCAATTAGGTAAGTACAATTAGATAATCTCAAACACACACTCACAGAGAGAGAGACAGAGACAAAGAGAAAGAGAGAGAGAGAGAGAGAGAGAGAGAGAGAGAGAGAGAGAGAGAGAGAGAGAGAGAGAAGGGGGGAAATCCACATCAAACCATCAGGTCCTCACGGCACTTAGTGACAGGGCGCGACTACCCAATATGTCTTATAAAAGGACAACTGTATCACTGTTCCCTGTACGGTGGAGAGGAAGAGTGATGGGGGTGAGGGTGGGGGTTGCTTTCTGTAGGAACGAGGCCCAAGGAGCTCTTACCACCATTATTACATGACTCACATCATGCTGATAACCATCGCTGCTAACGCTATACTGCCCTCAACATTACGACCAAATCGCCCCCGCCCTCTTGCCCACACCGCCAACGGCCTGGCCAAACCGACGAGGAACCCAGCCCTTGCAGCCGCCGTAGCCTCCACCAGCCGCACCGCCCCCTTGCCCACACCGCCAACGGCCTAGCCAAGCCAACGAGGAGCCCACCTCAGTCCCGCACCCCACCCCTGCAGCCGCCGCAGCCTCCACCAGTCCCACCATTACGCCACACCGCCCCCTTGCCCGTCCGCCCGCAAGCGGAACGATTTTTTTTTAATCCCACTACAATTCCGCGCAGATCCATCTTTGTTTTCCTCATATTTTCCATCCGGCCGGTCTCATGATTTTGGTAAATTGTTCGTACCACATAAAAAAAAAATTTCCTCCACCTCCACCATATCTCTCTCTCTCTCTCTCTCTCTCTCTCTCTCTCTCTCTCTCTCTCTCTCTCACACACACACACACACATACACTCTCTCTCTCACACACACACACGAGCGGGTAGCTGTGGTTATGGACTACCTCTAGTTGCAGATTTGTCTGTATGCGTAAAACCTGTCTGTCTGTCACTGCGTTGAGGGCGGGTCGCCTTTGCTTGCACGGCGCACCTTGGTGCACAAAGGGATCCTGGAAATGAGGGATAATGCCCAGATTATCTCTGGGAAACGTCGGCTGCCGGGCGAAGAGGCTTGGGGCCGAGGGTCAGCGTGAGGTAGGTGTAGGTGTGTGTGTAGGTGTGTGTGTGTGTGTGTGTGTGTGTGTGTGTGTGTGTGTGTGTGTGTGTGTGTGTGTGTGTAATAATATTAATAATAAGTTTATTGAGTTAACAGTGATACAGTAATACACTGACAATGTACAATTTGAAATAATTTTAGGGCTAGACCAAACTTAGTTCATGATGTGCACTATGGTTGGAATGGCGGTGTTCTTGTAGCGGTCAGTCCTCGGAGCTCTGATGGGCACAATTTTGTTGTCATACTTGGTAGCATGGCGTGGTAGGGGAGCGTCGGATGTGTGGGTGTGCGTGCTCTCGCATCCGCCCGCGTGTGTGTGCCCTTGTAAAAGAAATTGGAACCAAAGTAATGACCAGCCCGTCACGAGCCCGCTACTGTCGACACGACCGCAAACTTCTCCTTCCTTTGAGCTAAGACTTTACGATGGGAAACCCTCCCGCAAACACTCGACACTTCTGGCTCTTCGTGACGGCTACGCCAGCACCCTCCCTCCTCCCGGTCCCCGTCCCCGCCGCCAAAGCCGCTTTACATCGGGGCCTTGTGATCCACGCCTATTAAGCTTTCCGGGCTTCAGCACCACCGGAATTTCACCTCCGGCACCATCCGGACGAAGTCCGCGGACACGCACACGTCCCATTCGAAGCTGTAGTCACATAAGGGACAGACGAGTATACAGCCAGGCTGGCACAGACAGGGAGACAGACACATATACCCAATATCCACATAACCACAGCCTTATCTAAGTACTTCGTCCCTAATAACCAGCGCGTCTATCACTGGAGACCGTCACGCCAAAGAGACGGGGTAAGAGAGATAGTAAAGGAGATACTTGAGGAGGGCGTCAGAAAGGAGAGATATTGGAAGTTGAAAATCACCAGCATTCTTTTTGCAACAGAAATAGAAAAAAGGGTGATCGCTGGTGGTCCAGTCCTATTCAAATCACATCTCTACGACCCATCACAGTACCTGAGGAAGCTAACACAGCATTATCTTCCCCCCTCTCCATTCCCTTCCTCCTCTTTCCCCTTCTCTTCCTTCGCCTTTCCTCTCCCTTCTCAATATTTTCTTC
>NC_134786.1:57567160-57642160 GCF_046742065.1 Oratosquilla oratoria
ATCGAGGGGGGGATGTCTCAGTGCGCAGAAGAAATACAAAAATATATTTTGATGAAGCTTGAGAAAGAGAGAGAGAGAGAGAAATAGGAGAAAAAGAGATCAGGCTTGGGCACAGGTGTCAACAAAGAAATGAGCTGGAGCAAATCAGAGCAACCATTCTCCTCCTCCTCCTCCTCCTCTTCCTCCTTCGGTGGAAAATTGATGGGAGGCGAAATGGTCACTTCACCAGATATTCCGACGAAAGGCTGGACTTTTTCGCTCACACGATTTCCTGCGGGGCGGTCGACTTGGCCTCCGCCGCGTACGTGCACAGCATACAATTCGACTGCCAGTGAATGCCACCTGCCCGCACATGGCAAGGGTGACGGCCTGGACAGCACTTAACCCCTATGGCGTCTGTATTCCACTCTGTGTTTACTGTCTCCCGCTAAGCGATTTTATTCATCTGAGGGGAGACCCACTACACGTCAAAGGGTTAAACCCATCTCGATTAATCTTTTGGTGAATGTAACCCGTTTAGGTTTGTTCTTGCTGCCGTCTTGCGATTTTAATAATGTTTGGAAAACCACTGTACACGCCCAAGGTTGAAACGGCATTCTGCCTCCGATTATTACTATTATCATTATTATTATTCGTTATTATTATTATTACTATTACTTATATATTTTTGAGCTCTCGAGTTTTACTTATCCCTCGTTCCATTTAGATGATCCGGCGGCGTCTGCCCGCAGGCTCACCTAACAAAAGGTATTCACCTGATTTTATCGCTAAAAGATTCCACACAAGCTCTGCATATTATCCCAAACACTTTTTCTTGTCCTTTTGTTCACCATTTTTCATATATGAATGCTGCCTGCCATACACCATTTATATATATGTATATATATATATATATATATATATATATATATATATGTGTGTGTGTGTGTGTGTGTGTGTGTGTGTGTGTGTGTGTGTGTGTGTGTGTGTGTGTGTACACATGTGAACCGTTTGTGTGTGCTGGCGTATTCGCATTTACGTGTGTACGTTTGCGTGCGTGCGCGTCTGAAATTGTCTGCACACACACACAGCCACGCGCCATCTACCCATTGGATTGAACGTGTGTTGCCCAAGGAGGGGACCCCAAGGGAGCGGCACGTTTCACCCAAAGCAATTGACGCCTTCACGCCTTCACCCCTGGTACGCTGGTGGCGTCATCGGAAGCGTGCTGGCATCGCATTCGATAAGCTGTGGGTTCGGGTCCCGCTCTTCTATCCGATTCCCAGCAGTGACTGTTATATGCCTCAACAGTCCAAGCGCATAAGAGAAGATTAAATAACTTTGTGAATAGGGATGACAGGTGGTAAGAGACATGGAACTGCCGAGTGTAGGTCTCATGTTCTTATGTGAAGATGACGATTTCGGCCTCAGCTACTCAGCACCTCCTGGTGTAAGCTCCTGACCACCTTCACTCCCTTCCGTATCGGGTGCCCCTTTTCCTTTCACTGAAGCTGCCGTTAGACTACTGTATTCGTGTTCTTGGCAAACCCCCCTTGTAGTGAGAGGGCATTGCCAATAACGCTCTCAGTACCGTGTTTTCACTTTCCTTTTACTTCAACTGCTGCCAGCCTATTCTATTCATTTCCATGGGACCCCCCCCCCCACCCTTAGCTTTTGGAGACAGCGTTAGAGATAAACTTCCTGAAGAGGACATCCCAAACATCCTCCAGAGTCAAAACCGCAGATTCAAAAATCGAAGGACTAGTGGCTCCTTTCAACAAAATCGATTATATTATCATTTGGAACAACGAGGACTTATTTTACCTTCAATCATTTATCAATCAATTTATTTCTATTTATCAATTTTTATTATTATTTATTTATTTCACTTTTTTTTTTTTTAACTCGAAGGGGACGTTGATCACGATTCTTTCGTTTCGGCTGTGAACTAGATTTCCAGAAACATCTGTTGATGGGGAAGTGCAATGTAAACATAGAGGCTCAAACTTGCAAAGAAAGAACGGACTAATCCCCTTGAGTTTAAGGGCTTCCTTCAGCTGAATAAGATTACCCCCAACTCCACTTTCCCAAACCAACCAGCCTACTCCCACTTTCCATCGTCGCCTAAATACTCAAAAAATATTCCACGAACGCACACGCGCACACACACACTGTTCGACGGCTAAGTGGTACCGTTCGCAACCGCTAGTCCAGTTATCCCAGTTCGATTCCCGCCCAGGGCTGAAGGAATTTCAGCATCGCTACACTGCAAGCCAGCACTCCAACTCTCGTGGGCAAGTTATTGTGTGTGTGTGTGTGTGTGTGTGTGTGTGTGTGTGTGTGTGTGTGTGTGTGTGTGTGTGTGTGTGTGTGTGTGTATGTGTGTGTGTGCGTGAGTGTGTGTGAGTGTGCGTGTGTGTGTGTGTGTAAGGTCGGAATGTATGAGCTCAAGTTCTCATCTGGGAGGATAATAGCTGTCGGTCACGAGTCCAACACGTGATCCAGAACAAAGGAAAATAGAACACACATACACGCACAGAATGATAAGAGAGAGAGAAAAAAACATAAAAACGGCTGGCGCACCTTGCGGGCACCGTCAGTACAAGGGGCGGTCGGGGGCACGCCCTCGTCACAATTGATGACAATCCTGGGCGGCATTCCGCGGGAGTTGGAACATGCATACCTCGGCGATACCATCGCCGTATAGGTTACACTTGACCGCCCGCAGGGCGCCCGAGGACGACGACGTCCTTCTCAAGTCACTCAAATCTATGGACACATGTACAATATAAAGTTTCGTGCTCCCCTCACCCTCCCGCCCACTCCCCTCTACCTGCTTCCCCCTTCCGACATAAGAGAACCTCAGCTTACGTCACAGCTTCCTACATGCCCTCGTTTACCTCACTCCCCATCTATTTTCTTCTTATTTCCATTTCCTTTCCTCGTTTTCACCTTTTCTTTCTCTACCTGTCTTTCCTATCTACTTTTCTCCTTTACCTCTTCTCCCCTTTCCTTTCTCTTCTCCTTTCCACTTTCCTTCATCTCCCCTCTTCTCCCTCTCATTTTCTATCTCTTCGTTTCTTTTATTCCTCTCCAATGTCTTCCCATTTTCAATTTTCTTCCTCCTCCACTTCTCCCCATTTCCCTCCTTCCTCTTCCTCCATCAACTTTATGAAACTCCCGCTGTCGCCAATGTGGCGCCACGCAATGGCAGCGATATCAACCACGTGGCACCGAACTCAGGGATTCGGTGTCACTTGCAGGGGAGCAAAGGGGACCAGGCGAGTGGCACGTCATCACATAAGTTTATTGGAGGAGGAGGACCTCAGTCTACGTGTCCGTCAACCCGTTTGTATCTTCATTTCCAAAGCCACCTGGTGATTTATCCACATGAAGGAAACTCCATTACCCATGAACTGTAGATCCCACTATCGGAGAAAATAAAGAATGTTGTACGAAGACGCGTATATCACGATCACTATCTGTGACCCTCTTCAACAGACAGTGATCGTAATATACGTATCTTCGTACAACATTCTTTTCTCGGATAGTGGGATCGTTTATCTTACTAATGTGTTGGGAGATTTAACTCGCTTTCATAACCTATGTTGATTAATCCACTCGGGAGTGTCTTCGTTCTGTGTATTCATTCTGGTTTCCGACAGGCCATTTTAGTCAGATGATGGAAAACTCCATCAATACCGATAAAAATAAAAGATGTGGAAAAATGTATGTAAACGTGTGTGCGAATGGGTGTGTCCATGTAAACACACGTACGTATCCATATAGTGACGATATTTAGATTTTGCACACGTAAGATGGCAGAGGATGCTGTAGATGTGCTGCGTCTTGCTGTATTGCTTCTGGCCCCTCATCCACGAGGAGCTAAGATGAGAGAGGGGAAAAAAACAAGGGTGGTGGATGGGAGTGGAATGGGTGGGAGTGGGCGCGTGCCTTTGACTTAGGTATCTCACTTATACGGGGGAAGACGCCCTTAGCATATAGATAGATAGCATATAGCAGAGTTTGCATAGTCACGAGTCCCATGGAGAAGGTTAAGAGCCATTGTTTAATATTCTGAAGGGTTGACGGCTCAATTCAACAGTTGCAAGCGCCATATCCGAGAGTTGTTTTTCCCAAGGGAGAAGTCTGTCATAACACTGTCGAGAGACAGATATTCCCTCTAAGGACCCTGCTTCATCTGCGTCTGTCATGCTGTCACTTCGGGGCGAGAGGATACCTGACATTGATTGTCCCATGTGGGCCTTCGTCAGATAGATCTCTTTTGTGCCGTCCTCACACCTGTCAGCCACGACGATCAAGCAATTTTTCTTTCTTCTGGGTCTGCCGACTCCGTCAAGCAACTCCCCCTCCTCTCCAGTTCCCCCGGGGAAAATGACCATCCTGTATGTGTCTCAACCTGGGAGCCAGCAGCCGTATAAGAGACAAGTTTTCTTCCTGTCACACAATTTTTCTTTATTTCCCCTCTTTTTCTTTTTGTTCATCTTCCCATTTTTCTTTTTTTTCCCATTTTTCTTATCATTGTCTTCTTCCCATTTCCTTTTTCTTCCCCATTTTCTTGTCCTTTTCCCCACTTTATTCTTTCCTCTTCTTTTTCTTGCTGTTCTACCTACCCCCGTTTTCCTCTTCCCTCTTCTTTTTTGTTCTGTTTTTATCTTCGCTTTTCTTCTTACCGTTTTCCTTGTCTCTTTCTTCTTCACACTTTCCTTCTTCGTGAGCTTAGCTCCGCAAAGGGGACCCTCGGGGCTTAAAGTTCGTGCGTGTCTGCTGTCAAATCATTGGGAACAAACACCGTGGTCTATGTAAAAAAATAACAATCCGGCAGGAATGTTAAAAAAAAATCGATTTACCTAACCTAGCTTTAGTCATCAGCCATGAGTAGTCCACCGCTGAACAAAGGCCTCTTTCACCCAGTTCTCTGCCACATCACTCCCGCAAACTTATACCATCTCATCTCTCCATTTCATAACTTAATTATATGTCAATACAAAGATCCCTGTTCGATACCCCACGGCTACATGTAACTTCCTCTGGCTCTCCATGCACACAGGACAAGGGTGAAGGATCTAGCCTCAACAAACCAACTCCTGCCTCGTCGTTTTGGGCTTCATTCCCATCTCCTCTCCAACAGGGTCCTATCTTACCATGAAGGACAAGACTTCAGCACCACTGACCTCCTCTGGCACCAGGCGCCCGGTGACCTTTTGACCATTGGTGCCTGGAGCCTGGCACCATGCACCCGGCCCCCGGCGCCAAGCATCCGGCACCAGGCACCGGGGGTCCGGAACCGTCAGCGCAGTCGCCGTCTGCGCGCGATGACCGAGTAGGCGCGTGCAGGAACGACCACGGCAGGGTCCCGTTACTTGCCACTCGTCCAGGCTGACCACAACGCACAAAAGCAGCGAGGTCCGAGGGAGGGGTCACACGTGACCTACGACCGTCCCAACGTCCCCAGCGTCACTATTTCCTTATGTTTCAATCGGAGAGAGTTTAAGGGTGTTACTGAAGCGGAATAATTTAGGTCGGAGCTGAGGGGAACCTCGGGGGCGCAGGTACAAGAGTGCCAAGGGTCACACTATCCTCCGTAGTTCCGGAGATATGGCAGAGGCACTAAGTACCAAAGGGGTCCACTATCACAATGTCGAAGGGCGTTTGATGGGACTCCGAAGGAAAAGAAGGAAGGACTCGAATACGGGGCCAAGAATCGTAGTGGGAATCGGTCGTCCGGCGCCCCGGGGCCACCCGATACCTTGTTGCGCCCGAACGTTGTATGGCACTCTATCCTGCCATTGTTCTCCATTGATCAACATACGTCGCATTCCATTACTAAACGGAGGAGGAGTAGGGGGAGGAGGTGGTGGAGAAGAAGGTGAGGAGTTTACGGCAGGAGGCGCGGAGCTGCGGCCGAAGTGGTCGCTTTTGCCCTGTCATGTGAGTGGACTGTTGGAACAGGTAACAGTCACTGATGGGAATAAGAGTGAAGTGCAGGATTCGAACCCACAGATAAATGAATGCGAGACCAGCACGCTTCCGATGACGCCACAAGAGGAGGACGACGACAAAGGAAGGAGCAGGAAGACGGGGGGGGGGGTAGGAGTACGAGGAGTAGTAATAGAAGGAAGAGGAGGATAAGCAGGTGAAGGAGAGTGGGGGAAAGAGGAATACGACGACGCAGAGGAGGAAGAGGAGGAGGAGGAGGAGGAGGAGGAGGAGGAGGAGGAAGAGGAGGAGAAGGAAGAGGGAGAGGATGACTATTACGGAAGGTAACGGGTGAGAGGGAGTGGTGGGTAGTGTAGCTTACATAAATCTACGCCGACAATAACATCAACCGCAAAATCTTGCAACAACTCCAGCAACTGGACCCTGTCGCGCAAGTGGGTTGCCCCGTGTTCCCAGTCAGGGTAACCAGATTTAGCACAATGATGCTAAATTTAGCATAGTTGCCCTATAAATAACAAAGCATAACAGAAACAGAAAGTATTAAGAGGAACAAAAGATTTAGCATTGTGTTTACCAATCTAACGCATTTTCAGCTGCTGTCTAGCGTATTCCCTCTTGAGGAATTTAGTCACCCTGGTTCCCACGCCGGTGTCGCAGCCCTATTCGGAGCCGCCTCTGAAAGGCACTCGAGTGCCGCTTAGCACCCATCCATGCCAACCTCCCACCACCTCATCCCTCCATCTCATTGCCCAAACACTTATATCCAAAGAAACGCCGTACGACGTTTCGCTTGTTAGATCTTTATCAAACGAAACGTCGTGGTAATAAAGGCTCCGCCTTCGCATGGTGTTTCTTTGGATAGATTCGTCGGCCGCTGTCAATGGCATGCAACCATGTACTTCACTGAACACTAACGTGGATACAATGGACCAAGGCGATCACCCCGAATCCACTGCTAAACAAAGGTCTCTCACAACCTTTTTCGTGAATGGCCTCACTCTGCCACATCCTTCCTGCAAACTTCTCTTGAAAGGCGGAGTGACCCATCGTTACCCAAACCACATAACCTGCAGTTTGGGCCCGGCCCAAAGCCTGGCTTAACCCGACAAAAAATTCCCACCAAAGACACTTCGAGATCCACAGCCGATATCTTTGGGCCACCTTAACGACCGCTCGTTATTTCTGACAGCGATTGGACTAATTACTGGACACCCACAAACGGCCTTGGCTAACCAGCCCAATTACTAACGACCGACTTATTGGTCTCCACAAACCGAGTCTTCATCAAGAACTGCGATAAAAATTGGAGCGCCCGAGGGCTGCTGACCACAGACGCTCCAGCGTCGTGTGAGTGATGCTGGCTGACAGCTCCACCCTTTCCCTACTTCTATCTGACGATTTTATTCAGATGAAGAAGACTCCTATCGCAATGTTGTGTCAAATCAATCTCGGCTGTCCCATTCCCTGCCATCCGCGTTATTTATAAATTATTCCAGTTGGCGCCGAGCTATCAAATCAAGGCCACGTGGACGAAGGACCTATTGGTGTCCAAAGCCCGTTCAACCCCGACTCTGTCCCTCAGCTGAATAAAATCGTCTAGTACAAAATGTTTGCGTGGAGTCTCTGTAGTGACGGGGTCGATGACGCGGGCTGGCGCGCTGTACATGACAGACGCCCAACTCCCAACACGTACATATTAGGGGAGGAGGTGCCTGCCCGGGCCCATTAACACAACAGCTGCCACGGGCGTGTGGCAATCTGCCCAGCTGCCCCGCACGGGGTACTGACTGCATACCTTTTCAGCAGTCAATACTCTAGGGATCTTAATGACACCCCCAACAGACCAGAGTCACGCAGTATTATTTATGCATGGAGAACCAATATCGCCAAAGAGGAATGCTGATCACTTTTAACTTCCACAATCCTTTTCTCCTGCCCCCCTTCAATCTCCACCGAGGATAGAAACGCTGGTCATCGGAGTCAGGTGATACATCGACCTCTCCGGCACGGAGATGAACTTGACAGATTTTGTTACACCTGGCGCCAGGTGATTTAATTCACCCGATACCACCCCCATCCGCTGTGTGTGTGTGTGAAGGTGGAGATGGGCCACATAGACCTCGTGCTATCCTGAGTCCGACCCTTGGCTGCCTAAAACGGCCAGACATTATGAGGAACGAAAAATCAATAAGGGACGTCAAGAGAGTTCAAGGGGTTAATGAAAAACATCATTAGAGTTGGTGAGTCCGAGCCGCCGGCGTGTCAATCCTTTCTTTGCTAAAAGAAAATTAATAGAGAAGAAAAAAGAATATACATATATATATATATATATATATATATATATATATATATATATATATATATATATATATATATATATACATACACACATACGGTATATTATAGAACAAATCGCTAGTTGCATCGATATCTTCCAAATAATCAAATCCGGCAGTCGCGAAGACTCGATCCTGGGTCCTTCACACCCACAAATGTATAAGCACAGAATAAATAGTGGAGTCGTAAAACGCAGCTTTGGAGTTAGTGGAGGCGTGCTGTGTTGTTGCAGCCTCCAGCCGTGTTGGCCGAGGGCCAGGCAGCGCGCCGCCGCTCAGCTTCTTTTCCATGACTCTTCCCTGACCACCAAAAATGACTTCATAAAGTATGCGTGGTTACATGCGTCGATTTTTTCCCCAATTCCTTTACTTTATTTGATTATTTGTTATCTATTTTATTCGCTCCTTTATTATTGATAAAAAAATACTTCATATAGTATGCGTGGTTACATGCGTCGATTTTTTTCGTTTACTTTGTTTACATATTTGTTTTATTCTTTTTTATTATTTTATTTTGTTTATAATTTTTAACCTTCCATCTAAAATCTGGGTTTCATCCACTTTAGACACTCCCTAGTATTTTCCATTTAGGCAAATGCAAGTTCCCTTGCTTAACATAAAGTTCTCTATGCAATAGTTGTCTTAGCACAAAGGCATCTAGAGATGCCTAATGATGAACTGCGACAGGACCGAGTGAATAAAAAACTACACAAGACTATTCAAGCGGTACGACGTTCTCACTCTAATCCCTGCATTATGGTCCGAAATCTAATACAGCAGTGGTGTCCAAACAATTTTATATGACAGCAAACCCACACACCACTTACTTTTTTATTTTATTTATATGAAATATATATATATATATATATATATATATATATATATATATATATATATATATATATATATATATATATGGGAAAGGTGGAGGGGGAAACACGGGTCTTTATCTGTTTATCGAGTTTATTACTGACCGGTTTCGCTAACAATATCTTATTCAGAGGAGTGTTGAAATGTAGTTTTTCGCACAACACTCCTCTGAAGAAGCTATTGTAAGCGAAATCGGTCAGGAATAAACTCGATATTCAGATAAAGACCCGTGTTTCCCCCTCCACCTTTCCCATAATTTGTCCCAATGTCTCTACATATATGTGTGTGTGTGTGTGTGTGTGTGTGTGTGTGTGTGTGTGTGTGTGTGTGTGTGTGTGTGTGTGTGTGTAAAATACTTTTTCTATTTATACCATAACAGAAAACGGGTTAGGGTGACTGATAGAATAATACTTTGCACGTATGTAACGGCAGTTACTTATTCTTGGAATGATTTCCTTATTCCAACAATGATTTTTGAACAGACGACTTCATGTCCCCTTTGTATTTTCCTCCTTACCTCACACCTCTCTAGGGGAGGGCGCCCCGCTAGTTTGAAATCCACTGAAATACAGGAAGGAATTTCTTAGAATTTATATTCAGTCTATGTACTCATACCTCGTAGTGAAGTGCTGAGGTTGTTCTGCCCACCTGGGGGGGTAGGCCGATTCCGTATTAGATCATTAAATAAAAACCGGCAATAAATTCTGCAATATCATTCAGAATGGCCCTCATTATGTAAAAGTAGGTAAAGCGTCGAAAATTAATATTAAAATCCCCGGGGGGTCTGTTTCCAATTTTTTTTCACAAAGACAGTAATATTCTTTTGATTTTTTTCCTATTTCGAAAATGCCCCTAAGGGCTATTTTCAAAACCGAAAAATAAAGGTACTCGCCTCATGTTTTCTGGACCTCATTTCCAGAGTGCGAAAAACTACATTTCAATATTCGAAAATTGAGTTTCGAGTCTCTAAACTTGGCACACGCCCAACTCAACTCATCCGGCTGATTACACAAGACCTGCGCCCGCCCCTTCGCTTCAACCCCGCCCCACTGCCCCTCCCATCCACCCCAACTTCCTCCTACTGCATCTCACCCCCAGCCCCCCATCCCAGCCTCAAAGCAGTATCGCATCTCCTCCCTCCGTCTCCCTCGCCGCGCCCCCCCCCAACTCCTCCCAGCTAAATTTCATCCTCTCAACTTCACTTCATCCCACCTGGCAACACGCTTCTGCCAAGTCCAGTTCGCAAACAACCAATCATACATGTTTATAACAAGACTGGCTGTGTGTGTGTGTGTGTGTGTGTGTGTGTGTGTATAGGTATATATGTAATTTTATTGATTTATCTATTATTATTATTATCATTTATTTTTGTAATGGCGTTTCAGCGCCGGCGGTACCAGGTCCCCAGTAGGTTCCATCGGGCAGCAAGACGGATCGTGAACCATTTGGGGCTCCTGTCTCGTTAACCGTCACACCATTGTTAACCGCAAGACCTCTTCGGGGAGGGGGTGGGGGGCAACGACAACGACGAAGGCACCACCATCAACATCATCACCACCTCCACAACATGTACAATTATTAGCACATCCACACCCACCCATCATTACCAAACCACCACCACCACCAGTACCGCCACCTCCATCAAAAAAGCACATTCACCTCCATCACCAGATCACCCACCCATCACCACCATCACCATCTGCAATGGAGGCACGTTGAACAATTTCCTTCCCCGCCATCACTATCACCACCAATACAATTATCACTATCATTACAACTATCACCGCCACCATTTCGATCACAACCACCATTACTATCACAACTATCACCACTACCAAAACAATTACCATTACCACTATCACCACCTACCATAATGACCACCACCACCACAATAGCCTCTTCCAGCCACCCAAGGCCGGGAGCAAGACAAGTTTCTCCGTCATGTACGAATTGCCTCTGTCGCGTATGACTTAGCGCCGCATTCAACATCGTCTGGCGGGTACCCTGAGGTCACCTGGCGCCTCTGAGTTCCGGTCGGTCGCGGGACAATGAGGCTCTATGAGGTTTCTATGGCGCTATTTTTCTTCAAGAGGACGTGATGTCACAGATTGCAGCGTCATTAGGGTCACAGGACGGACGCGGTCCCTAGTGGCTGGCACTCCGTCACATTCACACTGCTTAGCAAGTTAAACAATAAATCACTTCATATTTTTCATGACATCTATAAAATATTGTAGTGCGCTACACCTTGTACCGATTCATTTATTCTTCTCTTAATAATATATTGCAGTGCGCTATCTATTGTGTATATCAATTAATTTTCTGTATCTTTTACATTCCAGCTGGCCATGGACAAAAAGGTCTCCGGCTGGCCTCTTGTCATTGTTAAGAGCAAGAATCTGCCCCCCACCCCCCAAAAAAGTAGAGGTACAGATCTCGCGTTAATCCACCATTTACTGGGGGGGGGGGCAATTTCAGAGTAATAACGTACGCCCAGGGGACCCCCCCCTCTCCCCTACTAAAAAAAGCCTCCCACATTAGGGGCCCAGGGCCACGCGACTAAAAACTGGGCCCCCAACAACTTGAGAAACAACAACAAATGAGAACAAAAGAGACGATTCGCTCATTACGTCTCAGCAGGACCCCGAGGCAAGCTAGTCAACCCTCCCCCCCAACCTCCACCTCCCCTCGCCCTCCGCCATGGACGCTTGATCAGCATGCCAGGCCTCCCCTCTTTCCCTTCCTCGCTCCTCCCCTCCTTCCCTTCTCCCTCCCCTCCACTCTTCTCTCCCTCCCTCCTCCCCTCTTCTCTCCCTCCCACCCTTCTCCCATCCCCTTTACCTTCCTTCCTCCCTTTCCCTCCCTCCCCTCCCCCTTCCCATTCCCCTTTATCTCTCTTGCTCCCTCCTACCCTCCCCCTTTCCCTCCCTCATTCCCTCTTCCCATCCTCCTTTACCTCCCCCTCCCCTCTCACCTTTCCCTCCTCTCCCTATTTTCCTCCTCCCCGTTTCTCCATGAACCCTTTCCGCTCCGTATTACCTTAGCATTTATTCTTAATGCCGCCAGACGATTTTATTCAGAGGAAACTTACCTCTCTTACGAGTCATTAGACTCGAAAGGTTATGGTGGTCGTTATATAAAGTTATGGTTATCGGCAGGTGATTTTATTAAGCTAACTGAACTTGCCCATAATATGGCCGCATTCGGCGCCGCCGCATAGTGTGACAACGGTATACAACGTCAATCTCTACTGAAACCGTGATGTCAGTTGCTCCTGAGGACAAACTCGTCTTCTGGAGGAGAGCCGATGCGTCTTGGGGTCTTCCGCGGTTCCTTCTTTGGCACAACAGCCCCCCACCCTCTTCCCGGCCGCCCCTCGCCCTCCTTCCTAAGCAAGTATAATTTATTTGTATACAAGGGTACCCTGCGCGAGGCGCTTTCCTCACTCCATTAGTCAGAGATGTGGTGACGAAGAAGGAGACGAACAAGAAGAGAAAGACTAAAAAGGAGATGAAGAAGACGAACGATGAAGAAGAGGAGAAAAGTAGACAGATAAGTGGCAGAAGGTAGAGAATAGGAAGCTGAAGAAAACGATGATGAAAAAAAAAAACGAAGCAGGAGAGAGAGGCAGGAAAAAGAAAGTAGAAGACGAAGAGGAGGAAAAAGGAGCCGCGCGCCCGCCCGTCGGTCCCATGTTCTCATTATAATACTCCCGCCACCGAAGAGACATTCTTATGCGCCCGGACTACAGTCACCTCGCACGCACGCCCGTAAACGCGCAAAACAAACAGCTTTGTAAGCAGCAAGTGCCCTAATGCTGTTTACACCTTTCTGTGCTCTACTGTCCTCCTACGTGCCGATAACTCACACCAATGAATAGCTCCGGTTCCTCCTACGATATCACTTTTCCTAAAAATACTTGGCATATATTTGTTCTATTTTCCTTTTTAAATAATAGTATCATTATTTCACTTTAGTCTGTTCTCTTACCTAACCTCTTCAGTGTTATCTCCAGCAGTGATCTCTCCACTGCTTTCTGTGCGCTCAGTTTGGTCACCATTGCCTTTGGCAGTTTCCAAGTTTAAAATCCGTAGATCATAGCTGGCACTATACACCGACTGTAAAATTTGAGTTTCAATAAAGAGATAAGAAGCACCCCCTATATATTTTTCTTTTTCCAATTCTTCGTGAGATAACACCTTGTACTTACCCAATATTGGTACAAGGGTCGAGTAGTTCAGTCCATTCCAACACATACCTGGGGAAAAAGAAAAACATTTTAACGGCGGCAATGCATGAACAATGACAATAAACTATAATGTCACAGCATGTCGACAGGACACTTCAGACCATAATGTGGCCAGATGCAGAAAAAAAAGGTAGGGAAGAGGAGAAGGAGGAGGCGAGGGTTAGGAAGAGGAGGATATGTTCAAGTCCCTCGCCCTGGCTCCGAGCGAAGCACTCCCTGTCCTATAGAGGGAAGGAGGACATACTGAGGTCCTCCTCACCCTGGCTGCAAGCGGTGGTACTCCCTGCCCTTCGGAGGGGGAGTAGAAGCATATATTAAGTCCTCCTCGCCCTGGCTCCGAGCGAAGGCACTCCCTGCCCTGTGCAGGGGGAGGAGAGGGGCAAATTGAGGTACTCATCGCCCAGGCTGCCCTACGGAGGGGGAGTAGAGGATATTGAAACCCTCCTCGCCCTGGCTCTGAGCGAAGGCACTCCCTGCCCTGTGGAGAAGGGGAGGGGAGGGATAAGGAGTCCTTCTCGCCCTGGATGCAAGCGGTGGCACTCCCTGCCCTGCAGAAGGGGAGTAGAGGGTTACATTGAAGTTCTCGCCCTGGCTTCGAGCGAGGGCACTCCCTGCCCTGTGGAGAAGGGGAGGGATAAAGTGCCCTCCTCCTCGTCCTTGATGCAAGCGAAGGCACTCCCCTGGAAACAGGTGGAGTTGTTAGGGGGAGGGAGACGGTTAGAAGCACCCCTTCCATCACCTTCTCCCCCTCCCACCCAAGCACGCCAGAGTAATTGCTTGCTCAATTACTTGAATAAAAAAAGACCAAAGGTCTGCTTGCCACTACCACCTCTGCCAAGTTTTAGCAGTGACGAGGCAAGGTTAGTGCAATTCCTGGCGACCTCCATCACTTTTGCACTGAACGGATAACACAGCAACTAGCAGCATGGGCGCCAGAAGCGAAAACGAGGTCTTTTTATGTCTATCTATTCAGATATATATATATATATATATATATATATATATATATATATATACATACATATATACACACATATAGCTACAACAAAAGCTACACATAAATACAACACATGAAACAAAATAAATTAAATTAAAATCGAACACATAAATACACGGTAGCAAGCCTATCCCATTCCATTGTTGTCACTTTTCCTTATATTCTGGCTGACCTCAGGATATTCAACCTCCGTGTAGCAACCCGTCGATGACGAAGAGTGATATCCTATCACAATTACCATATTGAAACCCATACTCTGCGTTTGGCCCCTCTCCTACAACACAATTACCATATTTGCCGGCGTATAAGCAGCGCTTTTTTATTTCTGAATGTATATAAAAAAATGCTCTGCGTCCGTCACAATATTGTATTTGATGCACATAATCATACATTTCAAAACCACTTTAGAATATCTTTCGATAAATGTATGAGGAAACATTCCTTTTTTTTTTTAAATATCCTTGTACAATAGAGGTGCGTCTAGTAACAAGCCAGCAAATACGGTAACCCCTTCCGTACCGGGTGGCACTTTCCCACATTCTGACTGGCGCCAGGCTATTTCATTCATCACTGGGGGTTAACACACACGCCCAATAATGACGAGATGCACTGACACTCCCGAAAGGACCACAAGATTCGGGCCAATATCTGCCACGTCACTCCTGCAAAGTTCTCTACATCCTCTCTTCACTTGTTTAGTCTTCTTCCACATTTACACTCTCTAGGCTTAACATATTAAGTTATTTCTTTGAGATATGCTTTCGATAACGCTTTTCTAACAAGATACCTTATCCTCCCACACCCACGAAGTGGTAAGTGAGAAACCTCTGGTAGGGCAAGCCCTGTCCGTTGCTGTAAGCCGCTGATTTCTTTAGGCCGATGTTTAGGTCGCCTCCCCAACTAGCCAGAGCTGTCACAAACCAACGCAAGAAGCGCGCAGTGGGCCCCCAGATTCGAACTCATGACCATCTGCTCATGAGTTCGACACAGTATCCACTGGGCTAGCGTGCGACCCTCCCAACTAAGAAACTACACTTAATCGCCTTCGTTCTGTCTAGCCCTTTTTGATTCTATTAAAATTGGGCCATCCTCCGGTATTTGCTTAAAACACACACACACACACACATATATATATATATATATATATATATATATATATATATATATATATATAATTTACACTGAATGGTTCCCAGTGATCAATTAATATCTTTTTTCAACCACAAATCACTTTTAATTCCATGCCATCGCAGTCGAGACTGAAGAATCGCTCGATGGAGGCATTCGTTGGAAATTGAAACGTGGACGAGCCGAGGATTCGAACCCAGCTAACCCGTAACAAAGTTACAGTGACTTAAACCAATGCGCATTGGTTTAAGTCACTGTAACTTTGTTACGGGTTAGCTGGGTTCGAATCCTCGGGTCGTCCACGTTTCAATTTCCAACGAATGCCTCCATCGAGCGATTCTTCAGTCTCAACTGCGATGGCATGGAATTAAAAGTGATTTGTGGATGAAATATATATATATATATATATATATATATATATATATATATGTGTGTGTGTGTGTGTGTGTGTAATTCACAGCGCAGCACAGTCATATTTTTTTATGTACCACTAGACGAATGTTAGTGCAGCTACCTTCGTTTCAAACCAGGAATTCCTGGTCCTCGATGAAGGCCACGTACCCATCTCGTCAGTCTATTACAAGCCCTGTCTACTTCGAACAGGACTGTAATGTCAACCCTAATCGGTAAAGGTCACATGTAGCTGAATTAAACAGCCTGGCGCTGGCCAGGGTAAAATTAATGGGTGCTAATCGACATACGCAGAGTGAAGACCATTATCGACCAACTCCTACCCCTTGGCGACACACAAATTTCATTCACTAGATAAATCTAATAATTTCCTCTTCAAGTCAATACGCCACTAAGTCAATTGTACGAGGACAAACAACGATCCTTGAGGTACTACACTTGTAACGATTAAAAAAAGATCCCTTCACTCACTAAATATATCTGATCATTTACTCTTCAAGCCAATACATCACAAAGTCTATTGTGTGTGGACAAACACTTGTAGCAATTAAAAGAAGAAATGCTACTAATTGCAATTCTGGTCTTCTCTCTCCTCCTCGAGGAGGGAGCGGCCTCTTTGGCAAGACCCCCCGCACTTCGGGGTGATCCTTATATGTCAAGACTTGATACTAGGAGCGACCTAAAGCCAAGGTTAATCATATGCAATAACTAACGACGTCTGGGAATATTTACATCCCAAAAGCGATCCAGCAAACAAACAAACAAGCAAGAGATAAAAAGAAAGAGAGAGCGAGAGAGAGAGAGAGAGAGAGAGAGAGAGAGAGAGAGAGAGAGAGAGAGAGAGAGAGAGAGAGAGAGAGAGAGAGAGAGAGAGAGAGAGAGAGAGAGAGAGAGAGAGAGAGAGGCGTTGCTCATTCATCTTGTCTACTCGTTTGAGCCCCCGCGACAACTATCTCTGTTCCCTTTGGGCCTAGATAAACCTAATCAGTGAGCCTCTGGTCTTATTTATCTACAGATGTCTTGAGATCAATGCAACATTTTATATTCTGCCAAATATCAAACTATTGATTACATAATCATTGCAGTCCAAAGAAGTCTCTCACGTCACTCCTACAAACTTCTCTATCTCGTCTCTCCACCTTATGCTTGGTCTCCCTCTTCCACGCTTACTATATCGCGGTGTCCATAAATTGCGAATTCTTACCGTACAAAATATTTTTTTCTTTATTTCCAACAGGTTCGTTCATTGTTCTTAACGAAATGACAATGGCGAACATCAGTGAAGGGAGGTTGTTTCAGCCGTTGGTCATATTCTCTTTCTGGCGAGAGATGGGATAGAGAACCTTGCAGGAATGACGTGGCATAGGTTGGCGCAGACGTGTGAGTTATGGTATGCTATGAAAGAGGCCTTTCTTCAGCAGTGGACTCGGAATGGGTGATTGACTGATATAATTCTTTAGCCTTCATTCTACACCTTTCTGTCAGTCTCACCCGGATTGGGGGCATGAAAGAGGAGAAGGAAGATGGATAAGGCGGACGAAATTAAAGAGACAAGAAGAGAGCGATAATCGTGGTCAATAATATGGAAAAGAGCAACGGGCAATGAAGAGAGGCATGTCTTGAGATATGGGGGGGGGGGGCGAGTGGGGCGGGGACGAGGTTGGGGTGTAGGGTGGGTTGGGTGGGGGGTTGTCCGGACGGCTCATCAGTGGGTCCTGCGTTTCGAAGTGCGTGCGAGCTGATCTTCGTCTCATTTTTCGCACAAGACCTGTTCGATATGGGTGTCCCTCGGGAGGTGCTCATCCCCTGTTAGACATGCTTCTTAAAGCCATTAAGATACTCGGGCCCACGTCAGTTCTCGGAGAGGTTGGCCCCTTGGGCATGACGTAATTCCCTGGGGCCACTTAGTGCAACGTCAGTATAATCAAGGTAATGATCTAGTGCAAAATAAAAATCTGGAAGGTTTCTGACCCGATACATGAGCCCAAAACCTACCAATGTTTCGTGGGGCAAACGTTTTGTTCTGGTTAACGGCAGGCCATCTTATTCAGCTGGGGGGGGGGATAATCCCTGCAGGTAGAACTGAAAGCTATCGCAATTATACTATCTATACGAACGCTTTTGTGAAAAACAAAAATAAAATATTTTGTTCTGATTAACGCAGGACGATTTCATTCAGCTCTGAGGAAGCCCATCCCTCTCTCTCTCTTTGTGTGTGGAGGGGACCTGTATCGTAGACTCCTTCGCAATTCTCTCAAGTCACCAATCATAACGATCTCCATCAGGAAGCCGCCTCAACCACCGCAGCTGGTTGGGCGGGTCCATCCATCTCCTGCCGGAATCCTTGCACCCCGTCTTTCCAGAGCACAGCTGGCCAACACAAACAAATGTGGCCATCTTGCTGCAGCTGGCCATCGAACTCGACTTGGCCACTGCTCTGTACCTAGCCGATATATCACACCATCTTTGCTAAAGTGGCATGAAAAAAGTTATCAGCAGTGGACTCAGAATGGCTGATGACTGTGACGACATGAGTTGAGCCGACGTGAATAGACCTGGCACCGCACCAAACCACCTGACGCCGGGTCTACACCGATCCAGCTGCCCCGCTAATGTTCAAATTTACAATCCACTGCAACTCTGGAGGACCTGGTGAGGGGAGCGAAGCCTGGGTCGACCGACCAGACTTGGAGATTCATTCTGTCTCAGCACCGTGACTCGAAGCGGCCTGACTGGCAACTTGCGCGCCTCCTGGTGGCTTCACATCGTTAGTGTTCTTCCTGAAGTGACTTGTTCTTGTTTAGAACTCGGACAGAATAAAAGAAGGGAAGAAATATGAATCGTAAGTCTCTATATAAACGAAGATGATTAGTTGATTACTAAAGATAAAGAGCCGCCTTCTGTCTGGCCTCCCTCTTCCAGACTTCACCTATCTCGGCGTCCAGTTATAAAGACACTCACCATCCTCATGTCCCGCCCATTTGCACACCTCCTTCATCACCTCAACGGCATATTTCACTCCAGTCTCCCATTTGACAAAGATTAATCTCGCCCTGTCTCTCACTGTTATTCAAAGCATCTGCTCTTCACTCCTCTCTGAGCACTTCTCATCTTCGCCTCAATCGCGATGGCGAATCTTAAAAAGTATAAATCAAAGTCCATCTTCACACCTACGAACAAGTTCAGGCAATTCGTACCTGTTCAGAAGGGGTAAACGAACTCTTCTGGTGTTCGAGTTCTTCCCCAAGGCTTAACACCACAGCTGTGCAGCTACAATTCTCCAGCAAGTGTACATTAGGTCCGTATCCTCCGGTCTCCTTCCAGCTGCACACGCCAGGGCTTCTACATACCTTCATGTTACCCTGACAGCCGCAAACATCGTTTGTTCCTCACAGCTGTAGACCATACATCCATCTCAGCGTACCCTCAGAGCTGCAGGCTCAGCTGCTGGGATAGGGCGGAGCAGGCGTATGCCACCCTTAGGCAGCCACACAATGCTCGACAAAAAGCCAAGCTGCCCAACATGGTACTTCCTCAATTTATCTCTACCAACCACTCCTACAGACACAGGGTTTTAATTATTCCATCCTTGAACCTGGAAGCCGTGGAACAGGGGCATGGAGAATTTTGCAGGAAAGAATGGCAGAGGTTGGCAAAGTCACATTATGGGTTTCTGTGTAAATTCGATTATTTACAACCAAGACCTGCACTCTTCTTCCCACATGTCACCAGTTACGTACTAGAAATCCACTGCTAAACAAAGGCCTCTCCCAACATCTCCCATTTCTCGCACGTCTGTGCCAAACCCTATCGTGTCACTCATGCAAATTTCTCCGTTTTTTCTTTTCACCTTATATCTGGTTTCCCTCTCCCATTTTTCAAACCCATTTACATCTCTCGCCAGCTTCATATCCTCCTAACTCTACACACCCACCCTCTCTCTCTCTCTCTCTCTCTCTTCATAGCCAGTCACTCCTCGTGCCTCTTACAGGTCCTCTCGTCTTACGGCGTACTGAAGCATCACTTCCTCTGTTCTACGTCGTGCGCGTGTTACTGACGTCATGCGTGAGCGTCTCGCCACCTGAAGCACAAACGACGGGGGTGACACGACGATGAATGAAATATTCTGGCGCCGAACATAATGAAAGCCACAGTACCACCGGTACGGAAAGAAAGACTCGAGATGCCAGAGACTGAACTGCCCGCAAGGATAGAAGCGCCGGTAAGCCATGACGACACGGCAGAAGCGACATGACACGTGTCCACCACCATAACATGACACAACGTCACCCTCACGATTGAATTGGCTTACACACAAGAACATAATGAAGGAGATTGGAGGAGACCATAGTGCCTACACTAAGCAGTTTCATGCCCATTATCACCACACACACACACAAACATAAGACTGAAGGAGACTCCAAGAAACCATAAGCCCTATACTAAGCAGTTCCTTGTCCATTACCACCTATCACCTCACACATACACGTTTCTTTATGCGCGAGGCAGAACCTTCACTAAGGAATTGAACCTTTGAACGGTGAGAGTGGGTTCCCTCAGATGAATGAAATCCCCTGGCTGGCGGCAGCCATGACGACATCTGCACACAACTCGGCCACCCCTCCCAACTTTTATACCTTCGGAGATTTCGTTCTGGCTAACGTTGACAGGTTTTCATTCACTCTAACGGGCAAAAGAGTGACCAGGTAGGTGGATAGACGAAATAGAGAACTCTGCAGGAGTGACGTGGCAGAGGTTGGCACAGTCGTGCGAGTCATGGTATGGCACGAAAGAGGCCTTTGTTCAGCGGTGGAGTCAAAATGGATCATGGATTGAACGGACGAAAAAAAATCGTTTAACCCAACGCCCTCTTTTGACATTTTGTTCTGGTTGACGCCAAGCGATCTCATTTATACCCCCTTAGAAAAACACTTCTGGGTGCTTGAGGGTTAAGGAATAATCGAGATAAAGCCTATTTGACACGGGGCTAGTTTTAGTAGCCGCTAGTGCTAGCGACTTGTAAACTACCCATCTACTCGTACTTGCCCAATGTCAACGGAAAGTTAGTCAACTTGCCTCCAAATCATCCTAGTGTCACCACTTACTTGCCGGGTAAGTAAACTTGCACTGGCGGCTACTAAACTAGCCACGTTTTAAAGAGGGTTAAAGCTTAAACTAACAGCATGATCCAGTATCACTTAACCCCCTCTGTACTGGGTGGAGCTTTGCCTGTTCTCGTTGTAGTCACCAGGCTATCATCCCCATTCCCCTGTTCTGGCAAATGCCAGGTGATTTTTATTCAGTACAAGAGGGACCTATGGTCTCCACAGGTGGTGGTGAGGAGCCTACGCCAGAAGGCGCTGAACAGCTGCTGCCAAAGCCGTCATCTTTGCCCTATTCTGCGCTTTAGGAACTGTTGGGCCAGGTGATATACAATTACGGCTGGGAATCGGAGTGGAGTGCGGGATTCAAACCCACAAATAAGCAAAAGCGAAATCAGCACACTTCCGATACCGCCACCAGAATTGGTTTCATTTAATTTGGCGGACAGTAGCCGCCATCCTTCCGACAGACCCATTTGCCCTCGGCCCACATCAAGCCACACCCTCCCTCCTTCCCACTTCCTCCCCCCATCCCCTACCTTGGCACAAAAAGTGATCTCGATCAACGAAGAATAAGAAGAAAAGAAGAAAAATAAGAATTAGAAAAAAATGAGATGAAGAAGAAGAGAAAGATGAGAAGAAAAGAAGAGAAAGAAGTAGCAGATGAAAGAGTAAAGAAAAGAAGAATGAAAAAGAAAAATGAACAAAATTGCTGGACGGTGTCTACATTACATATCTTTCCAACTGCCGCCATGCGATTTTATTCAACAGACGGAGACCCTCACCCCAATTAATCCTTTGGTGTTCATATTTGATTCCATATTTACTCAGGCTGCCATCAAACGATTTTATTCAGCTAAGAAGACCCCACCCTGCAGAGTCAAATGGTAAACTCCAAACCCTCCCAAACGTCAACTTGATCCACTGTTGCACAAATGCATCTACTAGTATGTTCCAAGAGTCCCACGGCTGAGCCACGCCACTCCTACAAAACATCCCAATCCACCCCCACCCGTCCCCCGCCACTTCTCTCCAACACCTCTCCGTCTTCACATAAAAATACCGAAACCGATTATCTTCCAAGGTGCCTCTGACGGAGTAGCTGAGGGGCTCCCTTCTTGCTGGTTTCCATCGGATTGCTGATTTTGATTACCGGGACCGATTGTCGCGGAACTAATGTGGTAATGATTCATTCCTCCTCTGCTTGCTAACCCACCTCCCCCCCACGCCACATTCTAAGCTCGCCCGCCCGCCCAGTGCACACACCCACCCACCCACCCGGCCCCGCCTCGGGGGAGGACCTGACCTGGAACCCCCTGCAGCCTTAAAAAAGTGCATCGCATGAACACACAAGCGCAATATCTTGTTTACAAAGAACCGGCCCTCAATTACACACACACACACACACACACACACACATATATATATTTATATATGTATATATGTATATATATATATATGTATGTATAAACTTTCCCACGCGCACATACTAACTAAATGCACTATTATAGCGGAGGTGGGTTGAACGCGATATTTCGTGTAGGTGTATGTAATTCGAGCATACAAATATAAGAAAGTCGTACTCAACTTATATCTCTCTTGATAGCGTATTGGTTTAAGTCACTGTAACTTTGTTACGGGTTAGCTGGGTTCGAATCCCCGGCTCGTCCACGTTTCAATTTCCAACGGATGCCTCCATCGAGCGATTCTTCAGTCTCGACTGCGATGGCATGGAATTAAAAGTGATTTGTGGTTGAAAGAATATATTAATTATCACTGGGAACAATTCAGTGTATATGTATGTATATATATATATATATATATATATATATATATAGTCAGTCTCCGCATGTGCATATATCAACTCCTTATCGGAGAGAAAAAAATAGTAAGCCGCATTCTGCTTTGACATCGAGTACAATTGGTCTGATCTATAATGAACGAGTTTCTACTGCCTTCAAAATGCCCCCCTTCCCCTAATGGCAAATAATTTCAATTAATCAACCTATCAATTGCTTATTCGAAGTCCACATTTTAACAAAAACCTTTCCCAACGTCCTCCACGCTGGCACCAACCTCTGCCATGTCACTCCAGCAAACTTTTCTGTATTTTGCCTCACCACCTTTTGTCTGGTCTCCCAAGCAATTTAACTAGACAACATGTACCGGAACTGACAACACCAACCAGCCATTTGACCTCGATTGACCTGACCTTGTCAACTTCCCTCCACACCTCCCCTCACTCACCCTCAACCTCCTCGTTGTCAATTCCCTCGGACAAGTCCCTGACACAATCTGCAAATTAAATCTCGCTTCATCTTTCCGCGCCCTGGTTCGTCGGCAATGACAGTCCCGAGTCGCCCATCCTGCCCTTACCCCCTCAACCAGCTTCCCACCACGTTCTACTGCCCATATTCTGCCGTCACTACCCAAATCTACCCAACTTTTCCTAACCCCCTTACACATTCTCACAGCAGCGTGGTGCCCTCCCTACCCGGAGACAAGATGGCGTGGGTTTTTGTTTTTCTGCGGTTCGAGGAGACTGAGTTAGGTCTACCTTTAATCTAAGACGCGAGTCAAAAATATCATACGAGGTGATGAAGGATCTTCCCCATCGCCCTCCTCCCACTCTCCTTCAATACTCCCATCACCTTGGCCCATTCCCCCGTCTCCACCCAACTCGTCCCCGCCCGTACTATTACCTGTCCCCTAATGACGGTCATTGAGGAGGATCCTTGCCTTAACCCTACACGCCAGAGCGAACTCTATCATGACATGTCATGCTACGAGGGTCTTCGTGTCTGATGCTGCGTGTGTCGTCTAACTTGTGCTGATGTCCCGGTAGCCGGCAGGCCGGAAGGCAGGGGCAATGACAAACACAAGCGGCCTGCCCCCCCCCTCTCTTAGTGTGTGTGTGTGTGTGTGTGTGTGTGTGTGTGTGTGTGTGTGTGTGTGTGTGTGTGTGTGTGTGTGTGTGTGTTCTTGTACTCTAAGCATATATTACAGATAAAATTCTTGAGTACCGCGCATATCGGCAACATAATTCTAATCTTGACTTCGGATAGGTGTGCTCCTTGTTATTTCTTTCCGGAGCATTTTTTTTTTTTTTTTTGCTGAGTTTTTATATCTATGGATAAGAACTCTTCTCCAAGGAACACCTTAACGCTGGCTTGAGTATCTTAACGACTAACAGCTCTCAACCTATGGTAAGCTTCTTCCCCAAACAGGTCTTGTACGAAACGTGAGCCAAAGTTCATCTCGCACGGTTGCAGGAGCCTCCTGCTCAGTGGCACGTCCCTCTGGTGGTGGAAATGAAAACTCCTCATGTAAGACGTACCGTTATCACGAAGTCGTGGACCACTAGGTACCTTCCAGATACACTGCCCCCCCCCCCACGAGTACAACAAGAGCATGTGCTTAACCAGAAACTGAAAAAAATAACTTATACTCGTCTTTCAGAAGAAGAAGAAAATGAAGGAATCGTTCTGTCTACACTTGACGAACTACGACAGTTTACATCTCTGTTAGGAGACACGAGAGGCTGTACGCCCGGCAGGGTCGAGGAACTTTTTTCGTTAACTGTCCGCCGATAGACATCATGTGATCTCATCCCTCCCTTCGCCACGCCCTCTGAGCACCTCAACGACGTCGCTACCTTGGACGGGGCCCATGGCGCTTGCACGCGATCGGAGCGTCAAGTGTCCGCCCTCCTCCCCCGTCTCCCGGCCGCCGCCCCCCGGCTTACGTCCCCTCGCCGGGCGGACGGGAGCGGCCCCCGGAACACAGCCATTAGCAAAGCGAAAAACCCAACCCAATCTCCTCGAGCCGCAGAAAAACAAATGCAAGAACCCGCGCCATCTTCTCTCCGGGTGGGGAGGGCACTGCGCTGCTTTGAGTGTGTGTGTGTGTGTGTGTGTGTGTGTGTGTGTGTGTGTGTGTGTGTGTGTGTGTGTGTGTGTGTGTGTGTGTGTGTGTGTGTGTGTGTGTGTGTGTGTGTTAGAGAGAGAGAGAGAGAGAGAGAGAGAGAGATAGAGAGAGAGAGGAGATAAGACTCAGGTAGATGTGAATGATGATGACAACAAAATATGGATAAAGAAAGGAACTGAAATAACGGCAAAATCAGGAGGAAAAGGAAGACGACAGAAGAAAGAGGATAGGAGTGGGATGAGGAAGACAAACGAGGAGGCGGAGGAAAAGGGATGAAGCAGGACAGAGCATGACGGGGAAGGGGAAAGGGGGGAAGGGGGGTGGGGAGTGCGAAAGTTGGGGAAAAACTTGCGCAGGAGCGTTTAGGGCAGCAAAGTAAGATGCGAAACTAATTTGTTAAGTCACTGGCGATGGTGGTGGACGGGAAGGGGGAGGGGAAGGGGAAGGAGGGAAGAGGTGGAGGGGAAGGTGGACGGAAGCGGAAAAGAAGTATGCATGACGATAACCGGGACAAAGAAGAGCAAATGCCACGACTCGATGCCAAGGAGGAAGAGAAGGAGGAGGAGGAGGAAAAGCAGGAAGAGGAGAAAAAGTGTGAGGAGGAGAGGGAAATGGAGAAAATGAGGATGAGATTGTGGATGAAGAGAAAAAGGAGGAAGAGAAGAAACAAACGGCAAAGAAGAAAAAAAGAGGAGGAGGAGAAGGGATGGAAGAAGAGCAACAGGATGGGGGTGATGATGATTATAAGGAAGAAAAAGAGGAAAAGGAGGAGGAGGAGGAAAAAGAGGAAGCGGAGGAAAAGGGGGAAGAGGAGGAAAAGGAGGAAGAAGATGAAGATGGAGAAAGATGAGGGAGGAGGGGAAAAGAGGAGGAGGAAGAGAAGGACGAGTAGAGAGAAAGAGGTGTAAAGAGGAGTCAGGTGAGGAGAGGTGAGGGAGGATCGTGGGTAAAGTAGGAAATGGAGGAGAAAACAAATCTTAACAGGATGATTTGTTGACATTTCGGTCCCCGAGCCTCTCTCCCGTTACCACTACGTCCTCAAGGACCACTTCAGAGGGAGACAAGTCGTGAGGAAGGCGTGAGATCGGCAGGAGGTGCGAGATTGAGAGGAAAAAAATATCTTCAAACAGTACAAGAAAACATCTTGTACAGCTGCCGGCACTTATAACTTGTACACCACTAGCGTAATAACGGCACAAAAGGCTGGTGTGTGTGTGTGTGTGTGTGTGTGTGTGTGTGTGTGTGTGTGTGTGTGTGTGTGTGTGCGCGCGCGCGCGCGTGTCCAGTAGTATCGTGGATGAACAGGCTGTTACCCTATGGTTACTTAATGTCTTTCATTATGCGATAACCAATAATGTAAAACAAACACAGGTAAGGCAATATTGTCTCACATAACGTTCCAGCCGTTGCATCAAGTGCCGGCAACTACACTAACAACTCTTGTGCCTCAGACTATCGTGCCACGCAAATCTACCAAGAAGCATGCAATTATACCGATCTGATGAGAGCAATTTTAGCATCTTTAACATCAGGTATTTTTTTAACAACTTCGGCTAAACTATATGGCTTCATTCCACTGAAGATGATCACAGGGCTCCACGGTGTATGAACAGTACATATCAATCAGTCAGTCAGCCATTCGAAGTCCACTGCTGAACCAAGGCCTCTCCCAACCACCGCGAGACCTAAGACTGCGCCAACGCCTGCCATGCCATTCCTGCAAATTTTACCATCTCGACTCCCCACCTTCTGCCCAGCCTCCCTCTCCTACGCTTCCCATCTCGCGACGTCCAGTCAGTAACGCATTTGTTCCATACCTAATATATTATATCAATTAATTCCAAATTATTGAAACTTCACCTCATCACTCCTGTACGCCCGAACTACAATAACTAAGCTTAATAATTCTACGGAAGCAGGCTATCAAAAAGGTGAAGAACGTACCCCAGGAGGCGCTGAGTAGCTGCGGCAGAATCCGTCACCTTTACCCATTATCCGCTTGGACTGTTAGGGCAGCTAATAAAGTCACTGCTGGTAATCGTAAAGGAGTGCGGGATTCGAAACCACATCTAAGCGAATGTGAGATAAGCTCACTTCCGACTGCGTAACCAGACACCTGACCCTCAAAACCATCCTTGCGACTCTCACTGGAGTCGCGACCACGGATACGGGGACCATTGTTGGTGTTGTTATGGACTGTCGTTTACCAGCGCTTCTCTCCTTATGGGCAATCCTTCGTCATCTGGGTAACATTAGGTTACACACGTTTCAACTTTTCGCCGTGCGCCGTCCACGACACGACGTCGTGCTCTCAACTAACCATGGGCGTCTATGGACACTTTCACACGTCACGACCACGTGTAACAGCGTCCATAGACATCCATGATTATTTGAGAGCACGGCGAAAAGTCGTTACGTGTGAAACGAGCCTTAGTTTTTCCACCATTTCTTTATTTCTCCTATGAGTTAACATAAGCATTTCGGCATTTCTTTTTTATTCTAAGGGCTGAAGGATATATATATATATATATATATATATATATATATATATATATATATATATATATAATTTTTTTTTTTTTTTTTTTTTTTTAAAATAAGAATCATACGCCCTCCCCAGCCATTAGGGATCCTTTACGCATCCACCTGTTACGTATAGGGTGGAACTTCTCGGTCTTCTGCGGTTGTTTATAACCTTTACTGAATTATTTGAAGTATGAAGGATGGTCCTTACATCTTAACCTAACAAGTCTCATCACATGCTAATGCAAGTGCCGGGAGGGGGGGGGGGTTTGACTGTGTGGGAGGCACTCGAAGGAGTGACTCAGCAGGAGTGCCTGTCTGGGTCATTGACTCAGGAGAGGTACTTGTGACGCTGAATCAGCTCCAGCGTCTGCCTCCGTGGTCCTGCATCCCAAGAAAGGTAATCCTCGAGTGGGGCTCCAACCGCAACCCCCTCCACTTCAACCTTTATATGGTCATATTTCGCAGGAACGACACAGAAGACAAATCCGAAGTATGCGGGTGTGTGCAATATGAATGCATGATGCTTAAGTGTGATCCATTGTGGTGGCCCACTGTGTTGAACGGCCGCCATGCTCTTCCCGTACCGGGTGGTACTTTTCCAAAGAAGGGAGGAGACTGCATGGGACCATAAGGCCTACATTAGGCAGTTCCATGTCGAATCAACTTTCACTCCTACCCATAAAATTATCTAATCTTCTCTCAAGACAACAAATTTTTTCAACGCTCACTATTTTGTTATCAAGTCTATTCCATTAGTTATCCACTGTGTGTGTGTGTGTGTGTGTGAGAGAGAGAGAGAGAGAGAGAGAGAGAGAGAGAGAGAGAGAGAGAGAGAGAGAGAGAGAGAGGAGGGAAAGAGATGAGGGAAAGAGAGAGAAGAGGGACAGAGAGAAGAGAGACAGGGACAGAGAGAGAGGGGACAGAGGGAGAAGGGACAGAGAGAGAAGGGACAGAGAGAGAAGGGACAGAGGGAAAATGGAGATACAGAGGGAGAAGGGAGAGACAGAGAGAAGGGAGAGACAGAGGGACAAAGAAAAGAGAAAGATAGAGAGGGAAATAAGAGTCCATTTATCTTTGTTAAAAAATCAGCCATTGGGGTACAAGTTTAAAATACTTGTGAAATGAACACACATCAACCTAAAGATGATGACGACACGATTTCGAAATAGCGTGATTCAGTGAAACCTGAGAAATTCGAGACTTTTGGCACCACGGTGTGGCAATTCTTCCCTACGGATACGGCTGCTCAGCGCTGAAGGTCTTTTTCGTGTCACAGCATCTCTGGCCGAGTAGCGGATCGGTTTCGATTGTGCTTCGCGTGACACGAATCCTCGTTCGACTACCACGGCTACCAGCGGGTCTGGAAGAGCGAGTTCATAGGGCAAAGGTGCCTTCAGTCGCAGCAGCTATGCGCCTCATTTATGACCATTATATTTATTACCATTACCTTTATTATTATTATTATTATAATCACTATTATTTGACGATTTAAACGAGCTAAAAACACAACATAAGTGTAATCCCGAAGACTTTTACACAGCGGAAGACTACCCATCGTTCTTCCTTAACAAGAAGGTGAAGTCCAAAAAGCTTGCATAAGTGACGTGGCACTGTCGGTGCGACTGGTGAAAAGAAAGAGCAGGGGTGGGAGGAGGCTTGGATTCCGAATGTCTGATGACTTGACTTGCACGTCAATACCGAATTTGGAATTATGATGAGCGGATTTCACACTCTCGCATACATTACACACGCCCAGTATTTTCTTCTCTTTCTTTTTTTCTTCTGCCTCCTCCTCTTCTTCCTCTTCTCCCCTCCTCTTCTTCTTCCTCTCCTCCTTTTCTTCTCCCTCTTCCTCCTCTCCTCCTCCTCTTCTCCCTCTTCTCCTCCTCTTTTTCTTCCCCAATCTCTTTCCTCTCCTTTTCTTCTCTCTTCTCCTTCCCCTCCTTTTTTTACTTCTTCTTCTTCTCTTCTTCCTCTACTTCTTTCCAACCTCTTCGCCAGTGAGTGGGTGCCACGAAGATGAATCCCCTACCGACAGTCAGAATAAAAAGTAAAGTGTCACCCAGTACGGAAGGGAGCTCCTTAAGTTTTGTACAAGTCACTACGTTAAGGTGATTTTGTGACACATTTACGGATGCGAGGCACGCAGCATTCTTCTAGAGACTCATCTCCGCTCACAGAAGAATAGTTATCACTTTTAAACTTCGCTATCTTTCCGTCCTGCTATTCTCCATAGACTTTCACGTCTCGACAACGACCACGTGTGAAAGCGTCCACAGACATGCATGGTTATTAGAAAGCACGACGTCGTGTCGTGGACGACGCACGGTGAAAAGTCGATACGTGTGCAACGAGTCTTGTATCTCTCCTTGACCACGTCTATGAATCCACCTCTTCGGCGCGATATGGTCTCCAAGGACAGAAGCTCTGAATACCGAGATGCGAACACTGGGCATAAAACATCAGGACTCAAACTTTTTCCTCGAGAGAGGACGGGACAAAACCGTACACTATAATTAGGCCAAACAGTCATAAATCAGTTTTGCTGCAACTCCGCAGATGCAACTAAACTGGTTCACTCGCCACAAGAGAAACATAACCAATAATTTTAAGCAACAAACTGGTTTCCATTCATCTTAAAAAAACCTTCTGCGCCGGGTGGCACTTTACTTGGCTGCCACCAGGTGATTTCATTCAATTTTGTGGAATCTCCTTTGAGGTGATTACGGCTCGTTTCACAGTATCGACTTTTCGCCGTGCGCCGTCCACGACACGACGTCGTGGTCTCAAATAACCATGGGTGTCTATGGAGGCTTTCACGTGTCACGAAGTGTGAAAGCGTCCATAGACACTCACGGTCATTTGAGAGCACTGGGCTGGGCGCGGACACAAACTCCGTGGAGCACAAAAGCCGCCCCAGCTACCACCGGGAAACCCCATTCGTGGAGGACATAAAACCACCTCAAGCTTATTTCGATTAAACAGTTCGCTGATTTTATGGCTTCAGTATAATCTAGTCGGCGCCAGGTGACTTCATGATGCCGAGAGAACACTCTCCCTTGCAGGGTGATGCAGGCAAGGTCATCATATCAAGACAACAGGACAGGACTCGTAGTAATGGGTTTAAATCGGACAAATTTAGGTTTAAGAAGGAAAGAGGTAAGAACTGGTTTACCAAGAGCGTGGTTAACGAATAGAATAAATTTTGTAACCACGATATAGTGAGCGCTGAAACAATGTTTTTTTTTCTTAAATATTAGATAACTTTATGGATAGGGATGGCAGGTGGTAATGGACGTGGAACTGTCTAGTGTGGTTCTTATGGCCTCTTGCAGTCTCTCATTCTCATAATAAGTGAAAAGACTAAAATAATTTCCACCTAAATCGTGGCCTTCTTTTCCCGTTTCAGGCACCAGCGGTCACGAGAATGATAACACTTATTTTTCATTAAATTTTCTTCTGCATAAACCCAAGGCCCTCCATTGTTGTCCTTTGTGTTCCTTTGTGAGAAAACGCAGCGTCACCACTACCAAGGTGGCAGAATGCCAGGCAGGCAATACAGCACACGCACGCACTGACACCACACAGGTAGTGGTGGTGGGGGAGGTGAAGGGGGGCGGGAGGTTGGGTAAGCAAAACAGAACATTCTCTGTTCCGTAATACACGACTTAACCCCTTTCACTACTGAGTGGGATGGCGGGGGTGGGTTACCATGGAAGTGATTACATTCAAAAGTGCCACCCGGCACTGATGGGGTTAACTGAGATAGGATTCAGCGCACAAGCATCAAACTCACACATGCACGCACACGCACAAGCAAACGCATATAACCATAAGCCGATAAATGTGAATACCTTGCTGACAGTGCTACTGAAACACGAACCACTATCATGTAAACAATCATGCACACAAACGCTGTTACATGCATCACTATTCTCGACAAGAGCAGCAGTCTGAACCACCTGACGCCATGTCACTCTCCCTCACTGGGTGGCACTTCCCTTCTGTTGTCTGGCGCCAGGTGATTTTATTCACCTCCAAGGCACCCAAGGGGTCCAGGGTGACCAGATTTACCTTAATTATGCTAAATTTAATATATTTCACCTCAGTATAAGACTATATTAATAATAAAAAAATATTCAGAAGAACAAAAGGTTTAGCATCATGTCTGTCAATCTAGTATAATTTTAGCTGCTGTCGTGTATTCCCGCTGAGACATCTGGTCACCCAAAGGATCACTGCCTGCCTAGCTAGACCCCTTCATTGCCGGGTGGCATTTTCTTTGGTCTGTTTCATTCACCTTCGTGGCACCCCTCCGTAGTGGAAAGGTGGATTGATGTCCCATGTTCTTGAAGACAGAGAGCCACTAGGTGACATGGCGAGACCAAAAATCAACGAAACCAATTAAATATAATAAACGAGTAACCACTAACATCTAAATAAAAATTAACTAAAATATATAAAGAAGTAAAGAAACAAAAAAGGGAGACAACAACCACTCGAAGGAGAAAGAGCCGCACGAAGGCAGTGGTGATGAACTGACCTAATTAAAACTAAACGCGGAACAGAGCAAAAAGCGAGCGCATTAAGGTCATTAAGGCGGCACGCAATCCCGCCAGCACACCAAGATCATCTCGTTAGCCCCTTCCGTCCCCTGTGGCACTTTTTATTCTCATTCCCTTTTGTATCACCTTGTATGGGGTACAGAATGAACACGTCTTATGCAGTCAATTTCTTAGGGACTTCAGTGAAACCCCCTACTGACCAGAGCCACACAGCATTCTTTCATGACTGGAAACTAATCTTAAAATGTGACAGTGCCCCCTGAATAGAGAAGCGCTGGTTTTTGCCGGGGATATAGGAGCCCCCATCCCGATCCTCATTTATATTATGTGTGGCGCCAGGCTATTCTATTCATTTAAGAGGGACCACCCCCGACTCCCCCAGCTGTGAGAGCCCTAACACTTGATGGGAGGGTCCAAAGCGGGAGTCTGTTACCATTGGATCCCCATACAACGGGACTTGGACTGTACTACAGACACCCAAACACTCGCCCACCCACTCCCTCCCTCCCACTTCCCCAGTCCCTACTTCCTCCCGACTCTTTTTTTCCTCATGCACTCCTTCCTCCTTTCTCCTTCGTTCTCCATCTTCCCTAACACCTCCTCCTCCTACAATTCCTCTTCCCACTACCCCATACTCCCTCCATTTCTTCTAATTACCCTCCATCTCTTCTAATTACCCACCGTATCTTCTGATTACCTCCCATATCTTCTAATTACTCTCCCTTAACACCCATTACCAACTCTATTTATTCTCATTGCCCCTTCTCTTCCTCTTCCACTTGTTCATTGAACACCCGTATGGGTTCAGTCGATATTTAAGGGACTATAGTGAAACCCCTAAGGACCAGAGTCACTCAGTATTCTCTTATGAATGGAAAGTAATCTCCAGTCAAAAAAGAATGATTATCCGTTTTAACTTCTACTCCTGCTCTACTCCATGCCTGAAATCTCCCACCATCTCTATGACCCCACCTTTTCGATGCGATACTACTCCCAAGGATAAAAGAGCTGGTTATTGCTCTCTCCCTCTCTCTCTCTCACACACACACACACAGACAAATAATAAAATAAACCAAAACTTGATAGAAATTCTCCTCCCTCCCGCTTTCCTTTCCTCTCCCCATTACCCCCTTTCTCCACTTCCATCTACAGCAGGATGACGCCCTTCACCCACAGGCCCCGTCCATCCGTCCACCCCTTGACACAGAGAGAAGAAGAGGGGGAGAAAAGATCCTCCCCTGGGGCTCGTCCGTGCCCCAGACGGGCTTTCCCGTCCCGCGGCGGAGGGGAGCCACCGATTCACGGGGTCAAGACCGTTAAGCAGGTGTAATTATTTTTGAGGCCTCAGGAGTTCGGGGCAACGGGGCGGGGCCTGGGCGTGTTGGGAGAGGAAAGGAGAGGGCGGGGAGAGGATGGGACTAAAAAGTAGGAGGTGAAGGGCGGTCAGGCAGCTGAGAAGGGATAGTGATGGGGATAGTGAAGAGGATAGAAGAAGAGGAGGGAGGAGGGGGAGGGAAAAGAGGATGGGGAGGAGAGACGAGAAAGAGAGAGGGTGGGTGGGAGAAAGCCGCATTCTCAAACAACTCGAGACTGCAACAGGTATAACGAGTGCATCCTTCTCACGAAAAATTCCACCCCCTGGCGTTCGAACATCAAATGAAAAAACTTCGAGGGAGAAGGAGGAAAGAACACAGAGAGAGAACAGTGGGCAAGAAAAGATGGGAAAGGAGAAGGGAACGGAGGGAAGGAAAGGGAATGGGAGGGAAGAAAGGATAGCAGGTGAAGAGGAGGAGGAGGAGGAGGAGAAAGAAGAAAAAGAGGAAAGATGGTGACAAGGGAGAAAAAGAAAAAGGCCAGAAAAATTATGAAAGGGAAGAAAAGTGGAGAAAAACATGGGAAAGTAGGAGCGGGAAAGAAGGTATGACCGTGCAGTGGTGGTGGGTGGGGGTGTTGCATCCCGGTCGCCTGGAATAATTGACGATAATTCGAGTTTTATCCTAGGACTGAAACCCGAACGTTTGATATCTTCTTGACCTCTATTGACCACATTTCAGAACCGCGTCTCCGCATGACGTGGGCCGCAAGGGAGGTCCACCGCCGGGGCAAATGCGTACGCGCGGCCGGGCACGTACATCCAGGCCGCGCATGGCATGCAAGACAAGGAGCCGCGGCCCGCGGGAAAGAGCGCCGTGCGGCAGCACGACACAAGCCGCCCTAGGAGACACGGCGAATAGCTGGAAATCCCCTCCTCCCCATGCTGGCCCTGATGTGGGTAGATGACTATGTAATATACGCACTCGCGCACGCACACACACACACACACATACACACTCGGTGGCGCAGTTGGTAGAACGATGAACTACTAGCATGGTGGTGCGCGTAGTGCTTGGTTCGAATCCTGCCCAGGGCCGAAATTAATTTCGGTACAGCTGCGCTTCGGGTCGTTACTCTGACTCTCGTGGGCGGGGAGTTGGGTGTGTGTGTGTGTGAAAGGTCATAGCATTACCCATAGATCGGACCTACGAGCTCTGAGCTCTCTTCCAGGAGGGAAAATAGCTGTCGATCACGAGTCGAACACGTGATCCAAAAAGACCAAGTGAATACACACACACACACACACACAGAGAGAGAGAGAGAGAGAGAGCGAAGATAAAGTAAAGAAAGAAGAGCTACATTGTTCTTCAACGTTTTTCAACAAAATCAATATGTACGGTGCAGATTTTCAAGGCATAATTGTTACCTACATTTCCTATGAATTCATATATTGGCAGTAAATTTTCCTGTATATATGCCTTCTTAAAGACTAGTTTCAACCTTCTTAGTCATTTTCTCCATTCGTCATACGGGCTTGTTTATATACAAGGGGTAGATTAAACACAAACCTACCGAGATTCATGGCATACTGTTGAAGTATGGAAGAAAAATGAGTGGAAGGGTGGTGAGTTAAACACAGAGAACAGTTGGATTTTTATTCACTGACGTTTCGTCAAAGTACAAATATACTTTGAGAATGGCCTTGTAAGGACGAGACGTCAGTGAATAAAACTACAACTGTTCTCTGTGTTTAGCTCACCACCCTTTCACTCATACACAAGGAGGGAATTGGGCACTACATGAAACCTTTGGTATCAAGATTTTAGTATTTATTGTCATGATTTTATTCGTTTCAAGGAAAGCTTAAGTGTCCCAACCTGATTCACGCCCTCTGTCTGCAACCTCCATCCACCCACCCTCCCCTCACGCCCACACGCTGCTGTCCACTCGTTGCTCCTCCATTCCGCCATCAGGAGACACTCGCATCATTACCGCCTCTTCGGTTTGGTGGCAGACCTGCGACAGGAGGAAATTAACCACGAGGGTGAAGGGATTAGATCCGAGCGGAGGAGGAGGAATGAGGGAGGGGAGGGCTGGGGAAGGAGGGGAGGAAAAGGAGGAGAGGAGGGAAGGGGAGGGAGGAGGAATGAGGGAAGAGAGACGAGAGAGGGAAGGTTGGGGAAAGAGGAAGAGAGGGTATGAGAGGTCTGGGGGAGGGGGTATAGAAGAAGAAGGGAAAGGAAAATTGGGGAGAGCCTAGTTTGAGCGTGAAGGGTCAATACATCCAACTATTAAATAAAAAAAAATCAACATGGTAATGGACTTGTGGACTCTGTCCTGGCTGAGGACAGACGGCGACTTCAGGCAGCTACTTGGGTGAAGCCGAGGCTGAAGTGGGTCTAGACCGGTTGAAGACTACTGCAGGCTGGGGGCTGCCACCCCCTTCTCAAATATCCATAAAACCGCCTGTCCCTCAGTCAGAAAGGTTTGACGCTGGTGGGGGTGGGGAGTGAATACGTTAAGGGAGGAGGGGGGGAATGACTTAGAAATGAGACGAATACTAAAGGGAAGGAAATGGTGACCAAGAGGGAGATCTCAGGTTGGCGAAAGAAAAAAAAAAAAAAAAATAAAAAAAAAAATAAAAAAAAAAAAGGAAGAGTGACGAGAGGATTTTCCCCCTCTCCCAGGGGTTACAGAGTGGGCGCAGTTGTGCGGCTTACGGATGAAGTTGGGAGAGGCCTTTGTTTAGCTGTGGACTTCGAATACGTGGTGACATGACTTGCTGTGCTGGACGCACCACCAAGAGACTAAGAGTGGAGGAGAGTAAGTCCAGTAACGGGGTAGGCATATAACAGAACAGAGAAAGATAAAGAGAGAACGAGAGAGAGAAATCCCAGTTCTACTGCCTCGGGAAAACGCGTGCCTTGCTAACTCACCATTCTTTGCTGACCACCGACTCGTCCCCCACGTGCGCGCGCGCGCACACACACACACACACACATACCTGCAACAGAAGAAAGACGCCATTAGAACCGCACGCAACTAAACACAGTAAGAATAGGTCTTCGGCGTTAAACCCCGGCCAGCGACCAAGGTGAAGCCCCTCCGCTGATTGCTTGCAGTGATAATAGCAGCCTTGCCGGGCATGACTCATACCCAGCCTCAGGCTTGTCGGGGTGGGAGTGGGGCGAGGAGGGGAGGAGAAGGGGGGAGAGGGAGGAGAAGGGATGGGGGAGGAGAAAGAAGGAGAATGGAGGGATGAGAGGGAAATAGGAAGAGGGGGAGGGAGGAGAGGGAGAAAAGGCAGGAAGGTAGGATAGGATGAATGGAGAGAGGGAGACAAAAGAGAGAGGGTGGTAAGACAGGAAATAATAATAAAAAAAAAAGAGGAAGGGAGGAAGAGAAGAAGGAATTGAGAGAGGGCGAAAAGGAAGAAGGGAGTAAGTGAGGGAGAGATGGAGTTAGAAGAAGGAAGGGACGTACGCCTCAAGAGCACAAAAGCAGGAGGGGGGGCGGATTACAACTTTTACGCAAAGTTTTCATTGATTTCCCTTTACGTTTCACTACCCTGGTCACGATTTGGACAATCTGACCTGGCATAAAACAATACTAACAACGTTGATAAAGTTGAGGTGACCGAGTGAACACGACTTCCCTATTTAATTTTTTTTTATTCTTTTTACTATTATTTTTTTTACTATTATTACTATTATTATTTATATATTACTATTATTATTACTATTATCATTATTATTACTATCATTATTTCTATTATTATTACTATTTATATTATATTACTATTATTATTACTATTATCACTATCATTATCATTAATTAGTTATTATAATTATTAATTTCATGAAGCCAAGACTACGATGATTCTATGGGTAAGGATCGGCCTTTGGATTAGGTAAACCAAATAGACCACGATCAAACACTGAGCGTGGGTATGGATTGGGTGTAAACAAGACTTGGGTGTAGACAAGGTTGGGGTCCAGTTACACATGCAGAAGGTCATAGCAACGATTTCTGCTGCAATTATTACTACCCACCCATTTTCTTAATTATCTACAATTATAAACATTTTTCTGACCTATTAATCCTAATAGACCCGCTGTTTACTCTAATAATTTTGTTCAGGCTGAGGCCAGAGTATTTTATTCAATTAGCGAAACCTCTGGGTTTAGAGTAAGTTGAAGAGAGTCACCCAACTTGTGATGAGACGATACCAAAATTTTCAACGATTCCGATACGAGTCCCGAAACTGCTCAAACTCCCAATTCCGATAAATGATTACTAAATGTACTTTTTATAAAAAGTACTCGTTTCCCAAACCAACTGGAAGGCCTGAAAATAACCATGAATTATAATCACTGCAGGTATAGGAATCGGATTCGTATCGGGATAGGAAGTTTAGAGCTGAATCGGGACTCGTATCGGAATCGGAAGTTTAGAATAGTATCAGGGTTCATATTGGGATCGTCAAATATTTTGGTATTGTCCCATCACTACACGTAACCCTACAAGGCTCCGTAGGTAATGACTGTGACCTTACTACCACCAGGCGATTTGATTCTGCTTAGGTCAGGTGTTCTTAAGAGTTATTCCTCAACACTCCCATGAGGTTACTGAAATCGGTTATTTACCGGGTGGGGGTTAGGTTGGAGGTTATCATCATTATAAAAAAAGGCAAGATTAAACGAAACAAATTTAAGGCTCAGAGACGGGCCATCGCGCACTGGAACCGAAAAAAACAATAAATGTATAAATAAATGGTCTTAAACGGCCACTACATGATCTTTTTTTATTGTTGATCGCGTAGAGGTCTGATATGTAGGAACCACTGCTAGTCGTCTTCTGGTGGACGGCTCCTTGATGTTGCACTTCAGACAAAAGGCCTGACTGTGCAGGAATGGGTCTCCGGGTCTACAGGTCAGGAGGTCAGTCAGCGGCTGTCAGGCCGACTACACGAACACGACAATTACAAAGCTTGTTTATTTCCCCCTTGCCATAATGACAACACATGCCAAAAGGTTGAGAGAGAGAGAGAGAGAGAGAGAGAGAAAAGATAGTTGTTGTTGTTATGGACTGTAAATTAGTTTACCAGCACTTCTATCCTCGTGGGCAATCTCGCTCCACTGTTGTGTGTTATCTTATGTTTCATATATTGGTTTAATTAGTTGAGTGTATTGTTTGGTTAATAGCCAGACAGGCAGAGAGAAAGCCGGGAGGGGGGGGGTCGAGACAAAACGAACACCATTTGCTTAATGGAAATTAGCTCAACCCTGTGAGTGCATCAAAGGACGACCAGAATAAACACAAAGCTAAAGGGCAAGAACGAGCCAACCTGCAATATAGATCATTACTGCGGTCGCGTTGAAATTTCTCCCGCGTGACTGGCCCTGGCCTAGGGTTGCCGTAACGATAGACACCAAGTACGAAAAGAGGTACAATTCATGCACTCATGCGTATATACCCAAATGTACACATACATACACAAACACACACGTGCGCACACATATGTAATTAGCTCTTTTTAAGTCCCTTGCTGAACCAATACCTTTCCAATGAGTGATTGCTCTCACCTCAGCCACGTCACTCTTGCAAACTTTATCACATGTGTGCAGGCGATTGCACCCACGTTATCAGCAATTGTGAATCCACTGCTAAACCACGGCCTCTTCCATGAGTATCACGATTTTCTCTATTAGTGCCACATCACTCCTGCAAACTTCTGTACCACACAAATACACATTCGCACGAGCTTGGGAGGAAGTGTCGTCCTTTGAAGGTCACTCGGAGGAATTCGGCAAATATCACTCTGAAGTAATTTCAGTGGAACTTGCGGTTGAAAAGGAGTGCAAAGATCATCTCCCCCCATTCCTCCCCCTCCTCTCCTTTCCCCAAGTGGTGATCACGGTCATCACCCCCTAACTCCCTCCCTGCCCTCCAAAGTCTTCCCTTTTCCTCTGCCTCTACATCTCCAGGCTAAGCCTTCGAAAGGATCGTGGCTAGACAACAGAACCCTACCCCACCCCCCAAGTTATTTAAAGCTTGCTTCAAAGGGATTTCTAAAGTCAAGATGGGAAGGGAATAATTTGGACATTAGTGGAGAATATATTGAAATCGCCTGAGATTTGCGGATCATTCTCATTTCAGAAATAACAGAAATTTTGCAAGACATGATCACTGACCTTAAAAAGCAACATCTTAAAAGTAGGGCTGAAGGTGAAAAAATAGTTCTCCAAGTTTCAAAGTAATTTATACTGCATAGGCGAAAACATAGAAAATGGATTTGGAGAGGGAAAACTGCAAGAAAAGAGGATACGAGATGAAAAAGACTATTTCTGACTGGACGTCGCTAGATCATGAGCTTAAAAAACGGAGACCAGGCAAAAGGTGGGGAGACGAGAATTAGAAGTTTGCAGGAGTGGCATGGAAGAGGATGGCGTAATCGTGCAAACCAAGAAAGATGATGGGAAGGATTTTCTTCAACAGAGGATTTGGATTGGCCCACGGATTAAGTTAACCACCTGATCGAGTGAATGATTGACTTGATGGGTCCTCTAGCTCAAGACCCTCATCAGACCTACAAGTACGTGTTGTAGCTAGCCTCCATTTTTCTACCTCCCTAGTTCAACTTCACACAAACACACACACACACACACACACACACACACACACACACACACACACACACTCACCATCTTCCCGCCTCAGGCCGAAATGAGAGCGAGATTGCGTCACCGTCGACCTCCCGCCGCCACAAGATCGAAACAATCGGTTACACATGAATCACCTCCTGACCCATCGACCACACAATGAAAGGAAAAGGCGCCAACAGGAGACTACTTAGTACAACGGGAGAGGGGGTAGAGAGAGAGAGAGAGAGAAAGAGTATATATATATATATATATATATATTTATATATATATATATATATATATATATATATATATATATATATATATATTTGGAGTGATGCGCGCGCGCGTTTGTGTGTGTGTATCACAGTGCTGGAAATTAACCTTGCCATTCTAACTTTCAATATGCTCGCCTGAATACTTATTCTCAAAATCTTACCACAGTAGAAACGTGATAAATTTTACAATAATTGAATATCTACTGGAAACGATTTCTGAAGAAAGAGAAAGTGTTGAGATTACATCATTCTAAGGGAAATTTTCTTGTGCACCCGGCCCCTGCCTTCTGATCTTCAGCACTATCCGTACGGAGTTACATTTATTTCTTTAATCCTGGCTGTCGCCAAGTGATTTTATTCACCCTCGTGACGTAAAACATTTATAACTCATATCAACGGGTGGCATTTCTCTTTCCTTCTGGAGGAGAAAGAAAAGGAAGGGGAAGAGGAGGAGGAGGAGGAGGAAAAGGAGGGAGGACTGTGGGAGGACGATCCTTTCATTTTCCTGTCGATTTCTTATCGACTCTGTTACGCCACAAGAGTGGAACTACCTCTTGACCACTTTCTTCTTTTTCTTTTACTTCTACTACTTCAATTCTTATTTTTCTCCTTATTACTACTACAGTTCCCTATTCCTCTGCTCTTTTTCTTCCACATCTCTGCTCTTCCTTCTTTCCGATTATACCTGATGGGGGAACATCAGGGGATTATTAAGAAGGACGTAGGCAAAAAATGCTTTACCAATTGAGTGGTAAACGAATGGAATAGACATAGTAACCATACAGTGAGCGCTGAAACAATTGGTTGTTTTGAGCAAAGTTTGATAACTTTATGGATAGGGATAATAAGTGGTAATGGACGTGGAACTGCCTAATGTAGGCTTTATGGTCTCCTCTATTCTTATGTTCTTTCCGCATGCTTCTGACGAAGGAGGTAGGCGGTAGGAGATAGGCGGAGGCGGCTTTAGTGTGAACAGTGTGGACACACCTTTCCAGCTCCTGTGTATCCTGGAACCAGGGGCAACTTTCGTGGTATCGTCAAGTCGGTTCTTCCTTGAAAAGACAACCTTGAGACACGCGGACAAACACACCGGCGCCTGCGTCAAGGGCGACTTGTAGTGGCATTACAAGTGGCGAGGGTTTTAAATGAAGACAACCTGAAGCAGTACCTTCAAGGTAAGGGGGGGGTCATCTCTCAGCTGAATAAAATCGTTAGAACTCAAAACCTTGGACTACCTATTTCGGTTTGTGTCTATCTGCCACCAGACGATTTTATTCAGTTCGACGGGGGTGGGGGCATGATCAACACACCCATACGTTTCATCCAAAAGGAAAGTCGGGGGAAAGGAATGGAAGTGGAAGGTAAGAAAAGGGGAATGAGAATCAATGGATCGCAAGGGATTAGGGAACAAAGAAATGTATTCGAAAGTGGAAGAGAAAGGAAAAGGAGACTGAGAAGAAAGACGGAAGAATGTACAAAAAAGAGAATGAGATTCTTAGGAAAATTATCTACAGATTCTCCCCTCCCGATTCCCTACTAGCTGGTTTACCTCTTCCTCCTCCTCCTCCTTGCACCATCTCAAGATATAACTGCAACAAGGCGTGACGAACTGAAGGCACTAAGCATCGTCTCGATGTGGGGTGATCACTACGTATTCTCAACCATCCGTGTCCTACCATCTTCCCTTTATTCCACCCTCCCTCTCCGCCTCCTTCAAAGTTCAGAGATGGCCACGATAGCAATTGGCGCCTCAATTCACATGCAAACGATCACCCCCACTAGGACAGTCAATGACACCTTTAGACGACGACCCTACCACGGGGAGACCGAAGAGGTAGAGGACAGTTCACTTCGGTATGTGTGTATGTGTGTGTGTGTGTGTGTGTGTGTGTGTGTGTGTGTGTAATAATAATAATAATAACAAAAGGTTTATTTCAATAGCAGTAGTACACTGACAATAATACAATGCAAAAACTTTATCAAAAATATAAAACTTATATATACACGGTACAAGTTTACATAGTGTGTGTGTGTGTGTGTGTGTGTGTGTGTGTGTGTGTGTGTGTGTGTGTGTGTGTGTGTGTGTGTGTGTGGTGTGTGTGTGTGTGTGCGCGCGCTCGTATATGAGGGTATAGTTTGCACTCGAGTTGTGGACTGCGTAGAGCGGAAGAGTGAGGAGTCGCCTAACTTCCCACTCCCGAAAATACTCAATGGATCGTTATGAACAAATAAACAAATACATAAATAGATAAATAAATAAATCAATAGATACATAGGTACATGGAGCAACAAATAAATCGAGAAATGCACAAATGAAACATTCCATGGAAATCAGCCAGGATAGAAGAAACGGGTTCTCCACTACTGACTCGGGGCGTATTGTTGCATTACCACAATCCCTCTGCAATTAGCATTCCATCAACGCATCTGCAGCGAACCGTAACCCTCCTTCTTCCCAAGTTGTCCCCTAGGGAGGGCCCGAGCTTAAGACTTTGTGTCCGTGCTCGGCAGCGAGGAGGAGGAGGAGGAGGAGGAGGAGGAGAAAGAAGAAGAGTACGTGGAGAAGGGGAAAGAGGAAGAGGTGTCGGAGGTGAAGTACCTGCAGGATGAGGATAAGGTGGAGGACGCTTGATGCGTGCGGAGGCCCATCTACCTTGTGGTTTCTCATGAATATGCCACATGGAGATGAAGCCTGACACTCACGTTTACCCCCGGTGTAGCTCAGACACCCGGGTACTGGAGGAGGGGTGGGGGTGGGCTTGTCACTTCGAAGTTAGACGGTCAGGGTTAAGGTGGGCTCCACGAAATTAGGGAACAGTATGGGATACAAATTGAGAATTCCCATTCCGTTTCCCTATGGTCTGGTCTGAAGCAGGGAAGGAGGACAAGTGCTACGGACAAGGCGTCAAGATATATTAAGTGTGGAAAGAGACAAGACAGAACATGTATGTGTGTGTGTGTGTGTGTGTGTGTGTGTGTGTGTGTGTGTGTGTGTGTGTGTGTGTGTGTATTCACTTGGTCTTTGGATCACGTGTTGGACTCGTGATCGACAGCTATTTCCCTTCTGGAAGAGAGCTCAGAGCTCGTAGGTCCGATCTATGGGTAATGCTATGACCTTGCACACACACACACACCCAACTCCCCGCCCACGAGAGTCAGAGTAACGACTCGAAGTGCAGCGGTACCGAAATAATTTCGGCCCTGGGCAGGATTCGAACCAAGAACTACGGGCCACTATGGTGACAGTTCAGCGCTCTACCAACTACGCCACCGAGTGTGTGTGTGTGTGTGTGTGTGTGTGTGCGTGAGAGAGAGAGAGAGAGAGAGAGAGAGAGAGAGAGAGAGAGAGAGAGACGAAATAGAGAAGCTTACAGGAAAGTTATGACAGAGATTGTGAGAGGCCTCTGTTCAGCTGTTCAGCAGTAGACTCCATATGGCTCTTACTCGACGCCACGGCCACCACAAAGATCTTCATTCCCACCATCCACAACATTATCACGCTATTTCCCAACACGATGAGCCTCAATCCCAAATCACGAACACACTTGCATACACACCTCTCTCTCTCTCTCGCCCAGCCTTGAAGTCAGTGGCAACTCTATCAAGGTCTTACTGTCCAATCGCCGACAGTATCTAAATCCTTGTCAATCAGTAGGCCACTGGGTACCTCCCCTGACAACTCCCTCCCTCCCACCGTCCCATTCTAGCCCTAATCCCTAAATCACACACATTTCTATCACACTCCCGTCTTTCCTAACCACCTGCTCTCTTACACAACCCACTAAATTCCCTTAAATGCCAGACGATTTCAATCCTTGGGCAATGAAAGGTTAAGCCCAATCTCGCTTAACCCCTTCCACACAGGGTTGCACTTTTTCCTTATATCCTAGCTGCCGTTAGGCTATTCTATTCATCTCCGTAAGACTTCCTTGATACCGAAGGGGTTGACTACCCCATCCGAATCAAGTGTGCACTTTTCATTTTTTTATTCTGACAACGGTCAGGCGACATAATGCTTCACAGTGTTACTTCCTCAGTAACTAGGGTGTTGATATGCGCGCTCGCACACACACACACACACATACCCCCTACTCCCCCCCCTTTTTCCCGCTCCCTATCACTCTCTCATCTTCTAATGCATAAATAGGGCGGCATCATCCCCCTAAGAAAACGTAATTACAGGCTTATCTGACCGAGCTCAGGGTATCGTACACACCGTGCAGGGCAATGCACGGCACCTATCTGATGCACTTGTAACCCTTGCGGGAGAGCTGAGCCTAAGCCCCCTGTCACACACACGTGACTCAGTGAGTTCGTTTGAGTAGAAACGACTTAAGTTACAATCTTTTACTTTTCGAATCTCCAAATGTCAAATCACCTTTGCGTCATATATTGAGAAGCTGATTGACGAAGAAACACACGTAAACCTATACGAATATTACACTGTTGAATTGTTCTTAGGGAAATTAATACTGTAAGCGAAGTCGTCTTCCACCTTTTCAAATTCACATCTAACGAAAATAATGAATGTGTGGCGGGGGCTTAATGCCGGTGTCACACTATGCGGCGGCGCCGGATACGGCCAGATTATGGACAATTCTAATTAGCTTAATAAAATCACCTGGCGACACCAACAAATTTATATAATGACCACCATCTTCCCCCTGGTTAAAAATACTCTCATAACCTTTCGAGTCTATTGACTGATAAAGGCACCATGCCCACGACGGGAAGTCATAGCTCACCACCGTAGCCGTAGGTCGAAAGGGGCAAATACGTCTTTACTTATGTAAGAAAACCACAATACACTGATAGTTTGCACAGTTTGTACAAGCCAGTACTATTTTTCATAAGGCAGTCCTGAATTTGCACAAGTTGCACCAAATGAACTGCACAAACTGTAATCAGTTTGCAAAAGCCAGTGCTGCAGTCTGCACTAGGTGGTTTGCACAAGCATTTGCCCAGCTTATACATGGAACCCACCGGCTCGCGAAAGCCTGTTTGAGCGTGAGCATAATCAAAAATACACCCAACGAACTGGTTCGACCGAGTTCAATAAATTTTCCAAACAGAATTTTTCTCCGAACCCTGACACTCACCCTGACTCGCGCACATTACTTTGAGCAGTTGGGACAAAACGAGTACACTATCGTATGAATAGATCTCCGGAGTGTCTTGACAGTACCGCTTGTCTTGGCTCTGTCGCTTTCTGCTGATCACAAGCCTCTTGACCTCTCTCGTACCAGGTGATATTTAGTCCTTTAATTCGGATGCCGCCAGGATATTCTACTCAGTTGTGTGGGATCCCTTCAGTAGCGAAGGGGTTCATACTGTTTTGATTATAGTATCACCCCAATGTTGTATAATAAAGATATGAACAAGTAAATACTACTACTACTACTACTACTAAAAATAAAGAAAAGTTAAGAGTACTGCTATGCAAGTATGAAATATTGTACTGAAAATCCATTATAATCGTTCTACGAACTCAAATTTACGACCGAAATAAATCAAACTCTGAATTGAGTGCGAATACTTTCGGCTCGACCTTGACAATCCAGGACAATATCTTCACCTGCACGGGCCATCAATCATTCGAAATCCACAGCTAAACAAAGGACTCCCCCAACCTTGTCTCCGCGTTACACGTTTGTGCCAACCTCCGCCACGTCACTCCTGCAATTTTCTCTAACTCGACCTTCCACCTTCTGTCTAATCTCCCATTTCCATGCTTGCTCTCTCGTGGCGTCCAGTCAGTGACACAGTTGCCCCATTTGCCTTCTTTGTGGCTACCTGTCCTGCCCATTTTCATTCCTGCTCCTTAATCCATCTAAAAAAGACGATCTCGACTTGGGGGCTATGACAAGAACGTAGGGGAGGGGGGCATGGTCTACTGTTCAAAATTATATTATACATTCCTACATAATATGGGGAATCTGAATATAAAAACACTTCCATCACTCTGTCCTGGCAGAAGAAATATAAGATATTTATGATTGTCAACTTTGTAACAAAGCAAAGGTTTTTTCTTCATCAAAACATTTATTATAATTTTTTCTACCTTTTATGACGGGATGGGATTTAGGAGAGGAATGAAGGGGAACCACACGAATGTTGAGACTTCACGAAGGGGGCGAATGGAGTGAAAAAGGTTGAGAACCACTGGTACAAAGTGTCTTACTCTAATCTCTACTCTTATCATTACACGCTTACACCCTAACCCAGCCCCCAACACTCAACACGATATCAAACTCAGACTCTATTCTGATTCTTGCCAGACTTTATTCAGCTGGCAGTGGTCCCCCCATAAAGTAAATACCGCATTTACCGGCGTAAAAGACGCACCCTCACATCAATATTTTGTGAAAAAATTGTATGTTTCATTATACATTTATCGAAAGATATACTAAAGTGGTTTTGTAGGGAAAATGTATTATTTTGTGCATGAAATACAATATTGTGACGGACGCGTCTCATACACCGGCAAATACGGTAGTGAGCACCTGACAGTCTCACCAAACTCGTAAGAACATAAGAATATTTGAAACTGCAAGAGACCATAAAGCCTATACGAGGCAGTTCCATGTCCATTACCACCTATCATCCCTATCCATACTTATCTAATCTTCCCTTAAAAGAACCAATTGTTTCAGCACTCACTGCCTGGTTACTAAGTCAACAGACAGGCAAACACGTACAAAAACTGGCATCAATTTACGGGAAAAAATTAACTAAAATCACAGTAAAACCCGACACACACATGAGGGCATATACAAACCTACCCCGCGGCTACACACAAGCTTGAAATATCTCGTGCAGTAATCTCGTTCTGGTGAATGCCCCCATCCCCCCATAATCACACTTCCCCCATCCCCGTAATCACACTCCATAACCCATCCCATTTCCATATCTACCCGAGAATGGGTCATTACCATCCTGCAACAAACAAACCAATTCTAACGCTACATACACTGAACCCACCCCCGTCACCGTTACAGAAGTAATGGAAGTACCCTTCACCGTTACATAATTACTAGAAATATATGTCATCATTGCTAGAAGCTCTGGTAAAATACTGTCCATAACAACAGCATTTCGCCGTTAAGCAATCTGTGAAACTATTCTTATCCGTTACACACCGCTAAGCAAATCACGTCTCTCTTCACCGTTACATAAGTAGTTAATCTACTCTTCACCGTTACAGAAGTGCTGCAACCGCTTTTCACCGTTACAAGTGCTGAAACTACACCTCACGTTACAAGTGCTGAAACTACCCTCACCGTTACAAGTGCTGAAACTACACTTCACCGTTACGTATTGAAACTACCCTTCACTGTTACAAATACTGAAAGTACCCTTCACCTTTACAAGTGCTGAAAGTACCCTTCACCTTTACAAGTGCTGAAAACACACTTCACCGTTACAGGTGCTGAAATTACCCTTCACCGTTACAAGTGTTGAAACTACCCTTCACCGTTACATGTGCTGATACTACCTTTATTATTATGCAAGTGATGGGGTTTCCTTTCATTTCTACTAAAGTACCACTGCCTTCTACCGTTACGGAAGAACTGCAACTACCCTTCACCGTTACGCATGTACCGCAACTATCCTTCACCGTTACGCAAGTGTTGCAGCGACCCTTTACCGTTGCAAGCGCTGAGGCTATCCTTTACGTTACATATCTGAGTGCGTCACAACCACACCGTTTGCTTAAGTCACTAAACCTGCTTCGTCTGCCCCTACACCACCTGCGACTCCCCACCACTTACCACCACCACTACCATCACACTCCCAGGTGTGTTACCGTCTCGAGTCCCACCCACAAGAATCGCGAACACAAAAGGCAAGGGTACTTCTTCCCACCCCACTCCCACCCTCTCTCTCTCTTTCACCACATACTCTGAAGGACCCAAGGTTCAATGTTCAAATTGGGTGAGTGCGTCTGACATATATATTTTCATATAAAAATGACCACTGGTTACTTCCGATTACCTGATACCATGAAGTGGGATGATAACATCCCTGGGGATAGAAGCGCTAGTTACTGGCGACGAAATACGATATCCCTAACGTTAAAATGCAAGTAACACCAATTCACAGCCAGGATTAAAGAAAAAGAAGAGAAAGGAGAAGAAGAAGTTGAAGAGCAAAAAAAAAAAAAAAGGAGACAATGATGACGAAGAAGAAAAGGAAGAAGACGAATCATAATAAGAAAAAGATCTCTCGAAGCCAAAGCTACAATACGCGCACACTGCTGCGCTTCCTCCTGACACCCGCCTCCTTGCAGCCACGTTTTCCAAAATTATCACCGTTGGCCTTCATCACAGCTTCCTATAACCATGACATCACCACTATACGCGTCGGCAACCGAGTTTGCATAGAAGCCCCGCCTCCTGCAACACAGGCCACGCCTCCCACGATGACATGGACGATACCAGAGGCATGACGTCACTATGCGTACTGGTGGGAGAAGTTAGCTGATACCGTCACTAAATTTGGTTATCTTAGGCATAGAAAAAAAAACACATCAGTCTAGGCCCAATTGCACAGAGGGCAATGGAGAGTGACGTGGGAGAGGTACGCGCAGTCTTGTACATTACGAAGGAAGTTGGGAAAGGTCTTTCTTTGGTAGTGGACTCCAAATGGTGGACCATTTGTATCCCGGAGTAATACACTTATTACTTCTCCTTACAAAGAATATCAAGACACTTCCTCTATATCGATACTTGACTCTGAATTTATCTGTAATCGGTCTTTGCTCTCTTCTCTTGGGAGCGACTCTGTGCGCGTGTATGTGTGTGTATGTGTGTGTGTGTGTGTGTGTGTGTGTGTGTGTGTGTGTGTGTGTGTGTGTGTGTTGCCGCCATTTGAAATACGTAGATAAAAATAATTACAGTTGTCTCCACTTAAAAACAAACAAACACGGGTTGTTATGCTTGCCCCCCTGTATTCAGGTAGAAGGGTTTATTGCTCATACCGTCTCTCCGAGTACAACAGCAGGAGTTCCTCCTCCCACCATTACCAATCCATATGGAGAAGAAAGTAAACGAGCCTCTCTCTCTCCAAATGGCGGAAGCGCAGGTAACTACATATATAAACGTGCGTGCCCCTACTCTTCCCCCCTCTCTCTCTCCTCTGTGTGTGTGTGTGTGTGTGTGTGTGTGTGTGTGTGTGTGTGTGTGTGTGTGTGTGTGTGTGACTGCATGCGTGCGTGTGATCTACCACGGTCTTGGATCACGTGTTGGAGTAGTGATCGACAGCTATCACCCTTCTGTATGAGCTCATATATGACCCGATATATGAGTAATGATGTGACCTTACACATACGTACACCTGTTTACCTCCATTAGGATTGGTGAACCTACTAGCAATGAAGCGATGCTGAAATTTTCACCCCCGGGAGAGGCTCAAACTCGATCGCTGCATTTGCAGTCGAGTACGGTACCACCACACTATCGACCTGTGTGTGTGTGTGCGCGTGTGTATATATGTGTGTGTGAGAGAGAGAGAGAGAGAGAGAGAGAGAGAGAGAGAGAGAGAGAGAGAGAGAGAGAGAGGGGGGGGGAGATAGAGATAGAGAGAAACGGGGACTAAGAGTTTCGCAAATGGGGGCAGACCTCCTGGGTGGGCCGGCTCCGTCGCAAGCGCTTCCCCCACTGGCCCCACCCAAGCCCACTTTAGAGTCCCGCCGGACGGCGAACACGGCTTAGTGATTAATGGTGATTGCATTTAAGTCCTCCGATGTCCCCGCCCATCAACCCTGCCCTTCGACGGCACGGGGAGACAGATGGGTCTCTCACTATAGTAATGATAACGTCGATACAGAATGATGGCGACATTGACGGCGACAGGGTGAAGGAGGAGGAGGAAGGAAGACAAAGGAAAAGAAGGAGGGGGAGGAGGAAGACGAAGGAAATGGAGGATGAGGAGAAATGGAAGAATAAATTCGAGGATAAGGAACAACACAGTAAGAAGATACTGACGCAAAGACGTACAAAAGAAGAAGGAAAATGAGCAGGAGAGGTTGAAATGAAAACAGAAAAATAAGGGCAAGAGGCGGAGGAAGAAGAATGATGCGTAAAAGGACGACGACGATAGCAGCGGGTTCAGTTTTGTGTGCACCTGGGTCAGGAGTCGTGTATCCCCAAGGGGCTAAGGGATGAGGACTGATCCGCCGGCCCGGGCCGGTCTACGTCGTCTTCGGGGAGGAATATCAAGCCGTAAAAGCGCTCACGATAAGAGCGGCGGGTCTGTCGCGAGTGCGAGAACAGAGGGGCTCCGAGAAAGAAGAAGAGGAAGAGGCAGTGAAGGGTTGTAACGAAGGTTGGGTAAGGAGAACAAGATGGAGATTAAGAGGAGATTGGAATGGGAAAGAGGAAAAGGGGAAACGAGTAGAAACGAAGGGGAAAGGGAGGAGGGGAGATGACACGTAGAGAGGAAAAGAAGAGAAGGAGACAAAAAAAGGAAGAGTTATGGAGTGGAGGGGAAGAGGTAAAGGGTGAAGGGAGAGGAAGACGGGAGGAAGAAGGATGGAGGCCATACGTATATAAGAGGATGGGATTACGTAAGCGGATACGTAACGTATGACGACATTGATGGTACTGAAGACGCACGGATTATCTTCTTCCATGCCAGTCGGTCCTCTTCCATCCTTATTCCTCCTACCGACAGGCTATTGTGCGCGCGCCTACTGTGCGGGATCCCCCTCCGGTAGCGAAGAGGTTCATCTCGACAAACCCCTTTCGTACCGAGTGGTACCTTTTCCCTCCCACTCCGGCAGCCGTCAGGCTATTTCATTCATCCCTGTGGCATCCCCTCATTAACTCTTTGGCAGCGTAAAGGTACAGTTTGCTCGGTGCGACTATCGCTCAACGATGATCGTTCATGGGCCAATGATGATCGTCAAACGACTGTCTTGAGCACTAATTCTTTCTTTCTGAATAGAGCTGTTTGGCTTCGAGCTTCAAAGTACGAGGATGGTCATTATTTTAACCGAACCTACAACCAATGAGTTTACCCAAACAGGATGCTAGGAGGTAGGATGCGCGTCACCAGCCGTTGCATGTGGTGGTAGGCTCATAATCGTACCGGGCAAAAGTTACCTTAAGGGGTCAAGGAGATGGGCAAGTCGTTCGGACAATCGCGGGACAAGAGAATTAAGCTGGTCAAGGGTACTCCACCTTAGGAGGATGGGTAGGGGGTGAGTCATGAAAGACAATGTACTCATAAAACATTGGTTTTGGTTTCGTTGATTCAAGGTCATCTGAGGTCAGGGAATGACGGCGGCACTCTCATTGTATTTCTTTCCTTTATTTAGATGACGACTTGGAGAGAAAGAGAGGGAGAGAGAGAGAGAGAGAGAGAGAGAGAGAGAGAGAGAGAGAGAGAGAGAGAGCGAGAGACTTCATTAACAAGCATCCTTCTCTTGACACTGGTAAGCAGACTATCATCTTTAGGCAGTGATTCTCAACCTGGAGTCCATGGCCTGCAGTTACAAATTACACATTTCTTTATAATGCGATGAATTTAAATATAAAAAGAATTCCATCACTCTGTCCTGGGAGAAGAAATATAAGATAATTACGACTGTCGACTTTCTCTTCATAAAAAGTTTATTTCTTTTTTTACCTTTTTTTGTGGGGTGGGATTTGCAAAAAAAAAATGAAGGGTGCGCCACACGAATGTTGAGAATTCAAGGAGGTGGGGGGGGGGCGAAAGGAGTGAAAAAGGTTGAGAACCACTAGGTTAGTCCTTTCACCGAGAAGAGAGGGAGGGAGGAGGGAGAGGGGTTGCAAGGTTCTTTCAGATGAATAAATTCGCCTCACAGCAGCTGAATCACCACTATAATTCACAAAACACTGCAAAAAGCTTGCCAGAGGAAAGGAATTTCTTAAACAGAATAAAATCGCCTGGCGGCAGATGGAAGAAAGTCCAGGGCCATAAAACCCAGCGGGTGGGTCAATGACTACAAGAGCTACATCGATTAGCGATAGGAATCTCTTTGAGGGCTTATTGAATCTGTCTACACTCGCTAACCTGCTGACCCAAAGAGGACCTGCCTCCTCAATCCTCACATTCCTCTTTCTTCTCTTTTCCTCCTCTCTCCTCAAAATATCCCGTTTCCTCTTCGTGCGTGCTGGTCTCGCGTTCGCTTTGTTGTACGTTTGAATCCCGCATTCCTCTCCGAATCCGAGCAGTGACTCTTACTTTCGCCGATAGTCCCCAAAGCGCATGTACATAGGGCAAAGGTGACGGCTTCGGCTGCAGCTAGTCAGCGCCTCCTGACGTAGGCTCCTCAGCTCCCTTCCCCTTCCTCCTTACTATCCTTTCCACCTCTTCTAGATCCTAGTTACTTTTTCCAAATATTTTTCCCTTTCTTCTTCGGATTCTTTGTCTTCCTCCCTTCTTCTCTGTCTCTCTCTTCACTTACAATCTGCCTCCTCTCCCTTTCGTTGTCCTCATTCTGTATCTCTTGCACAACAAGCCCCCCCAGCCCCCTTGCCTTCATCAGGTTCCTTCGCCCACCAACTCCACTTGGGTTGTTCATATCAAGACGGGTTCCTTGAAACACCTCTGCAACTCTTTGTTTGTTTGTGCATGCGCGAGCGTTCATACACATGCGCGCGCGCGCGCTTGTGATTCACCACGGTCTTGGATCACCTGCTGGACTCAAGATCGACAACTCTTAACCTCCTAGATGAAAGTGAATGTGCATTCGTGTGGGTGTGCACACACACATATACTCGAGTGCACGTGTTCGCACGCGTGCGTGTGCACGCGCGACTGCATTCTTCCAAGGGACAATGGCACTCCATTGACTTTTCCCTCCGTCACCCCAATAATCTATTCATCCGAGATGTCAACCCCTGCAAGGCTCCAGGTTTGACCTATCACGACTTATTCCCTTCACGTCTCATGTCGCCAGACGATTTCATTCAGCTGCGGACCACCTCTCTATGGCTGGCGCCGGCAGGTTACCTAAAGAGTCAGACTTGGACAAACACCCACACCAAACAACGGAAGACGAAGTTCCACGTCCGTAATTAATGACTCCTTTCTCCCTGACGTGAATACACCCCACCCCCAACCCACATCAGCCCCTCCAGCGAATCCATCAGCCCCGGAGTCTTGATGAACCTTTTGCCCCGGCAGGCTCTACCCGGAGCCCCTCTGTTGACTCGGCGTAGCGCAAGTCTCCCGTCTCGCCAGACAGGTGGGAGGTTCCAGCCTTCCTTGTTCAGTTGGCTCCTATCACCAGAGTCCTCCCCCAATCCTTATTAACAAATTAACACACCTTATTGGACCTACGGAACCTTGTAACTGTGAATAATGCTGTCAGCCAAAAATAAACAAATAAATATACAAATAAATAATGAATAATTAAATGCTAAACAAATAAATGTGTCATTATTTCTATGTTCCAGCTAATCACATTGTGGACCAACAATTATGATGCAAGTTTGTTCTGCTGTGTGGTCTGAGCTGCCTCGGTGCTTAACCATCCTCTTCAAAACCCTACTGCATCACCCCATAGAAAATAATAACAAAATAAATAATTAAATAACAAAATACAACAGGACAAAAAAAAATTAACAGGCCTACCCCTCAAGTCTGTTGCCCATTTTTTTGTTGATTAAACCCGCCTGGTACGAGGCAAGCCTGAAAGCCCCCACAGTATACCACCATCACCACGTTCGAGAGATTTAGCCACGGAAGGTATACAAGTTGCCTCTGGCGAAGGTCAGCAAATATTGTTTTGTCGTGACGGCGGCCAGTGCAAGCGTTGAGAAAACCCGCGAATAAATTGTACACGTGCTCTCTCTCTCTATGTGTGTGTGTGTGTGTGTGTGTGTGTGTGTGTGTGTGTGTGTGTGTGTGTGTGTGTGTGTGTGTGTGTGTGTGCGCGCGCGCGCGTTTCTCCACGGTCTTGGATCACGTGTTAGACCCGTGATCAACAGTTATTACCTCCAGATTGAGAGCTCAGAGCTCATATATGCCCCGATCTATGGGTACTGCTGTGACCTTATACACACACACAATCCTTGGCCACCAGGTAGGTGTGTGTGCGTGCGTGTGTGTGTGTGTGTGTGTGTATTCACTTGGTCTTTGGATCACGTGTTGGACTCGTGATCGACAGCTATTTCCCTCCTGGAAGAGAGCTCAGAGCTCGTAGGTCCGATCTATGGGTAATGCTATGACCTTGCACACACACACACACACCCAACTCCCCGCCCACGAGAGTCAGAGTAACGACCCGAGGCACAGCGATACCGAAATAATTTCGGCCCTGGGCAGGATTCGAACTGGGTGCTGGGACCATTTCTGCTTCCCAGTTCAGCGCTCTACCAACTATGCCACCGAGTCGGTGTGTGTGTGTGTGTGTGTGTGTGTGTGTGTGTGTGTGTGTGTGTGTGTGTGTGTGTGTGTGTGTGTGTGTGTGCGCGCGCTCGCGGGTTCTTGTTCAGATTTTACAAAGTTGTTTACCCGCACACAAAACCATTTAGAATCAATTTTGATTTTATGAACTTATGGTTATTAGGATACTTGCCCCCATGTCACAATTAAATTTCACTTCGTGCTTGTTTTGAACATAGTACATGCATGCCCAATGTTCACATCTACTCCATTCATTTTAGTCTGGCGGAGATTTTGTTCTTAAATGTTAGTGAAGGGCTGGTTTGGAATTCGCAATCAGTCAATCACAATATTTAATTTTCTTCGCCTTAATGTAAGCATCTTCCTCGACGATCGTTATCTCATTGGCTAATACATGCTTTACTCTATGGCAGTGTTTCTTAACCTAGGGTGATGGAATCTCCTGTGGGTGCTAAGATCAATCTTAGGGGGTGCTGGGAAGTGCTGAATACACGACGGTAAAACATCAACTTCCATGTTCTTTTCCTTCTCTTTGGTTTTCTTATTTCTTTTATCAACAATGGTGACACCTGGTTTTAGTTTTGATGAATCAAAAAAATAAAACATCAAGCAGTACTTCAATTTCCTTTATCCTTCAAGTAATCAAATGTTAACCAGAGTTAGTGAGGGGGGAGCTAGACTCCCTCCTGGACCTGACTAGAGGGAGTACTCGGGTCGGAAAAGGCTGTTCTATAGATACGCGCCGAACAAACAGGCTCGTAGGGTGACGTGAAGGAGCGCGGCCGCCCACAACTCCCCCAACTCGTTACTGACAAGAGCGCACCTGCACACACCCGATCCCAACATCTACATACGAATAGATACGACGGTGTTCTTGCGAAAGGGTGCACAGGCGCGCGCGCACGCACACACACACACACATACGTGCACACGCGTGTACACCTCCGTGTGAGGGCGCCCAGAGCCTGGGTGGTCACAATAGGCAGTTCTCATACTCCGTCATCTGCGTCAGGAGGTGAATAAGAATTGGGAATTTAATGTTCGAAGTAATCGGGAGCTTCCTTGTGACGGGATTGGCCCCGTGTGTACGTACCGTACGTGTGTAATCTCTCATCCCACCACGATTAACCCTACACAAACGCTCCACTCGTTTCCGGTTTTTGACATTTTTCCATTCAAGTATACACCCTTAGAGTAACTATTGCAAAAATATTAAAAATAAAATAAAAATATATACACGTTATATATATATATATATATATATATATATATGAGACAGAAGGTTTAAGAAGTAGACGAGGAGTAATGGGAGAATTTCACGCTTTAACGTTTCGACCCGCAGGGTCTTGATCACAAATACATATAAATAAAACGTTCATAAACTATAGCTGAGTGCCCTCTGCACGACAATAAACATTTATTGAAGATCCTGAAGCAGCTTCAATCATACTGCCCGTGGTTGGAATAAAATACCCTAGAAAGACATCTACAGAATTATTTATTGGTCAATACTGAGAGGACGGGAGGTCAAGTTTGTCATTAAAGATAATGACGAAATAATTACTGTTGATTAACACTGATTGGGTGGAAACTCTTTGAAATACATAATCAAGAGTTGCTGCACTCGCGCGCACGACTGTGCACAAAGGAGTTCGGCTCGTTTCACACGCACCGACTTTTCGCCGTGCCTTGTGCCTTGTCCACGACACGACGTCGTGTTCTTAAATAAACCTGGGTGGCTATGGACGCTGTCACACAAGGGTGTGGTCGTCACGTATGAAAGCGTCCAAAGACACCCATGGTTATTTGAGAGCACAACGTCGTGTCGTGGACGGCACACGGCGAAAAGCCGATACTTGTGAACAGAGCCTTCGACGCTCTTAGGAACGCGTCGGCGAAAGTCGCCGATGAGTCATCAATGAATAGAACACAAGCACGTTTACATAAACGTAACCCGATTCAAGTTGTATTTACGTAACAGCAATAATGCGCCAAGATTATACGTAAGCATGGCATATATACAATACACACATACGTATGCATTCATACCTCGGCCACATACACACACACAAATGAAAGAAATGTGAAAAGGGCAAAATGAGAAAAAAGAAAAAGAAAAATGTGACTGCCATCATATCGTGAAATCACGTATATCAAATACATAATGTGGAAGACTGTGGGCGATGGACAAAATGATAAAAAAATTCTCCACCAAAGAGGGAAAGGTCCACGCTACTAATTAAACAAAATCTAACCTAGTGTTCAAAAAATGTCTGGCTCCCGTGTGAACAATGTAAAAGAGAAAGTGAGAGAAAAAGAGACAGAAAGAGAGAGAGAACGAGAGAGAGAATGATAGAGTGAGAGGAAGTAGGCACAGAAATTAACTACCGTAACCAAGTACCAAGGCTTAAATGTCATCTGGCTGAGTCAAAGAGAGATCGTTTCATTGGCTTGGGAAAGTGTGTGTTGTATGGGTTGTTTCACTCTCACTCTCTCTCTATGTTTGTGTGTATGTGCGCGCGTGCGCGCGTGCGCGTGTACAAGCGCCGATGCGTACAACGAGCATCCTTTATTATGCGCATTTAACCTTCTAAACAGACCTCTGCATGCAGACAGACAGACATATTACTCTTGCATGCACAAATAAAATTTACATACTCGTACTTCAGGACAAAACAGGCACGGACATATACATCCAAATGTTAAGCTCTGCCAACAAATAAGCAGTTCCGAAAGAGAGAAAACGGGGAGTGGAGGCGCCCGTTGCTTCAGCCGATGACGTCAGACCCTGCGCGCGCATGGGAGGGGAGAGGGGGGGGTACTACGATGAGGCCGTGTGTATGTGTACAGGAAGACTCCTAACTGATGAGATTCCCCCTCACCTTGACTTCAAGTTTAAGTTAACGAGGTAGACCTTCCCTTCACTTATTACTCTAGCCAGCCCCCCCTCTGTGTCTTGAGAGAGAATAGCGATACTCCCACGGATTAGTCACGTAGAGATATTTTGTGATATATTCATCACCACACAAGAGAGAACGCCGATCATTTACATCCCTACATAAATCTCGCCTCGTACTATGCCTTTTGGTCCACATTTTCCGAGGATAGAAGTGCTGGATACTGACGACGAAACAATATACCATAGTATGCTGTGGTTGCAGTAATTCCGTTGTCACACTATGCGGTGGCACCGGATGCGGCCAGACTATATTTGCAAGTTCAACTGGCTTAATAAAATCAAATGGCGACGGCCATAGCTTGATATAACGAAGACCGTCATCTTCCCCTACTTAGAATACTATCATAACCTTTCGAGTCTAATGACTGTTACGGCTTTGCTATAGCCAACCAGCCACAACGGTGGCGCCGGACAGTGTGACACCGGCCTAAGTGCGTTTCTAGGATGACCAATAATGTACACTCGCACCAAGAAGTATTTTTACGAAGGGGTCCCACTCCTACGAATGTGGTCAGTGCAAGTCCCCTTTCTCCTTCGGCAAAAACCTCTTGGAGGGACGACACGCATTCGTTGGTCATGATAAAATCTCGCTCGAACTATCTGTTATCTATTTACATTTAAAATAGCTCTATGGCGCAAGGACGACATGACGTCATCTTCCCAACCGCCACCCGGAGTGGACACTTTTAACGACTTTGTTCTGGCCGACGTCTGTCGACCCTATCGACCTGAATGGAACCCCACGGCCTGGGGGGGGGGGAATCACATACCCCCTCAAAGAATCCGTTGACCACCAAGCGGATAAGGACATAAGATTGGAGGAGACTGCAAGAGATCATAAGGTCCACACTAGGTAGATCCATGTCTATTACCACCTACCATCCCCATCCATGAACTGGAGGATGGGAGGTGGAGGAGGAAGAGAAGGGAGGAGGATACATTGGGATGATTCTATTTTGCCTAACGCCAGACGATTCTATCCAGCTGAGAGGAAACCTACGGCCCAAGCAGGAGGTTCCTGTTCTTGCTGAAGCCAGGCAATTTTATTCCACCCACAGGGCGTGGGTTAAAGATACATCCTTGGCACACGGGCGTCCAAGCACCCAAAGGCCCAAACTAGAGGAGGAGAGAGAGATATATATATAGAGAGAGAGAGAGAAGAGAGAGAGAGAGAGAGAGAATCCGCATGCACGTTGTTGTCTTTAACTATTCATACCTGTTGCGCTCTAAAGACGGTGATTACGCGGATAAGCATTTGCCAAGACATGCGCAGACTCAACATTGCGCCATGAAGTCAAGTCGGATTGATGTGTGCAGGCGGTCGGGGGCTGGGAGGAGGTTGGGAGTGGGGGGCAGAAAGAGAGGGGGGGGAAGAGAGACAAGGGGGATGAAGGGAGCCGAGGGAACGAGGGAGGTAGAAGGAAAATGGAAATCGGAGGGGGGGGAGAAAGAGCAGGAGCAAGACGAGAAGGTGAAGAGAAGGAGGAGAGGGAGGATGGGGAGGAGACAGGTGGAGAAGGAAGGACGAGATGAAAAAAGAGGAGGTAGGTGGAAGAGGAGGGATGTGGAGGAGGAGGAGGAAGGTGGACGAGGAGGAGGAGGAGGTGGAGGGGAGGAGGAAAAAAGATGGGGAGGCGGAGGGGGTAGGAGGAGGAAGGGAGGAGGAAGGAAAGAGAAGGAAAAGGAGGAGGGATGGAGAAGGGAGGGAAGAGGAGGAGGAGGGATGGAAGAGGAGGGATGGAGGGAGGGACGGAGGGAGGGAGGGAGGAAGGGAGGAGAAGAGGGGAGGAGGAGAAGGGAAATGGAGGAGGAGAAGGCGGAGGAGGAGGAAGTAAGGAGAACAGAGAAAGATAGCGATGGGAGAAGGTAGGAAGAACAAAAATGGCGGGGAAGGGAAGGAAAATGTAAGTCGGCGGAGAGGAATGGGAATGAGAAAAGTGTGTGGAGTGGCTCTTGCTTTGGGGTAGTAAAAGTGGAAGTAAGGCCAGGACAAGGAGGAACTTTTTCTTTTTGTGTACCTACGAAGTCCTTCCTGTTTTCTATAGTGTTAGTGTTAGTGTTAGTGTTAGTGTGTGTGTGTGTGTGTGTGTGTGTGTGTGTGTGTGTGTGAGAAAGAGAGAGAGAGAGAGAGAGAGAGAGAGAGAGAGAGAGAGAGAGAGAGAGAGAACGAGAGAAATAAAGAAGAGGAGGACAAGGAAGCAGAAAGCGTGAAAAGCGGGGAGAGAGCATGTGACGAGGTAGACGAGGACAAGGAGGCAGGTGTGGCTTTTTTTCAATTTTATTCTCGTGCTGTGAAAAGACATTCTATAACCATAAAATATATACAATAGAGGTCTTTCTCCTTCCTATTACCCTTAGGTGTCTATATTCGACTCGTACACATTCTGGCTGTCGCCAGGCGATTGCTATTCAGCAAAAAGAAAACCCTTGTATTCGTATATGTCAAAGGGTTAGCTTACTTGGCTCATAAGACAGCCCCCCAATCCCCCCCACAAAGGGGGGGGAACCACAGCCTTTGTGGCGCCTGGGAGACGGCGGCGGCTCCCATGGGAATCCCCCTTTCCCCCCAAGAGGTTCAAACGTTAAGGCCGCCATCGCTCGTCCACACCTGTGTTGTCCTCGACGGGTTTTGTTCCACCTGCCGCTACGCGATGTAATTCAACTGCGGGTGGTGTGCTGGTGGCGCTGGTCTCCCATTCGTTTAGATGTGAGTTCGAATCCCGCACGTCTCTCCGATTCCCAGCAATGACTGTTTGTTACCTGACCCAACAGTCCCCAAAGCGCATTGGGCAAAGATGACGGCTTCGGCCGCAGTTACTAAGCCTCCTGGCGTAGGCTCCTCAACTTCTTCCTTTGTCAGGTGGAGGCACTCTGGACACGTATTGTATTCCATTCCCATCGTCCACTTCTATCCCTACGAATGATATCGCACCGACGAGAAGAGATTCAATATGGGTAGCAGACCACAACTTATTTATTTATTTATTTACATATATTTTAAAGAACGAAAAGTGATCACGTTTTTCAAGTGATGATTAGTCGCTCATCAGAAAACAATAATGCGTGACTTTTGTCCGTGGGGGTGTTAGTGATTTTTTTTTATCTTTCCTCCTAGACGAGAATGCGTCCTTCACTGAGCTGAATAAAATCGCTTGCCTTTAGTCGGACCTTGTATGTTGTCGACATATTACGCTGGTGTCACACGATGCGGCGGCGCCGAATACGGTCAGATTATGAGCAGCTTAATAGAATCCCCTGGCTACAGACACAAATTTTTATAACGACCACCATCTCCCACTTTCAAGTCTAATGACTCATAAAAGAGACTTTGCTTTCGCCAACAAGCCGCAACGGCGGCGCCGGACAGTGTGACACCGGCCTTAGGAACTTTCAGTGACACCATTACATTCAGACGACGACAAGCCCTCCGCTTAAAAAGGCGCCGAGGTCTCTGACGACCTCGAGTTCTTGATGACAAATTGTTCGTTTTTGCCATAAATAAAACCCGATTGGCCTAATCCTTGCCCGAAGCCTTCCAAGAAACGCTTTCGATTCCGCTGCTGACATTTTCCTTTTCCCGTCTCTCCGCACTACACTGTGTGCCCTATGGGGGCGCACTGACTGCACACGTTTCAATACTTCAGGAACTTTTAGTGACACCCCTACGGACCTGAGTCACTTCATTCTTTTCCTGATTGTAGATTCCTCTCCACTCAAAGAGGGATGACGTTCGTTTTCGACTTTTACCCTTCCTTTCCGTTACCCACCATAACTCCCTCCTTTGCCACCTCTTGGGCCCAACGATAGAAGCACTGGTAATTATCGGGGGGTGAAATACAAACAGGTGCTTCACAGCCTGATGGGACAACCACTACGAAATATTCAGTGCTTCAGTTATTTGTACGTCTACCAACGGGAGGTCTGCAATCTGCCAGTGGATGTGCGACAAGCAGCCATAGAGGAAGATGGCAGAAGGCACGCGCCCGCGATTCACCATGGTCTTGGATCATGTGTTGGACTCGTGATACATTTTTTACCCTCCCGGAAGAGAGCTCTGAGTTCATATATGACCGATATATGGGTAATGCTGTGACCTTACACGTACAAACACGCCCAACTCCCTGTCCACGAGAGCTGGAGTAACGACTCGCAGCGAGCGCAGGGATACTGAAATTATTTCAGCCCTGGGCGAGATTCGAACTCAGACCGTTGTAGTGTGTGTGTGTGTGTGTGTGTGTGTGTGTGTGTGTGTGTTTGTGTGTATGTGTGTGTCAACTGGACGTCTTCAGATTGTAAGCAAATGCGTGTGTGAATCCCACTATGAGCCCTCTTTCCCACTGACCCTGGGCTTTCCGATTAGTCACCAGTCACTGGAAATCCACTGCTGAACAAAGGCCTCTCCCAACCCCTCCTGTGAATTGCATGTCTGTGTTAACCACTGCGTGCTTGCATTGAACCAGGGAGTGAACGAGGATCGATAAAACCAAGACTTCCGCCTGGGGGAAGATCAGGTCACCAACTATTCCAAGTCCACTGCAGAACAAAGGCCTCTCCCAAGCCATGAGTCACGTCACTGCGTGTTGGGCGTGGAGGAGGGGACCGAGGACTGACAAGACCAAGAGACTTCCGCTTACTGGAGAAGATGGAAGCCTGCAATTGCTTCATAATTACCCACGACCGGGAGAGGGTAAAGACGACCACAGGAGAATAACAAATGGACAAGGAAGCATCATACGGTAAATACACCCCAAGGTTGAACAAAGAAAAAGAAATGGAAAAAAGAAGAGGAAGAAGAAAACTTCTGGGCACCGCCATGTCGAATACTTGCTCCAAGCAGGAATGAAATGGCACCAGCCAAAAAGTGCCACGGGCCCAGTGCCAAGTGTGCACCGTTGTCGGCCTTCCTTCCTGGTGGCGCTGTGGAGTGACGTAGGCTCTTCGTCGTGATGACTGAGACCTTACTGGTTGGGTTGCGGTATCGCACGGTGTCACACTGTCCGGCGCCGCTGCTGCGACTTTTTGACTACAGTGAAATCTCCTTTGCGAGTCATTACACCCAAAAGGTTATGACGTTATATAAAGTTCTGTCTGCTATCGCCAGATGTTTTTTTAAGCTAAATGAACTTGCCCGTAATCTGGCCGCATCCGGCGCCGCTACGCAGTGTGACACCGGTATTATAATGGTGATGGTTGTTGTAACTATGATGACAGTATGGTCAGTGATGGTTTATATTTTTGTGCAAATAGAGATCTTGTGTGTGTGTGTGTGTGTGTGTGTGTGTGTGTGTGTGTGTGTGTGTGTGTGTGTGTGTGTGTGTGTGTGCGCGCGCGCGCTATTCATGTTGTGTTCGACTTCTTTCATTTTTCATAACTTGATCTCGACGAGACTCTAATACAAATCCCCTTGAACACTCGCAAACACTTCCGCGAGAACCACTCGTGGTGGCATGGAATCCCGTTTGTAATGTTTTCTCCTACTTGAGAGAGAGAGAGAGAGAGAGAGAGAGAGAGAGAGAGAGAGAGAGAGAGAGAGAGAGAGAGAGAGAGAGAGAGAGAGAGAGAGAGAGAGAGAGATCTGCAACTTCCATTCATTTCTATCTCGCTAACGTCTTCCTGGGTGCCTTCTTTCCGGTCTTGGATCACGTGCTGTGTTCGTGATCAACAGCTGATATAATTCCGGATGAGAGCTCAAGCGCTCCTATATGGCCCGATCTATGGGTAATGCTGAGACTTTACATACACATTCCTCAAACTCATTGCCCGCCAGAGTTGGGTTACTGGTTCGCGAACCAACATTCCACCACCCCCCACCCCGGGCGGGACTCGAACTCAGATCACTGAATTTGCGGTCGAGAACTGCACCACTGCACCATTGAGTGCGACTGACTAAAGGGTTTGGGAGTGGCCTGTGTTCAGCAGTGAACTACAAGTGGATAATTTATCGATTGATTAATTGAAATGGTTTTATGGGAACGACATATATGCTGGTAAATAGTAATGCCTTTATAATAATGTACAAAGACTGAGCATAACTCCCAAGAAGAACAAAAAGAAGAAGGAGAAGGAGGAGGAGGAGGAGGAGGAGGAGGAGTAGGAGGAGTAGGAGGTATTACCACCCTCAACCACTCATGATTTTTTCAAATTATAAATATCTTTTAATTAACCCCTGAGTTGGGTTTGAAGGTGGAGCTATAGTCCATCTAATTATGAACATTTCCAACTGGAGCGAAGGCGCGTGGAGGAGGAGGGAGAGGAGGAGGGGAGGAGGAGGGGGAGGAGGGGGAGGAGGAGGACGAGGAGGGGAGGTGGAAGAGGAACGGATGAAGAAAAGGAATAAGAGGGGTGGCTGGCAGAGAGAAAAATGTATACTTTATATTGTTTAAATTTTATCTCTCCGTGCCAGACCTCGTTATGAACCGAAAGGTCTCCTGTCGGTAAGCTTTGCAACTGCAATCCATTGTAAACGCGAGGAAGGGCGCCGTGCCCATATAGGGTGCCAACGCCGAAGTTCATAACAGAAGTTGAAAATCAGTGTGACACGATCGAGGCGCCCGAGCTGAGGACGGATAAGTCATGAAACAGGCTGAACGTTTAACATTTCTTTTTTCTTCATTTTTTTTTTTTTTTTTATACAAAGAATGGAAATAGGACCGGGAATAGAATGCCAGCAAAGGACTGCTCCGGGGAGAACAGGAGGAAAAACGTCAAGACTCATGTTGAGGACGTGCATTGATTCTTTTTTTTTTCCAGTCCAAGAAATGCGTGGTATCAAAGGGGAAATGGGTTCCAAAGCCTCCCACGGTAGCGAAGGGAACACAGACCCTATTGACTGTTGCATGATATTCTATCAAAGAAAGGGAACGAGACGTTTGAGGCGCTCCGTACAATACATGCGAAGTTGCCAGCGCCTCAAAAATAGGATTCTTTGAGCACTTCGTTTGGTCAAACTTTTAAATAGCGAAAACTCAAAACATGGTTTTGGCGTCTTCGCCTGTCTAACATGAAGCGCCTCGTTTCTTCTGTTCTCGCCCACGTAATCAGGCGTGGGCGACCTGGGGGCGTGAGAGTGTGTTTGGTCGACGCTTGAGGGGCGTGGGCGCTGATGACACCGATGACATGCAATCGCTCAATGACAGAGTGGGCAGGAGCCGTGTGACGATGCGAGCCCATGTTGGGCACTAACGAGGAGAGCTTAGGCGACAGAAATCACATGATGCAATCAAGACTCTCTCTCTCTCTCTCTCTGTGTGTGTGTGTGTGTGTGTGTGTGTGTGTGTGTGTGTGTGTGTGTGTGTGTGTGTGTGTGTGTGTGTGTGTGTGTGTGTGTGTGTGTTTTTTTTTTCCGGGGGAGGGTCCAGTGGGACCAGGAGAGAACCTCTACAAAGCCTTCTCCCGCAACACCAATCTCTCTTTCTTCCACTATTAAACATCTCACCTACAAAACAATGCCTTGACAAACTGAACCCCAACTGTCTCCCTTCACTGCCTGCCGTGGAAAAGTCCAACGGGCCATAAAACTACACGACCTTCCAACGAGCCAGAAAAATGGAGAGCAGTTATGAGAATTTAAAAGCAGAAAAAGGGGGTCAAAACGAGTAAACATAAATGCACAAACACGCATACTTTACTCACATGACTGCACGTGCGCACATACACACGCACTCACGACCCCACCTTAAGTACACGCCTCCATTCCACATCGAAGCCACACACCACGCGGTTCTCACCCTCCACGAGAAGTGAAGCCTTGAACCGCGTTCACTGAACACAAATGTGTGAACAATAAAACCCTGAGATTTGCAGCATGCAACCGCGCCAATCAACAATTACTGACAAGACACGACCGCGTATCGACAATGTAAGCGTCACGCCAACATACATCGTCACTTGGGGTCGGCCAAGTCCTGTTGAGCAAAGGGAGGGACCATCTATCATTTCTGTGACACAAACAAACACACAAACAATTTGAAGGTAGGTATGATATATGACTAGAGAGTGAAAGAGACAGAAATCGACGATCGTTGCTCTTTCCTGTACACTTCAATTTGGTAAATACACATTATATATATATATATATATATATATAATATATATATATATATATATATATATATATATTATTAATTTGTTCAATTTTAACGTAGCGGCTAAAGGGGTCTGGGTGCCTACGTCTGTCGGCAAGAAGCCAGATTTAGACGGTTCAAATCTGCTAGAATTATATTTCTCAACTTCTTGGCGATCTTCGTCATCTCCGTCGCCTCATTTCTTGGCCTCTGCTGGAACCCAGCCCATTCTCGATCTCGCAGCCAAGGCGGAAGAACCACTGCCGCACTCTCAGACCCGCGAGGGTTAGAGCAATTACACTCCATAAGGGCTGTATGCACGCCAGAATAATTTGAATGATTAATTAAAGTGACTGTACTGGTCTGGATGCCGGGCTGTGCTGTGCTGGGTTGGGCGGGCGGTGACGATTACATGGATGGGAGTGGGGCATGGGTAGGAAAAGAGAGATAGGGAGAGACCGATGATAAAGTAAGTCGAGAACGCAAAGGAATATATATATATATATATATATATATATATATATATATATATATATATATATATATATATATATATATATATATATATATGACTGGCTGTACAATAAATACACACTGGAGGGTCCCAAGACGGCATGGGAGGCCATATTTCTGAAGTGAATGACAGGTGGGGGATGGACGCTAAATAGATGGCTCCATCACCGCTTGCACCAATTCACAAGATGAAGGAGCCTCGGTATAAATGGTACTTGGAGGCTACAGTGAAATATGTTTGTGCGCATGTGTGTACGTATAGGTGTGTGTGTGTGTGTGTGTGTGTGTGTGTGTGTGTGTGTGTGTGTGTGTGTGTGCGTGTTCGTGCGCACGCATACACAAACCCACAACCACACACATAGATGTAAGTATTACAATCTCGCTAAAATTATGAACAGTAAATTTGATTGTATTTATTAAGTACGCTGGGAGTGGGTGGCGGGCCCTGGTGGGCAGAATACGAAAATGCATGGAGGGAGAGAGGGAGGGAGAGAGGGAGGGAGGGAGGGGTGGGCCCATGGGTGCAGGAAGAGCGACCGTGGGAGTCGGGTGGGCGAGAGTAGCGACATTCGACAATAATGAAAGATGAGTTGTCGAAAGAGTATGCAGGAGGAGGAGGAGGAGGAGGAAGAGGAGGAAGAAGAGGAGGAGGAGGATGTGGGTGGCAAGGTGATGGGAAGGACAGAGCGTTGAAGACGAGGGGGGGATAGGAGGTTGACGAGGGGAAGAGAGGGTGAAAAAAGGGGGAGGAAAGGAGAGGGTGGGGAACGAAAGGAGGATGAGTCGTCGTGGCTATCCCTCGTAACGAGGAGGATTGTCTCCATTTAACTTCTCCATTTAATTTCTGTGGGTCCTCTGGTGATTCAGGAGACCTAGCCTTGATGCGCATTGTCTGCTGCAGATGTTGCAGACGGTAGTGGAAGTCTCTGGCGGCGGTCTTGATTTCTTTGCCTCTCCTTTCGGTTTTGGCGCTTTTGGTTGATATTGGGACATTCCGCGATGATTTCCAGTCTGACTTGTCACCTTTTTGTTCACAGATTGTGACGATCATGGAGTCTCTCCAATCAGGGGGCAGTTCTTCCTTGGTCAAAATCTTCCTGGACCCAAATGTAGTTGTTTTCTGAGTTGTTCGACTTCCTTGTAGACCTCTGCAGGGATGCCATCGCATCCGGCCGCTTTGTTGTTTTTCATGGCTTGACTGGCGGCAAGAATGTCTTCGAGAGATGGGATTCAGTCGAGACCTTCCACTGGTTCTTGTTGTGGTAAGATCGGCAACAACACTTCGCTGATGGATTGACGTTCAGCAGGTCCTCAAAGTGTTCCTTCTGTCTTGCAGAGATGTCTTTGGTCTTTAGCAAGGTAGAACCATCTTTATTTCAGAGGGGGGCTTGGCCTTGTGTCGAGGGGCCGTACGTGGTTTTACAAGCAGCGAAGAAACCTTTCGGATAGTTTCTATTAACGAGTCCTTGAATCTCGGCAGACTTGTTTGTCCACCATTGGTCTTTCAGTTTCCGAGTCTCGAATTTTTACCTTGCACTCTGGTGACGGGTCTTCTTCACCACCGATGTTGGGTCATTTTGCATATCAAGAAAAGCCTTCCGTTTTTCACCTGAGGATGTTGCCATGATACTTTAAATTTGTTTTGGTGTCGGAAGATGGTGTTGGTAATGACAAGAGCTTGTTCTGCACATTTTGTAAGAAGGAGAGCGCCATTCGAGTTGCATTTGCCAACTCCATTTTTCCCAACAGCTCCTTTCCTGATCAAGTATTCTCTTCCCACGCTGGCATTGAAATCACCTAGAAGGACTACTTTGATTTGGGGATAACCGAGAGAACGGCATTTAATCCAGCATAGAAACTATCTTTAACCTCAGGTTCAGTGTCGAAAGTGGGCACGTAGGCACTAATAAGTTGCGTGGTTATTTGTTTCAAGTTGTAAACGTTAAGTCATTAGTCTTTCATTGATATCGATGGGCAATTCGCTTAGTTTGACAGCAAGATTTTTTTTTTTATGGCGAAACCTACACCGTGGATGTGCCGACTATCTTGAGGGAGGCACTTCCAGAGGAAAGTGTATCCTCCTTACTCTTCACGACTGTCCTTCATCAGATCTTCTGGTCTCACTCAGAGCAAAAATGTCTAAGTTAAATTTTCGGAGTTCACGAGCAACCAGAACAGTTCTTCGTTTTGGTCTTCCAGAGTCTGATTTGTCCATCAGGATTCGTAATACATTCCAGGTTCCAAATTTCATTGTTTTCATTTTTTCCCGACCGCTGAGGTGGTGACCCTCTAGATGCGGCAATCCAGACAGGTTGAGCGAAGCAGCGTATGTTTGGGGTAACTTTTCTAGCCCTCTCCTTTTCAGGGTGAGCAGAATGGATCCTAAATAGGACTGCTCAGTCGCAGGTGTAGCTGCCGAAAAACCCTCCTGCTTCATCCAAAGATTTGACGACTGAAATCACACACTTGCCGCTTCCGTGCCATGTCAGAACTAAGATCTTCCAGATTCACAATCCTGCTCCCGTCGCTCTTCGCCGATCGCCGGACTTAGGAAAAATGTAGAAAAGATGGTAGGAGACGCCTGTGCGTGAGTTTGATTAATGTGGAAGTCTCGTTGCACCATCAAGAAGCCCACGATCTTGACAGTCCTTCAATCTGATCCAGTGGTCCGGATACCCAGACGGGGACTGGGGCACTGCTGCAGCCTTCATCTGCCTTCACAGCCGTTGGGTTGCTTGGAGGCGATCTCTTCCGCCTGATCTACCGTTCAGGTTTTCTTGATGGGAGAGAGCCAGCCTCTGACTCTCTTTTAGCAGATATTGTTTTTAATTCTGCTGGATGTCCATTCACCCTCCCCAATAAGGGGGTGCCGCTTTAGTCGGCGGCAGCCCGACCACGAGCTGGGAGGGACGGGTTTACATGGTTACCCATTCTGGCTCCAGCCAGCCCAGACCCAGATGAGTAGGTAAATATGGAAGGGTAGGAAAGAGGAGAGGGGAGAAGAATAGAATGAATACAAGGAGGGGGAGATGACGGGAAGGGGAGAGGAGAAGAGGGGAGCAGAGGATAAAGAAAGAGAGGGAATGAAAGGGACAATATCGTACCGAGGAAATGGAGCCACTGAGGTGGTAAAAGAGAGCTTAATGAGGGATTGTACACGCTAAAGTGATCAGAATTCCTTTTTCTAATATTAAGTTTGATCTGCAGGAATGTCACTAAAGTCCCTAAATAGTGACTATATATATATATATATATATATATATATATATATATATATATATATATATATATATATATATATCTTATGCAGCCGTCCCATACGGGGCAGGGGAGGAGAGGGAAACGGAAAGTGTGAGAGGGGAGGAGAGTGGACGAGAAGGGGGGGAAGAGGAAGAGAGGGAGAGATAAATAGTTATCAGAGAGTGAGCTAAATGGGAAAACAAGTCAGGTTGGGGGATGCGGCATGGCAGTGGTAGGCAGATGTGCTGAGTTCAAGCAAACTTTGTAAACGGAGAACCCATCAAAGACGGAGGGTGGGGGGAGGGGGAGGAGGAGGAATAAATGGGAATGGAGGGATACGAAGTAAGGTCGACCAGAGACGGGATACACAGAGAACAAATCGATAGATACAGAGACAACTAGACAAAGAAGTTTGAAGGACAACGAATAGCTGATGATGATGATGAAGTGCACAGCAAGACCCAACAATCTACGCTCACATGCAATAGTCAAATAAATAAAAATCGAAATATACAAAATAATATGAATAACAATAATAACTTTAGTAACAACAACAAGAGGACCACAAAACAGGTACGTAATATATACCAGTACAAACTATTGTGGCAACACAGTAATGATGTGGTGGGAAGTAAGAGGTACAAAGAGGTAAGACGTCGAGTCAGGAAGCGCCACTGAAGAGGTAAAGGAGGTAGGGGAGGCAACGGCGGTGAGAGACCGCGGAGGTTACGAGACACACGGATCCATAAATCGGATCCAGTTAGTATAAAGGTTGCTGGAGAGCACACGAGGCAGGAGGCAAGAGGCAAAACGGACAAGGCGATCTCAAGGAGGTCATGAGGCAGAGGTATAGAGGCAGAGAGAGGTGTTAGGGGGTGAGCCTTCATTAGTATGCAATGCCTGCCTCAACGACGTTGCAATTGGCTTGTTGCACAGCCTAGCAGCAATTCGGAGAACTGCCCTTCTAGCACTCGCCTTACACCACAGATCAATGCTGCCTCCCCCACCCCCACACAGCCGCCATCACAGCCACCCCGAAAGCTACCACAGCCAAGCCGCAGCCCACAATTGTTCTATATAGGCAACGAGGCCTTGCTACTCCACGGTCCTGGGAGATCATACAGGGCACAGTTCGGTTCATTTAAGACGTTTTATATGTAAATGTAATCTCGATCCAGAGCGACCTTCCCATCATGATTGCACCACTCCAGTTTTCAATCAATCAATCAATCAATCAATATCAGCCTTGCATCAAAGTGTACCCTAGTGTAGGCCTTTTGGTCTCTTGCAGTCTCCTCCATTCTTATTTTCTTTGTTTTTATGTTCTTAAAACAAACTCCACGAAGTATGGCAACAGACTAATGGGGAGGGAAAGGGAGGGAGGAGGGGGGGCAGGTAGAGCGAGAGGGCGAGGGGAAGGAGGAGGGAGAGGAAGAGGAGGGGGGAGAGGGCGAGGGAGAGGGAGGGAAGGGAGAGGGGGAAGGAGGAAGAGAAGGGAGGGGGAAACAAGCTAAAACGCCCCTCCCCCTCAGATCTATGATCTACCACCTCTCCACACCCTCGCCCACCTCTTCGCCCCGACCTCACCTCGACCGTTCCCTCGCCCTCATCGAAGCCTCATGAGCCTCAGGCTGAGGTGGAGTGACTGGCAAAGGATGCGGATCAGGGTGGCCAGGGGGGCGAGGGGACGAGGAGGGCAAGCTTATGGAAAATTATCGGAGCTCCGGGTTCGGGGTGAAAAGTGACGGGGAAAGGGGACCGAGGGGAAGGGGGATTGAGTAGAATGGTGGCCAAGGAGGACGGGACCAATGGAAAGGGGATTGAAGGGAAGTAGAGGTATCCCCCTACAAGACTAATTTATCTTTTTACTTATCTATTATTACTATTTTTGAAGAGGGGGGGAGATGCAGGGAGAAAGGCACAGGACAGAAGGTCTGACGCAAGATTTCGACGAGTTTCACTTGTCGCAAGCGCGGGGCACGACACACACACACACACACACACACACACACACACACAAGAACGGATTCTGGTTCTGCGATAGGAGTGGACGAGGGAAGACGAGGAAGACGAGGACAGGGATGATGGAATGGAGTAGAAGAGAGGCCACGATGTGTATAAGTGGATGTGAAGGAAGAGGAGGAGGAGGAGGAGGAGGAGGAAAAATAAGGGACGAGTTAGTGGAGGAGAAAGAGAAGAAAGGGATGGAAGGGCAGAAAGGGGAGAAGGAAGGGAAGAAGGGAGGACGGGTGGGAGGAGGAGAACGGAAGGGGAGGAAGATGAGGAGAGAGGAAGGAGGACGAGGGGGAGAGGTAGGAGGAGGAGCAGTAGGAGAGGGGGAGGAGAGGAGAGAGTGAAGGAGGGGAGAAGAGAGAGGGAAAGGAGGAGCATGAAGGGGAGAAAGAGGAGAAGTAGCAGCAGCAGTAGAAGAGGTGGAGCAGAAGGAAAGGTCGGGAGGAGAAAGAGGAGGATGAAAATAAGGAGGAGAATGAAGAGGAGGATGAAAATAAGGAGGAGAATGAAGAGGAGGAGGAAAAGGAGGAAAATAAGGAGATGGGGAAGGAGGAGGAGATGGAGGAGGAGGAGATGGAGGAGGAGGAGGAGGAGGAGATGGAGGAGGAGGAGGAGGAGGAGGAGGAGGAGGAGGAGGAGGAGGAGGAGGAGGAGGAGGCCCCTGGGGACCCGCGCCCGTCCTTTGCGCGGCACTCCCTGATCTTCCCAACTTCCACCTGTGCACCCTGCAACAGCCACCACACCACCCAGCAAGGGTGGTGAATGTGACAACCATTGTAATGACTGTGTTGGTGGTGGTGTTTAACTGATGGTGATGGTCGAAATGGTGATAACTGTCGTACTGGCTGTGGTGGTAGTACAAGTGGTGAGGATGTATCTGTAGTGTAGATAATCCATCAATCCATCATCAATCCATTCCCCCCGGTTCTCTCTTACCGGAGATCTGCTGCCCCAAGGAAACCGGCAACGGCCACCGGTTTAGACCAAAAGTCATTCAATGAAGTGATTTCGAGTTGTTGTCTGGACGGTGAGTGTAGGACAAAGTAGTATAAAGTGCTTTGTGTCTGCTGTCAAGGTGTTGCTGCATCTGGCGCAATTGGTATCACTTGCCAGGCCGGTTCCCTGTTGGTGCACTTTTCGTGCTGGATGGTGACCTAAACGTAGTTACTGGTCGTCATGGGAGCGAATTCATTTCTGTACAAGTTTGGTAAAGTATTGATTATGGCAGTCTATTGAGGATTGCCTCTTTTGTGGACTGATGTTGGCACTATGGAGAGGTGATTTAAGTGAAACTAAGTATTATCTAGATCACTACACCAAATTGAGAGGACACAATACACAACAGAAGATTTCATACTTCACCTACCCAGGCTCGGAAGCCATGTAGACCGCTCCGATAGTCTAAACTGCTGACAGGGTATAATCTTTGTATTCAAAGGGGCAATTATCAACATAATATCTATTATATATGGGAGATATGAGGGAGGTCTTGGCAACAGAGGCAGCACCAGATGGTGGTGGAACAGTAAATTATGGTGATGGTGATGATAGCGGTGGTGGTGGAGGTGAAGCAAAATATAGTGGTGATGGGTGATAGCGACAGTGATAGTGCTGGAGGTGAGGTAAAATATAGTGATGGTGGTGATAGCGACAGTGATGGTGGCGGTGTTGGTTGCGGTCGTGGTGGTAGGGGTGGTGATGAATTCTTTGTGATGGTAGTGGTGATGGTGATAGCAATAGGGGGTAGTAGTGGTGGTAGAGTTGGTGGTGATAACGGTGAGGGTACCAGTGGTGGTAGTGTTGGTGGTGGTGGTGATAATGGATACGGTGACAGTGGTGATAGTTATGGTGATGGAGTATACCTCATACACCAGAGACGTATATCTTACTTAAACTTCCTTTCGGGTCTGCCTTTGTCGGCAACGTAATGCGATGCGATCTTTATTGTCTTCTTTCTTTCTAATCAAGAGTCATCAAGTTTACGAGGAGATATATCTCAAAGCGAATAAGAAACTAATTCCCTGCTTGACCTTTCATGCGACCAAACGCGCGCGCGCGCGCACGTACACACAAACAGGCACGTGCGCACGCACAAATGCACGCATCAACATACATGCACACTTACACGCACAGATGCACACACAAGTACACACACATATTTACTTGCATATATGAACACAGGTTACCAAATGAATGAGCACAATAAATCAACGAAAAAAAGGGCACTAGCGTTGCGACATTTGGACAAAAGGACGCCAAGTCACTCAAACCAAAATAAAGTTAATGATGGCGTTCACACACAACCACTCAGTTCTTCCTTGACTATGCGTTGCTAGTGTGAACACGGCCTAAAAGTCCGCCTGTGACGACGCCGAATGCGAGGCGCCTCTCTTCTGCCGCCGTACCATAAGAGTAAGACTACTCCGAACAATTTATGACCACTCCGGGGACCAGAGTGGCTTCCAATTTTTTCCCCTCTCTCTCCTGTGCAACCTTGGACAAAGTTTGTGGTCGAGAACGAGATTCGGAGACATGCGTATTGTACAGGGATTGGGGAGGAAGTAGGAGTGTTGTGTAAGTGTGTATGTGAGTGTGTGTGTGTGTGTGTGTGTGTGTGTGTGTGTGTGTGTGTGTGTGTGTGTGTGTGTGTGTGTGTGTGTGTGTGTGTGTGTGTGTGTGTGTGTGTGTGTGTGTGTGTGTGTGTGTGTGTGTATGAAAGAGAGAGCGCGAATCAGCCAAGCTGCAAACTAGGGAGTATAGTTAGTGCCTCGAGTCAAGACCAACAAGTCACATCCAGTCAATGAAAACTTCGGTCAGGGCGTGCCAAAGTGGAACTGACCTTTTCTTTACTCTCTTCAGTGGCACCTCTTCCTTTGTTCTGGCTGAGAGAAGATGAAGAGAAAGAGGAAGAGGAGGAGGAGGAGGAGGGATGGAGGTGAATGAAGCATAGGGCGAGGAAAAAACGGAAGGGCAAACAGAAGCAAACCATTGCAATCCAAAGAAAAAGAAAAAGAAACATGACGATGAAGAAGACTACGAAAATGCGCGAGAGGAGGAAAAGGTAAAAACATATTGGGAGTTGCTACGGCAGAGATAAACAGAGGAAAATTCCAAGTATTCTCTGGCATTCATGTCAGCATACGTCTCTGTGACAAACACTCTTCATTACCACGTCACAGGAGGAAGAGAGGGAAAAACAGAGAGGGAAGGGAGGGAGGGAAGAAGGGAGGAAGCGAGAGAAACAGAGAGGAGGGAAGGGAGGGGAGAAGAGAGGAAACGAAAGACAGAGAGAGAGAGAGAGAGAGAGAGAGAGAGAGAGAGAGAGAGAGAGAGAGAGAGAGAGAGAGGAGAGAGAGGAGGGAGAGGGAGAAAGAGAGAGAGGAGACAGAAAGAGAGTGAGAGATTAAACGAGAATGAGAGGTAAGGCGCTAGACTGACGCACTGGCATTTCCCGTAGCACTTATCCCATACCTGCATAATTAATGAAGTAAGTGTGTGTGTGTGTGCGTGTGTGTGTGTGTGTGTGCGTGTGTGTGTGTGTGTGTG